>NC_074696.1:42690770-43009936 GCF_029448725.1 Salvelinus fontinalis | reverse complement strand
GGATATAGGGGGTGACCGCGTAAAAGCCGTGCGTAATTGGCCGACTCCGACCACGGTAAAAGAGGTGCAGCGGTTCTTAGGGTTTGCCAATTACTACCGGAGGTTTATCCGGGGTTTTGGTCAGGTAGCAGCCCCTATTACCTCACTGCTGAAGGGGGGGCCGGTGCGTTTGCAGTGGTCAGCAGAGGCGGACAGAGCCTTCTGTAGGTTGAAGGTGCTGTTTACTGAGGCGCCAGTGTTGGCGCATCCGGACCCTTCTTTGGCGTTTATAGTAGAGGTGGACGCATCCGAGGCTGGGGTTGGAGCGGTGCTCTCACAGCGCTCGGGTGTGCCACCAAAACTCCGCCCTTGTGCTTTTTTTTCAAAAAAACTCGGGCCAGCGGAGCGGAATTATGATGTGGGGGATAGGGAGTTGTTGGCTATGGTTAAAGCCCTGAAGGTGTGGAGACAATGGCTTGAGGGGGCTAAGCACCCTTTCCTCATCTGGACTGACCACCGTAACCTGGAGTATATCCGATCAGCTAAGAGACTGAATCCGCGTCAGGCAAGGTGGGCCATGTATTTCACTAGATTTCGTTTTACGATCTCGTATCGACCAGGTTCCCTCAACACTAAGGCCGACGCGCTGTCTCGCCTCTATGACTCAGAGGAGCGGTCCATCGATCCTACTCCCATCATTCCGGCGGCCAAGTTGGTGGCACCGATAGTATGGGAGGTGGACGCGGACATCGAGCGGGCGTTAAGGGAGGAACCTGCGCCTCCACAGTGCCCGGAGGGGCGTAGGTATGTACCGCTCGCTGTTCGTGATCAATTGATTCGATGGGCTCATGGTATACTCTCGTCAGGTCACCCGGGTATTTCGAGGACAGTGCGAGGTCTTAGGGGGAAGTACTGGTGGCCCACCTTGGAGAGGGACGTGCGATTCTATGTCTCTTCCTGTTCGGTGTGCGCTCAGAGTAAGGCTCCTAGGCACCTGCCTCGAGGGAAGTTACAACCCCTCCCCGTTCCACAACGGCCGTGGTCCCATCTTTCGGTGGATTTTCTGACTGGTTTACCTCCATCTCAGGGGAACACTACGATCCTGGTCGTTGTGGATCGGTTCTCTAAGTCCTGCCGTCTTATCCCGTTGCCCGGTCTCCCTACGGTCCTGCAGACTGCGGAGGCATTATTTACCCATGTCTTCCGGCACTACGGGGTGCCCGAGGATATTGTTTCTGATCGGGGTCCCCAGTTCACTTCCAGAATATGGAAGGCGTTTATGGAGCATTTGGGGGTCTCGGTCAGCCTTACATCGGGGTATCACCCGGAGAGTAATGGGCAGGTGGAGAGAGTAAATCAGGAGGTGGGTAGGTTTCTGAGGTCGTATTGCCAGGACCGGCCAGGGGAGTGGTCAAGATACATCCCCTGGGCAGAGATTGCTCAGAACTCACTAAGCCACTCCTCTACCAACATGTCACCATTTGAGTGTGTGTTGGGGTATCAGCCGGTTCTGGCACCATGGCATCAGAGTCAGACCGAGGCTCCTGCGGTGGAGGAGTGGGTACAGCGCTCTAAGGAAACTTGGAGAGCCGTCCAGGAGTCTCTGCGTCAGGCGAGTAGACGGCAGAAGAAGAGCGCTGACCGTCACCGCAGTGAGGCCCCCGTGTTTGCACCGGGGGATAGGGTCTGGCTCTCGACCCGAAACCTGCCCCTCCGCTTGCCCTGCCGGAAGCTGGGTCCGCAGTGTGTAGGGCCATTTAAAGTCCTGAGGAGAATAAATGAGGTGTGTTACCGATTGTTACTTCCTTCGTATTATCGTATTAACCCCTCATTTCATGTGTCTCTCCTCAGGCCGGTGGTAGCTGGTCCCATGCAGGAAGGTGAGGTGCCGGAGGTCCCTCCACCCCCTCTGGATATAGAGGGGTCCCCGGCGTACAGGATAAGGTCCATTCTGGATTCCAGACGCCGGGTGAGGGGCCTGCAGTACCTCGTGGACTGGGAGGGGTACGGTCCGGAGGAGAGGTGCTGGGTCCCGGTGGGGGATATATTGGATCCATCTATGCTGAGAGAGTTCCATCGCCTCCATCCGGATCGCCCTGCGCCTCGGCCCCCGGGTCGTCCTCGAGGCCGGCGTCGGCGCGCTGCGGGAGCTGCGCGTCAGGAGGGGGGTACTGTAACGAGTATTACCGAAGGTGGCCTCCCTTCCTGTTCGAGTGGCGCTCGGCGGTCGTCGTCGCCGGTCTACTAGCTGCCACCGATCCCTTTTTCCTTTTCGTTTGGTTTTGACTAATTGATTTCACCTGGTTATTGTTTGGTTGTTAGGGTGGTGTTATTTAAGTTCGTTTAGCCCGTTTCTGTTTGTGCGGGCTTGTCTCTCTGTTTTTGTATGAGGTTGTTATTTTCATGTTGGGGTTTTTCCACAGTCTGGATTTATTTTCCAGTGTGTACTTTATTCAAGTCGGATTTTTACGCCAAATGTTTTTGACGTTACCAGTTGTTCATCTGGTTGGACATTAAAGAGTGGTTTTCCCCATTACCTTTGCTCTCTGCGCCTGACTCCTTACAATTGTCCTCATTGATCGTAACAAGACCAAAGAACATTTCTCCAAAACGTGCGATCTTGTAACTGGTGTTGTCGTCGGATGAAGAGGAATCGGTTCAAGTGTTCCTGACTTTTTATTTAAACTGAACACTAAGCAAAAATAACAAAGTGAATAACCGAAACCGAAACAGTCCTGTCAGGTGCAAAACACTAAACAGAAAACAACTACTCACAAAAACCATGTGGGAAAACGCTACCTAAGTATGGTTCCCAATCAGAGACAACGATAGACAGCTGTCCCTGATTGAGAACCATACCCGGCCAAAACAAAGAAATACAAAAACATAGAAAAAAGAACATAGAATGCCCACCCAAATCACACCCTGACCAAACCAAAATAGAGACATAAAAAGCTCTCTATGGTCAGAGCGTGACAGATCTTTGTCCCCATGTGCACTTGCAAACCGTAGTCTGGCTTTTTTAAGGCGGTTTTGGAGCAGTGGCTTCTTCCTTGCTGAGCGGCCTTTCAGGTTATGTCGATATAGGACTCGTTTTACTGTGGATATAGATACTTTTGTACCTGTTGTTGTTCTGAGATTGATATGCACTTTTCGCACCAAAGTACGTTAATTTCTAGGAGACAAACGCGTCTCCTTCCTGAGTGGTATGACGGCTGCGTGGTCCCATGGTGTTTATACTTGCGTACTATTGTTTGTACAGATGAACGTGGTACCTTCAGCGTTTGGAAATTGCTCCCAATGATGAACCAGACTGGAGATCTACAATTTTTTTTCTGAGGTCTTGGCTGGTTTATTTGTATTTTCCCATGATGTCAAGCAAAGAGGCACTGAGTTTGAAGGTAGGCCTTGAAATGCATCCACAGGTACACCTCTAATTGACTAAAATGATGTCAATTAGCCTATCCGAAGCTTCTAAAGCCATGACATAATTTTCTGGAATTTTCCAAGCTGTTTAAAGGCACAGTCAACTTAGTGTATGTAAACTTCTGACCCACTGGAATTGTGATAAAGTGAATTATGAGTGAAATAATCTGTCTGTAAACAATTGTTGGAAAAATTACTTGTGTAATGCACAAAGTAGATGTCCTAACCGACTTGTCAAAACGATAGTTTTTTAACAAGAAATATGTGGAGTGGTTGAAAAACGAGTTTTAATGACTCCAACCTAAGTGTATGTAAACTTCCGACTTCAACTGTACACGGTCAGTTCCAGTACGATATTTACTGGATACTGGATACTTGATAGAGGTAGAGATGTATGGGGTAAGGTGACTAGGCATCAGTATTCCAGTTCCTTCTCTTTTTCCACATTTTGTGACGTTACAGCCTTATTCTAAAATTGAATAAATAGTTTTTCCCCCTTCAATCTACACACAATACCCCATAATGACAAAGAAAAAACATGTTTTCAGAAATTGTTTTTGTAAATGTATATATATATTTAAAAACTGAAATATGACATTTACATAACTATTCAGACTTTTTACTCAGTACTTTGTTGAAACACCGTTGCCAGCAATTACAGCCTCAAGTCTTCTTGGGTATGATGCTAAAAGCTTGCACACCTGTATTTGGGGAGTTTCTCCCATTTTTCTCTGCAGATCCTCTCAAGCTCTGTCAGGTTGGATGGGGAGCGTCGCTGCACAGCTATTTTCAGGTCTCTCCAGAGATGTTAGATCGGGCTCTGGCTGGGCCACTCAAGAACATTCAGAGACTTGTCCCGAAGCCACTCCTGCATTGTCTTGGCTGTATGCTTAGGGTCGTTGTCCTGTTGGAAAGTGAACCTTCGCCCCAGTCTGAGGTTATGACTGCTCTGGAGCAGGTTTTCATCAAGGATCTCGCTATACTTTGCTTCGTTCATCTTTCCCTCGATCCTAACTAGTCTCCCAGTCCCTACCGCTGAAAAACATCCCCACAGCATGATGCTGCCACCAGCATGCTTCACCATAGGGATGGTGCCAGGTTTCCTCCAGACGTGACCGTTGGCATTCAGGCCAAAGAGTTCAGTCTTGGTTTCATCAGAACAGAGAATCTTGTTTCTCATGGTCTGAGAGTCCTTTTTGTGTCTTTTGGCAAACTCCAAGCGGGCTGTCATGTGCCTTTTTTCTGAGGAGTGGCTTCCATCTGGCCACTCTACCATTAAGGCCTGATTAGTGGAGTGCTGCAGAGATGGTTGTCTTTCTGGAAGGTTTTCCTATCTCCACAGAGGAACTCTGGAGCTCTGTCAGAGTGACCATCGGGTTCTTGGTCACCTCCCTGACAAGGCCCTTCTCCCCCCATTGCTCATGCTCAACTTGACCATGCTTAAAGAGATATTACATTTCTGATTTGTTATTGTTACCCATCTTCCAATCACTGCCCTTCTTTATGAGGCCTTTGAAAAGCTCCCTGGTCTTTGTAGTTGAGTCTGTGCTTGAAATTCAATACTTGACTGAGGGACCTTACAGATGTCGTATGGGTGACAGAGGAAGGATTAGTCATTCAAAAATCAAACCAACACCTACTATTTCACACATAGTGAGTCCATGTAACTTATTATGTGATTTGTTTAACCAAATTATATTCCTGAACTAATTTAGCCTTGCCTAAACAAAGGGGCTGAATACTTATGCAATTACTATTTTAGTTATACTGTCACGGTTTTCTTCCATAGGCGAAGGAGAGGACCAAAATGCAGCGCGGCTAGTGTTCAACATGTTTAATTAGACTAATAAACGGTAACACTAATACAAGTAACAAAATAACAAATGTGAAAACCGAGACAACGATATCTGGTGCAGACAAAACACAGACACAGGAAACAATCACCCACAAAATCCCAACACAAAACAAGCCTCCTATATATGATTCTCAATCAGGGACAACGATTGACAGCTGCCTCTGATTGAGAACCATATTAGACTGGACACAGAAACAGACAAACTAGACACACAACATAGAATTCCC
Organism: Salvelinus fontinalis; assembly: GCF_029448725.1. NCBI lineage: Eukaryota > Metazoa > Chordata > Actinopteri > Salmoniformes > Salmonidae > Salvelinus > Salvelinus fontinalis. The sequence continues at coordinate 43,004,449 of NC_074696.1, read as the reverse complement.
ACCCAGCTCACGTCCTGACCAACACTAAACAAGCAAAACACATAAGAACTCTGGTCAGGACGTTACATATACATTTTTTAGGAATCTTTAAAATACATATTTCTTCTTCAACTGTCACATTACAGACTATTTTTGTAGATTGTTGACAAACAAGTCCAATGACAATACCCGGTGTGCTTTGCCATTGTTCATTTTCACATATACTGTACATTTTGATCATTTAGCAGACGCTCTTATCCAGACTGACAGTACATTCATCTAAGGCAGATGAACAACAACATATCACAGACATAGCAAGTAAGACGTTTCTGTAACTGTCACTGAGAATGTTGTTGCTGTTCAGCCGGCCACTTGCAAATGTATTTTAGTATTTTAAAATACAATATACTATACATGTATTTTTATTAAATAAAATACTTTGCAAAAGTATGTTATTTTATTTTGATCCAGTGGTCTTTAGGGTGTTTTATAGCAGATGAAATCTAGGAATTGTGAGAGAGCATTATCAAGCAGAACCATGACCTGGGGGTGTTTACAAGACAACTACTATGGTTTCCTACTACAATCGTGTTGACCTGCTTGGTCACATAACCCATGCTTGTTTGGACATCACGAGGACACCCAGTCACACATTTCCTTGGACTAAAAACCCTTATCCTTCCTGTAAAATGCCCTGATTCCCATGGTCCATGGATCAATATCTTTAGGGGCCATATATGATGGGTCTGACTCAAAGCCCATTTTAAATTAAAACGTTCCTTTGATTCCTATCACTCTGAGCGAAATCACATTCATCACTCATCCTGAAGCACTGTCTGAAAGTGGTATTGTGATGGTACAATGGTAAACTGTCCATATTGTGAGAGGTGGTGGGTGTTTTGGAAGCATTTTGAATACGTGAGTCATGGAAGTTAGTCAAAAGGACCCAATCTGGATGACAAATCCCATAGAAGAGCTTCCTTCACAGCCGGATGAGAATACAGCCCACCGGCCCTGACATTCTCCATCCTCACAGTTGGGGAGGGTGGATGCTCAATGACCATGGGAGGTATTGTGATTCCTGTTCTCTACTTCGAAATGAGGGGTTTTTATTAATCTGAACCATGCATCCGGGTAGGCATAGTTTTCACCAGGAGAAAAGTGATTGCATTAGTTTCGGAACCGGACTGCCTCCCTTTGATTGTTTCACATTTTGTTGTGTTAAAGCCTGAATTTAAAATTGATTAAATTGAGATTTGTGGGTCACCGGCCTACCGACAATCGCCCATAATGTCCAAGTGGAATAATGTTGAAAAGCTGAAGTGTCTTTAGTCACTTTTCAGTGGCAGGGACTGGGAGACTAGTCAGGATCGAGGGAAAGATTAATGTAGCAAAGTACAGAGAGATGCTTGATGAAATCCTGCTCCAGATCGCTCAGGACCTCAGACTGGGGCGAAGGTTCAACTTCCAACAGGACAACGACCCTAAGCACACAGCCAACGCAGGAGTAACTTCGGGACAAGTCTCTGAATGTCCTTGAGTGGCCCAGCCAGAGCCTGGACTTGAACCCGATCGAATATCTCTGGAGAGACTTAAAAGTAGCCGTGCAGCAACGCTCCCCATCCAACCTGACAGAGCTTGAGAGGATCTGCAGAGAAAAATGGGAGAAACTCCCCAAATACAGGTGTGCCAGGCTTGTAGCGTCATACCCAAGAAGACTTGAGGCTGTAATCACTGCCAAAGGTGCTGTAACAGTCCTGACCTGTTTTATGTTGTTTTTTATGTGTTTATGGTCAGGGCATGTGTTTTGGGTGGGCAGTCTATGTTATCTGTTTCTATGTTGGTTTCGGTGTGCCTGGTATGGCTCTTGATTAGAGGCAGGTGGTTTGCATTTTCCTCTAATCAAGAGTCATATTTAGGTAGGGCATTATCACTGTGTGTTTGTGGGTGATTGTCTCCTGTGATGTCTTCGTGTCGTTATCGATGTATATTCACAAACGGGACTGTTTGGCTGTTCGTTTTGTTTCGATGTCGTCTGTTGCCTGTTCGTGAGTTTACGTTTCAGTTATGTAAGTTTATGTTCAGGTTTTCGTTCTATGTCGTTTTGTTATTTTGTAGTTTGAAAGTGTTTTGTTTAGTTTTCGTGTTGCCATCTGCATCGTTTGTAATTTACAATAAAGATGGCATATTTCCCAGACTCCGCATTTTGGTCAGAAGATCCTTCTCTCCTCACCTCATCTGAGGATGAGGAGAGCGTCAGCTCTTACAGAATCACCCACCAAAATACAGAGACCAAGCGGTATGGGAATGCTCGACGGAGCAATAAGGATTTCTGGACTTGGGAGGAGATATTGGACGGTAGAGGACCTTGGGCTCAACCAGGGGAATATCGCCGTCCTAAGGAGGAGAAGAGGGCAGCCACAGCCCAGGAGCGCTGGTATGAGGAGGCAGCGCGACGACGCGGTTGGGAGCCCGTGAGTAAGACCCAAAAATTTCTTGGGGGGGGGCACACGAGGAGTGTGGCAAAGCCGGGTAGGATACCCGAGCCAACTCCCCGTGCTTACCGTGGAGGTAGAAGGCGTCGTACTGGTAAGACACCGTGTTATGCGGTAAAGCGCACGGTGTCCCCAGTACGCGTGCTTAGCCCAGTGCGGGCTATTCCACCTTGCCGCACTGGGAGGGCTAGGTTGGGCATCGAGCCGGGTGCCATGAAGCCGGCCCAACGTAGCTGGTCTCCAGTACGTCTCCTCGGGCCGGTGTACATGGCACCAGCCTTACAGGTGGTGTCCCCGGTTCGCCTGCATAGCCCAGTGCGGGCTATTCCACCTCGCCGCACTGGCAGGGCTACGGGGTTCATTCAACCTGGTGGGGTTGGGGAGGCTCGGTGCTCAAGAGCACGTGTCCTCCTTCACGGTCCGGTATATCCGGTGCCACCTCCATGTACCAGTCCTCCGGTGGCAGCCCCCCGTACCAGGCTGTCTCTCCGGGTTCTCTCTCCTGCTGTTTCCTCCTCTCCAGCGCAGCCGGTGCCTAGACCACGCACCAGGCTGTCTCTCCTTCTCCTCCCTACAGAGCTATCTGTCTCCCCAGCGCCATCTGAGCCATCCGTCTCCCCAGCGCCATCTGAGCCATCCGTCTCCCCAGCGCCATCTGAGCCATCCGTCTCCCCAGCGCCATCTGAGCCATCCGTCTCTCCAGCGCCATCTGAGCCATCCGTCTCCCCAGCGCCGTCTGAGCCATCCGTCTGCCATGAGCCTGCAAAGCCGCCCGTCTGCCATGAGCCTGCAAAGCCGCCCGTCTGCCATGAGCCTACAGAGCCATCCGCCAGACAGGAGCCGCTAGAGCCGTCAGCCAGACAGGAGCCGCTAGAGCCGTCAGCCAGACAGGATCTGCCAGAGCCGCCAACCAGACAGGATCTGCCAGAGCCGCCAACCAGACAGGATCTGCCAGAGCCGCCAACCAGACAGGATCTGCCAGAGCCGCCAACCAGACAGGATCTGCCAGAGCCGCCAACCAGACAGGATCTGCCAGAGCCGCCAGCGAGCCATGAGCAGCCAGAGCCGTCAGTGAGCCATGAGCAGCCAGAGCCGTCAAAGAGCCATGAGCAGCCAGAGCCGTCAGTGAGCCATGAGCAGCCAGAGCCGTCAGAGAGCCATGAGCAGCCAGAGCCGTCAGAGCGCCATGAGCGTCGAGAGCCGTCAGCCTGCCATGAGCGTCGAGAGCCGTCAGCCTGCCATGAGCGTCGAGAGCCGTCAGCCTGCCATGAGTGTCAAGAGCCGTCAGCCTGCCATGAGCGTAGAGAGCCGTCAGCCAGCATGGACCTGCCAGAGCCGTCCAAACAGGACCTGCCAGAGTCCTTCAGCCGGGATCTGCCCCTTGTCCCGGTGCTGCCCCTTGTCCCGGTGCTGCCCCTTGTCCCGGTGCTGCCCCTTGTCCCGGTGCTGCCCCTTGTCCCGGTGCTGCCCCTTGTCCCGGTGCTGCCCCTTGTCCCAGTGATGGTCCTTATCCTGGTGCTGCCCCTTGTTCTGGTGCTGCCCCTTGTCCCGGTGCTACCCCTTGTCCCGGTGCTGCCCCTTGTCCTGGTGCTAGCTGTTTATTTAGGGGAAGGTAGTGTTAGGGTGGGCATTAGAAGGGGTAGAAAGAAGAGGGGAGTGACTATGGTGGTATGGGGACAGCGTCCTGAGCCGGAACCACCACCGTGGTCAACTGCCCACCCGGACCCTCCCCTGGACTTTGTGCTTGTGCGCCCGGCGTGCGCATCTTGAGGGGGGGGTACTGTAACAGTCCTGACCTGTTTTATGTTGTTTTTTATGTGTTTATGGTCAGGGCATGTGTTTTGGGTGGGCAGTCTATGTTATCTGTTTCTATGTTGGTTTCGGTGTGCCTGGTATGGCTCTTGATTAGAGGCAGGTGGTTTGCATTTTCCTCTAATCAAGAGTCATATTTAGGTAGGGCATTATCACTGTGTGTTTGTGGGTGATTGTCTCCTGTGATGTCTTCGTGTCGTTATCGATGTATATTCACAAACGGGACTGTTTGGCTGTTCGTTTTGTTTCGATGTCGTCTGTTGCCTGTTCGTGAGTTTACGTTTCAGTTATGTAAGTTTATGTTCAGGTTTTCGTTCTATGTCGTTTTGTTATTTTGTAGTTTGAAAGTGTTTTGTTTAGTTTTCGTGTTGCCATCTGCATCGTTTGTAATTTACAATAAAGATGGCATATTTCCCAGACTCCGCATTTTGGTCAGAAGATCCTTCTCTCCTCACCTCATCTGAGGATGAGGAGAGCGTCAGCTCTTACAGGTGCTTCAACAAAGTACTGAGTAAAGGGTCTGAATACTTATGTAAATGTGATGTTTCAGTTTTATTTTATTTTATACATTTGCAAAAATAAAATATAAACAGTGTTTGCTTTGTCATTAGGGGGCATTGTATGTAGATTGATGAGGAAAAACATATATTTTATACATTTTAGAGTAAGGCTGTAACGTAACAAAATGTGGTAAAATTAAAGTGGTCTGTATACTTCCCGAATGAACTGTATACAAAAGTATGTGGACACCCCTTCAAATGAGTGGATTTGGCTATTTCAGCCACACCCATTGCTGACAGGTTTAAAAATATGTTTTATTTTATTTATTTCACCTTTATTTAACCAGGTAGCCCAGTTGAGAATAAGTTCTCATTTACAACTGTGACCTGGCCAAGATAAAGCAAAGCAGTGTGACAAAAACAACAACACATGGGATAAACAAACGTATAGTCAACAACACAATAGAACATCTGTATACAGTGTGTGCAAATAAAGTAAGGAGGTAAGGTGTATAAAATAGACCACACAACCATGCAATCTCCATAGACAACCATTGGCAGTAGAATGGCATTACTGAAGAGCTCAGTGACTTTCAAGGTGGCAGCGTCATAGGATGCCACCTTTCCAACAATCAGTTAGTCAAATTTCTGCCCTGCTAGTGCTGCCCCAGTCAACTGTAAGTGCTGTTATTGTGAAGTGGAAATATCTAGGAGCAACAACGGCTCAGCCGCAACGTGGTAGGCCACAAAAGACAGAGTGCTGAAGCGCGTACCGTGTAAAAATTGTCTGTTCTCGGTTGCAACACTCACTACCGAGTTCCAAACTGCCTCTGGAAGCAACATCAGCACAATAACTGTTTGTCGGGAGCTTCATGAAATGGGTTTCCATGGCCGAGCATCCCGCACACAAGCCTAAGATCACCATGCGCAATGCCAAGTGTCAGCTGGAGTGGTGTAAAGTTCGCCGCCATTGGACTCTGGAGCAGTGTAAAAACGTTCTCTGGAGTGATTACTCACGCTTCACCATCTGGCAGCCCTACGGATGAATCTGGGTTTGGCGGACGCCAGGAGAACGCTACCTGCCCCAATGCATAGTACCAACTGTAAAGTTTGGTGGAGGAGGAATAATGGTCTGGGGCAGTTTTTCATGGTCGTGTATATGTTGGAAAAGTAGTTTTCAAGACATACTCCATGTACGGTTCACAGATAATCTTACAGGAGGCATGTATAGGTCTAAAAAGGGCCTAAATGGCCATTTTAGTCATGAGTTTCTAAAAGATGGTTTGTGATACAAATGTAAAAAGCATGTTAAACATCCCTCCCAATGAGGTTTTACTATGTGAGAATTGCCAGAACCATCTGAGACACCAAAAGTAGTTTCGGCCTACACTGGACGTGGAATTGCCCTATACAATGTCCATCTTCCTAGTACAATCACAGGTAAAGCATTTATTTTCTCCGAAATAAAAGTTTCTTATGCAGTTACTGTTGTTCCCCATTCAAAGCTGATGAAACTCCATGTTCTATTGAATACTATCCTTAGCTTATTCTTGTACACAGTGGAGGATAGGGTAACGGATGCAGTTCCACTGTTAGAACAACTGGTGGCAGTGTCCTCTAATGTATAGACCTATAGCAAGACCGACTCCAATTCTCCCAAATGCTGTAAATATGAATCAACATTTTTGACCCCCTTATCTTAACGGGATAATTTCCGCATTTAATTTCAACATGACGGCCTAATCTAATGCATTATTCTATAACAGAGGGTTGAATAAGGATGAGATCAAAGAACAATTTATGGAAAACATATCTCAAGGATATTGATAAGGAATGAATTTCTCTCTCAGTTTTGCATAAGCAAATAGTTGAAATGTATTTCCTGAAATCATAATTACATACATGTTCCTGAAAAGTTGTCTGGCATTTAGTCTATCAAGGTCGGATGAAGTGATTTCAATTAGAAATGTTTGATTATTTGGTTTACAATAAGTTGATATTGTTGTCTTATTCGAAAACAGTGCAATCAGACAGTTCTGACCAGTGTCATCATCAAGAACCTCCTAATTGCCTAAATTTTTTTTTTTTGAGGCATTAGCATTTAGCAGAAATAATACCTCACTTATTTACAAAAACAAACAAAAGATGGATGATTGGGGGAGCAATACTCTCCTGCGAAACAAATTGAATAGACCTACATCAGTAGAAGTACATGAATTGCTATAACCTGTAATGTCCTGCACAACACAGCGTCTACAATACAGCAAGGACAGTGAGGGAAATGTACATACACTGGTGTGCACATTGGGATGAATAGCTATTGGTACTGTCACATTTCAGCTGAGAGTATTCTTTTAATTTCTTATTGAGTTTTCAGTTACTTTGTCACCGGTATCTGAACATATATGGACTTCTGGTTGGGAGACACAGCAGCCCACTTACCTGCGTCTGTTCTGTTCACTGCTGCTCACCTCACCAGCTCAAGTGTTGCCATAGGAAATAGTATCCTGGCAACAGCACAAACCTGAGCAAAGACAGAGTAAGGTCACACAGAGAGCTTTCAAGATGAGGCAAGATGTCTCTGTGTGAAACATTGACTTACATAAATGTTTCCTGCAAAAACGTACCTTCAATGCATTGATTTTGTTCCATTTTGCCAATGTCATTGTCTGTTCTTTGCTTTTGGTTTAGGAAATCTATACTCACGGTAAATGTGCTCACTGTGTGTCTGCTTTTCCTGTGGCTTGGTATGGCGGTATTTCTTATAGATTTTGCAGCCACACTACTAGCCACACATATCTAACCTTATATCTCACAATTATTATCTTGTTGCAAACAGCATGCATGTTTTGGAATAGTTTTATTCTGTACAGGCTTCCTCTTTTTCACTATATCAATTACAGTGCATTCGGAAAGTATTCAGACACCTTGACACATTTTGTGACGTTACAGCCTTATTCTAAAATGGATTCAATAGTTCCCCCCCCCTCTTCAATCTACACACAATAACCGATAATGACAAAGCAAAAACAGGATTTTAGAAATTCTAGCAAATGTTAAAAAAAAACGGAAATACCTTATTTATATAAATATTCAGACCCTTTGAGTGGCCGAGTCACAGTTTATGTCACGATCGTGTGGCGGATTGACGGACCAAAACGCAGCAGTTGGAAAATAAGCCATCTTCTTTTATTAACACCACGAAGATGAACACGACACAAAACTCTATACAAACTAACAAAACAACAAAACGACCGTGAAGCTACAAACGTTGTGCACATACATACAGGCTACAAACGTTCTACATAGACAATTACTCACAACCAATGAGAGCCTATGGCTACCCTAAATAAGGCTCCCAATCAGAGACAACCGAAATCAGCTGTCTCTAATTGGGAACCCATTCAGGTAACCATAGACTCTCCTAGACAACTAAACATACATAGACAACGCTAGACATCTACACTCAACACAAACCCATATACTACACCCCATAACCCCTTTACCATATAAACACCCAAAACTAACAAAACATAAACATTCCCCATGTCACACCCTGACCTAACTAAAATAATAAAGAAAACAAAGAATACTAAGGCCAGGGCGTGACATAACCCCCCCCTTGAGGCGCGAACTCCGGGCGCACCATACACAGTCTAGGGGAGGGTCTGGGTGGGCTTCCCTCCACGGTGGCGGCTCCGGCTCTGGTCGTGGTCCCCACTTCACCACAGTCCCTAACCACCTCCTTAGCTTCTTCAAAATAACCCCTCTCCACATTAATCCCATTGCATTAAGGGACAGCTCCGGACTGAGGAATGGCAGCTCCGGACTGAGGAATGGCAGCTCCGGACTGAGGGACTGCAGCTCCGGACTGAGGGACTGCAGCTCCGGACTGAGGGACGGCCCATGGCTGGCTGACAGATCTGGCTGCTCATGGCTGGCTAACGGATCTGGCTGCTCATGGCTGGCTGACTGATCTGGCTGCTCATGGCTGGCTGACTGATCTGGCTGCTCATGGCTGGCTGACGGATCTGGCTGCTCATGGCTGGCTGACGGATCTGGCTGCTCATGGCTAGCTGACGGATCTGGCTGCTCATGGCTAGCTGACGGATCTGGCTGCTCATGGCTAGCTGACGGATCTGGCTGCTCATGGCTAGCTGACGGATCTGGCTGCTCATGGCTAGCTGACGGATCTGGCTGCTCATGGCTAGCTGACGGATCTGGCTGCTCATGGCTAGCTGACGGATCTGGCTGCTCATGGCTAGCTGACGGATCTGGCTGCTCATGGCTAGCTGACGGATCTGGCTGCTCATGGCTAGCTGACGGATCTGGCTGCTCATGGCTGGCTGACGGATCTGGCTGCTCATGGCTGGCTGACTGATCTGGCTGCTCCTGTCTGGTTGGCGGCTCTGGCAGATCCTGTCTGGTTGGCGGCTCTGGCAGATCCTGTCTGGTTGGCGGCTCTGGCAGATCCTGTCTGACGGACGGCTCTAGCGGCTCCTGTCTGGCTGGCGGCTCTAGCGGCTCCTGTCTGGCGGACGGCTCAGTGGGCTCATGGCAGACGGGCGGCTTTGCAGGCTCATGGCAGACGGGCGGCTTTGCAGGCTCATGGCAGACGGATGGCTCAGATGGCGCTGGGGAGACGGATGGCTCAGATGGCGCTGGGGAGACGGATGGCTCAGATGGCGCTTGGCAGACGGGCAGTTCAGTCATCGCTGTGCAGACGGCAGACTCCTGCCGGCTGAGGCGCACTGTAGGCCTGGTGCGTGGTGCCGGGACTGGTGGCACCGGGCTGGGGACACGCATCTCAGGGCTAGTGCGGGGAGCAGCAACAGGACGCACAGGACTCTGGGGACACACAGGAGGCTTGGTGCGTGGTTTAGACACTGGTGGTAAAGGGCTGGAGACACGCACCATATAGCTAGTGCGTGGAGGAGGCACTGGTGGTACTGGATTGGGGCGGGGAGGTGGCGCCGGAAATACCGGACCGTGCAGGCGTACTGGCTCCCTTGAACGCCGAGCCTGCCCAACCTTACCTGGTTGTATGCTCCCCGTCGCCTGACCAGTGCGGGGAGGTGGAATAACCCGCACCGGCCTATGTAGGCGAACCGGGGACACCATGCGTAAGGCTGGTGCCATGTACGCCGGCCCGAGGAGACGCACTGGTGACCAGATGCGTTGGGCCGGCTTCATGACATACGGCTCAACGCTCAGTCTAGCCCGGCCGATACGTGGAGCTGAAATGTACCGAACCGGGCTATGCACGCGTACAGGAGACACCGTGCGCTCTACTGCGTAACACGGTGTCTGCCCGTACTCCCGCTCTCCACGGTAAGTACAGGGAGTAGGCGCAGGTTTCCTACCTGACTTCGCCACACTCCCTTTAAGGCCACCCCCAAGAAATTTTTGGGTTGTACTCACGGGTCTCCAGCCTCGTCTCCGTGCTGCCTCCTCATATCGCCTCCTCTCGGCTTTCGCTGCCTCCAGCTCTTCACGAGGGAGGCGATATTCTCCAGGTTGATCCCAAGGTCCATCTCCTTCCAATTCGTCCTCCCAACTCCAGAAATCCTGTGTAGGTAGGTCCTGTTGCCGCCTTCCATGCCGCTTGGTCCTATGGTGAGTAATTCTGTCACGATCGTGTGGCGGATTGACGGACCAAAACGCAGCAGTTGGAAAATAAGCCATCTTCTTTTATTAACACCACGAAGATGAACACGACACAAAACTCTATACAAACTAACAAAACAACAAAACGACCGTGAAGCTACAAACGTTGTGCACATACATACAGGCTACAAACGTTCTACATAGACAATTACTCACAACCAATGAGAGCCTATGGCTACCCTAAATAAGGCTCCCAATCAGAGACAACCGAAATCAGCTGTCTCTAATTGGGAACCCATTCAGGTAACCATAGACTCTCCTAGACAACTAAACATACATAGACAACGCTAGACATCTACACTCAACACAAACCCATATACTACACCCCATAACCCCTTTACCATATAAACACCCAAAACTAACAAAACATAAACATTCCCCATGTCACACCCTGACCTAACTAAAATAATAAAGAAAACAAAGAATACTAAGGCCAGGGCGTGACATAACCCCCCCCTTGAGGCGCGAACTCCGGGCGCACCATACACAGTCTAGGGGAGGGTCTGGGTGGGCTTCCCTCCACGGTGGCGGCTCCGGCTCTGGTCGTGGTCCCCACTTCACCACAGTCCCTAACCACCTCCTTAGCTTCTTCAAAATAACCCCTCTCCACATTAATCCCATTGCATTAAGGGACAGCTCCGGACTGAGGAATGGCAGCTCCGGACTGAGGAATGGCAGCTCCGGACTGAGGGACTGCAGCTCCGGACTGAGGGACTGCAGCTCCGGACTGAGGGACGGCCCATGGCTGGCTGACAGATCTGGCTGCTCATGGCTGGCTAACGGATCTGGCTGCTCATGGCTGGCTGACTGATCTGGCTGCTCATGGCTGGCTGACTGATCTGGCTGCTCATGGCTGGCTGACGGATCTGGCTGCTCATGGCTGGCTGACGGATCTGGCTGCTCATGGCTAGCTGACGGATCTGGCTGCTCATGGCTAGCTGACGGATCTGGCTGCTCATGGCTAGCTGACGGATCTGGCTGCTCATGGCTAGCTGACGGATCTGGCTGCTCATGGCTAGCTGACGGATCTGGCTGCTCATGGCTAGCTGACGGATCTGGCTGCTCATGGCTAGCTGACGGATCTGGCTGCTCATGGCTAGCTGACGGATCTGGCTGCTCATGGCTAGCTGACGGATCTGGCTGCTCATGGCTAGCTGACGGATCTGGCTGCTCATGGCTGGCTGACGGATCTGGCTGCTCATGGCTGGCTGACTGATCTGGCTGCTCCTGTCTGGTTGGCGGCTCTGGCAGATCCTGTCTGGTTGGCGGCTCTGGCAGATCCTGTCTGGTTGGCGGCTCTGGCAGATCCTGTCTGACGGACGGCTCTAGCGGCTCCTGTCTGGCTGGCGGCTCTAGCGGCTCCTGTCTGGCGGACGGCTCAGTGGGCTCATGGCAGACGGGCGGCTTTGCAGGCTCATGGCAGACGGGCGGCTTTGCAGGCTCATGGCAGACGGATGGCTCAGATGGCGCTGGGGAGACGGATGGCTCAGATGGCGCTGGGGAGACGGATGGCTCAGATGGCGCTTGGCAGACGGGCAGTTCAGTCATCGCTGTGCAGACGGCAGACTCCTGCCGGCTGAGGCGCACTGTAGGCCTGGTGCGTGGTGCCGGGACTGGTGGCACCGGGCTGGGGACACGCATCTCAGGGCTAGTGCGGGGAGCAGCAACAGGACGCACAGGACTCTGGGGACACACAGGAGGCTTGGTGCGTGGTTTAGACACTGGTGGTAAAGGGCTGGAGACACGCACCATATAGCTAGTGCGTGGAGGAGGCACTGGTGGTACTGGATTGGGGCGGGGAGGTGGCGCCGGAAATACCGGACCGTGCAGGCGTACTGGCTCCCTTGAACGCCGAGCCTGCCCAACCTTACCTGGTTGTATGCTCCCCGTCGCCTGACCAGTGCGGGGAGGTGGAATAACCCGCACCGGCCTATGTAGGCGAACCGGGGACACCATGCGTAAGGCTGGTGCCATGTACGCCGGCCCGAGGAGACGCACTGGTGACCAGATGCGTTGGGCCGGCTTCATGACATACGGCTCAACGCTCAGTCTAGCCCGGCCGATACGTGGAGCTGAAATGTACCGAACCGGGCTATGCACGCGTACAGGAGACACCGTGCGCTCTACTGCGTAACACGGTGTCTGCCCGTACTCCCGCTCTCCACGGTAAGTACAGGGAGTAGGCGCAGGTTTCCTACCTGACTTCGCCACACTCCCTTTAAGGCCACCCCCAAGAAATTTTTGGGTTGTACTCACGGGTCTCCAGCCTCGTCTCCGTGCTGCCTCCTCATATCGCCTCCTCTCGGCTTTCGCTGCCTCCAGCTCTTCACGAGGGAGGCGATATTCTCCAGGTTGATCCCAAGGTCCATCTCCTTCCAATTCGTCCTCCCAACTCCAGAAATCCTGTGTAGGTAGGTCCTGTTGCCGCCTTCCATGCCGCTTGGTCCTATGGTGAGTAATTCTGTCACGATCGTGTGGCGGATTGACGGACCAAAACGCAGCAGTTGGAAAATAAGCCATCTTCTTTTATTAACACCACGAAGATGAACACGACACAAAACTCTATACAAACTAACAAAACGACCGTGAAGCTACAAACGTTGTGCACATACATACAGGCTACAAACGTTCTACATAGACAATTACTCACAACCAATGAGAGCCTATGGCTACCCTAAATAAGGCTCCCAATCAGAGACAACCGAAATCAGCTGTCTCTAATTGGGAACCCATTCAGGTAACCATAGACTCTCCTAGACAACTAAACATACATAGACAACGCTAGACATCTACACTCAACACAAACCCATATACTACACCCCATAACCCCTTTACCATATAAACACCCAAAACTAACAAAACATAAACATTCCCCATGTCACACCCTGACCTAACTAAAATAATAAAGAAAACAAAGAATACTAAGGCCAGGGCGTGACAGTTTAGACTTAAATCTACTTGAAAATGTATGGCAAGACCTGAAAACAGTTGTCTAGCTATGATAAACAACAAATTTGACAGAGCTTGAATAATTTTTGGAAGAAGAATGGGCAAATGTTATACAATCCAGGTGTGGAAAGCTCTTACAGACCCAGAAAGACTCACAGCTGCAATTGCTGGCAAATGTGCTTCTACAAACTATTGACTCAGGGGTGTGAATAAGTATGCAAATTAGATATTTCTGTATTTCATTTTCAATAAATTTGTAAACATTTCGAAAAATATATTTTCACCTTGTCATTATGATGTATTGTGTGTGGATGGGTGAGACATTTTTATTTAATAAATTTTTAATTCAGTCTGTAACAATAAAATGTGTAATAAGTCAAGGGGTATTAATAATTTCTGAAGGTAATGTATGTGCTCTTTTCTATGTACAAAAAAAGAAGAGGGTATGTGCAAGAAATGCAGTCTAAAATCTAGATCTTCACAATAATTAATCATTGCCTGTATGCCAAGTCCTCCCTGGCAGGTACAGTGCATTCGCAAAGTATTCAGACCCCTTCACTTTTTCCACATGTTGTTACGAACCAGCAATTTTTTTTTTTCTCATAACCTGTTTTTGCTTTGTCATTATGGGGTATTGTGTGTAGATTTTACTGTTGATGAAAATAACAATTTTATCCATTTTAGAATAAGGCTGTAACGTAACAAAACGTGGGAAAAGTCTGTATGACACTTCAATATAGTGTCCATTGTTCATTCATTGGCGTGGAGTCATCATTGTCTAAATGTCCTGGACCATAAGCAATATAATAATAACGAGGTTCAATGTTCAGCAATAACAATAATAATACAAACAAATAGTATATTCAAAATGGTATAGTCTATTGCTTAATTGGTTTTTACTTTCCTGAAACAATAATTGTCTACCTAACGGTTCAGCTGTTGGAGATTTGAGCACTAAATGCAGCAAGGCATTGCATGCATATAGGTCTATGCATACACTGTATGATATTCATATTTCAAAAATAAATATGAAGGGAGACAAGCTTTGTTTTAGCCCTAGAGAGACCGAGAGAAAGCTAGAGAGATGTGCAGGCGCCATGTTCCCAACATCGACATGGATTTCTATACATTTCTATGCTATACAGATATAAGCGTACAGAAAGATAAGCATTATCTATATTAAAGATAAGCATGATAAAATATTCTTCCTCAACCCCCAGGTTCAACTGTCAGAATCAGTTGGAGTGCCTGTGCCCATTGCTTTCATAAGCCTGCAATAGCTAAGCCAAATAATAGCCATACCACACCAAACGTTCCCAAAAAGTCCTGTCACGTTCTGACCTTAGTTCTTTTGATATTTCTTTGTTTTAGTATGGTCAGGGCGTGAGTTGGGTGGGTTATCTATGTTTATTTTTCTATGTTGGGTTTTTCGTTTGGCCTGATCTGGTTCTCAATCAGAGGCAGGTGTTAGTCGTTGTCTCTGATTGAAAACCATATTTAGGGAGCCTGTTTTCTATTGTGTTTTGTGGGTGGTTATTTTCTTTGTCAGTGTTTGTTCCACACGGAACTGTTTCGGTTTGTATTTTACGTATCGTTTATTGTTTTGTTTCTGTGTTCGTTCGTTATTAAAGAAAATGAACACGTACCACGCTGCGCATTGGTCCTCCTCTCTTTCTCCAGACGAAGATCGTTACAGTTGCTTAACTTTATTAGGGTATTATCAAAAATAGGATAGGCCAGGGGTCTCCAACGTTTTCTAGCATGAGAGCTACTTAAAAAAATAGTAAACATGTCATGAGCTACTCATTTTTTTCTAGCTTTCAAATAGGAATATCCTCTTCTTCTCTCCCCTGCAACTGTTCCCCAGGTCATTACTGTACAATAGAAAGTAGTGCACTGTTTTCTGTTAAGATACACTATATATACAAAAATTATGTGGACACCCCTTCAAATGAGTGGATTAGGCTATTTCAGCCATACCCGTCGCTAACAGGTATATAAAATCGAGTACACATCCATGTAATCTCCATAGACAAACATTGGCAGTAAAATGGCCCTTACTGAAGAGCTCAGTGACTTTCAACGTGGCACCATCATAGGATGCCACCTTTCCAACAAGTCAGTTCATCACATTTCTGCCCTGCTAGAGCTGCCCTGGTCAACTGTAAGTGCTGTTATTGTGAAATGGAAACGTCTTGGAGCAGCGGCTTTGCTTCGAATTGATAGGCCACACAAGCTCACAGAACGGGAAGCGCGTAGCGTGTACAAATCATTTGTCCTCAGTTGCAACACTCACTACCGAGTTCCAAACTGCCTCTGGAAGCAAGGTCAGCACAATAACTGTTAATCTGCAGCTTCATGAAATGAGTTTCCATGGCCTAGCAGCCACACACAAGCCTAAGATCACCATGTGCAATGCCAAGCATCGGCTGGAGTGGTGTAAAGCTCACCATCACTGGACTTTGGAGCAGTGGAAATGCATTCTCTGGAGTGATGTATTACGCTTCTCCATCTGGCAGTCCAACGGGCTAATCTGGGTTTGGTGGATGCCAGGAGAACGCTACCTGCTCGAATGCATAGTGCAAACTGTAAAGTTTGGTGGAGGAGGATTAATGGTCTGGGGCTGTTTTCCATGGTTCGGGCTAGGCCCCTTAGTTTCAGTGAAGGGAAATCTTAACGCTACAGGATACAATGACATTCTAGGCAATTCTGTGCTTCCAACTTTGTGGCAACAGTTTGGGGAAGGCCCATTTCGTGTTTCAGCATGACAATCATGCACAAAGTGAGGTCCATATAGAAATGGTTTATCGAGATCGGTGTGGAAGAACCTGACTGACCTGCACAGAGCCCTGACCTCAACCCCATCGAACACCTTTGGGATGAATTGGAAAGCCGACTGCGTGCCAGGCCTAGTCACCCAACATCAGTGCCTGACCTCACTAATGCTCTTGTCGCTGAATGGAAGCTAGTCCCCACAGCAATGTTCCAACATCTAGTGGAAAGCCTTCCTAGACGAGTGGAGGCTGTTATAGCAGAAAAAGGGGGACCAACTCCCATGATTTTTGGTCATGTAGTGTAAGTGGTAAAATATTGGTTAATAAACAACTATTGAGGGGGGCCCTACACAATCTGTGATCCCCCCCCCCCCCAAATTATGTTTTATATTTTCCAAAATTATGTCTCAGTAAAAATGTTCCTGGATTTAGCTTTGTTTTGTTTTTCACTCTCAAAATTACAATTGTTCATAGAGAAACAACGAAATGTTCATGTTCTGAGTCCATGTCAATGTTTTAATCACATCAGAATACTTGATTTATTGATCTGGAAGAAATGTAACAAGTAGATATTTTAGTGTAATTCTCCTTTAATTGTGCATCTGGCCCTTTAATTGCGCACCTAGCGAGTGAGGAATGTCCCTTCTAATGTGCGTGTCTACTGGGGGTTATGTACTGCTGCTGCTCCAGGCCAAATCAGTTCGAAGGGCATTTGATTTTAATAGGTGGCCCGTTAGTGGGTGTTTTAACAAAGTCCATAGGCAGCTCCTGAGTTTCAAGTTTGGGGAAGCTTACAATTTAGCCTACCATTTCTACCCACCTGCGTTCCAGTTATGAATATTTTTACATGCATATTTTCGTGGAACAGTTTAATTTAAACTACTCAATCAGTGTGAGGAGTGAAGTCTTTGATGGGCGTTGACTAGAGCAGTGAAGTCACGTATAGTTTCTGACGTCACTATGTGCAGGATTGCTGAAAGGTGAGTTGGAAGAAGAGTCAGTAAGAGATGATCTGTGCCTTGACTTATATTTCATCATTGAAAATGTCTGTTCACATACATACAGAGGGTACCGGTACCGAGTAAATGTGCAGGGGAACAGGTTAGTCAAGGTAATTTGTACATGTAGGTAGGGGTAAAGTGACTATGCATAGATAATAAACAGCGAATAGCAGCAGTATAAAAACAAAGGGGGTGGGTCTTGGGGGTAGAAGCTGTTAAGGAGCCTTTTGGACCTAGACTTGGTGCTCCAGTACCGATTGCCGTGCGGTAGCAGAGAGAACAGTCTATGGCTTGTGTGACTGGAGTCTTTGACAATTTTTTAGGCCTTCCTCTGACACCACCTAGTATATACAGTTGAAGTCAGAAGTTTACATACACCTTAGCCAAATAAATTTCAACTCAGTTTTTCACAATTCCTGACATTTAATCCTAGTAAAAATTCCCTGTTTTAGGTCAGTTAGGATCACCACTTTATTTTAAAATGTGAAATGTCAGAATAATAGTAGGGAGAATGATATAATTCAGCTTTTATTTATTTCATTACATTCCCAGTGGGGTCACAAGTTCACATATACTCAATTAGTATTTGGTAGCATTAACTTAAATTGTTTAACTTGAGTCAAACGTTTCAGGAAGCAATCCACAAACTTCCCACAATAAGTAGGGTAAATTTTGTCCCATTCCTCCTGACAGAGCTGGTGTAGCTGAGTCAGGTTTGTAGGCCCCCTTGCTCACACATGCTTTTTCAATTCTGCCCACAAATTGTTTCTTCCCTGAGGTTGTGTCGTGTGTCAGTGCTCTTTTTCTCGTAGCCCTTGTGGGGATTATCTGCTGTGCTCCTTCCTACCCAGCCGGACTCACTCCCTTGGATTTCTCAGCACGCTATCATCAGAGGATGTGCCCTAGGCCCTGGGTTGGATTCTGTCTGAGTATATTCTGTCTGTCCTGTTGATGCTGTAAACTATTTCATTAAACCATCGTTGCTTGCATCTTGCATCCGCCTCTGTATTGTGACAGAACGATCTGACCACATCATGGATGCAGCGAGTTCAACGAGTCTGACCGAATTCATTTCCCGCAGTATCACGAGAATGGACCAACAAGAGGAGAACATCTCTAGCACAGGTCGGGCAGTACAAGCCATTGCGACGCAGGTATCCCAGCTGACCCAACAATTACAACATCTGGGGGGTCTCGCTGCGCCACCTACACCGGCAGTTCAACACGCCCCGCCAGAGCCGGATTCCCAGCTAGAGCCACGGCTACCGACACCAGAGGGTTATTCAGGTGATCCTGACTATTGCAGAGCTTTTCTGACGAGATGTTCCATGTATTTCTCGTTGCAGCCACTGACCTTCAACCGTGAACAGTCTAAGGTAGCATTCGTACTCACACTGCTATCAGGCAAAGCGGCCCTTTGGGGATCGGCGGTGTGGGCGAACCAGGACCCATGCTGCACCTCCTTCCAGACACTCTCCGAGGAGATGAGAAGGGTCTTCGATCGGGCCGTGGCGGGTAGGGAGGCGGCCAGACTACTCGCTGACCTTCGCCAAGGAGACCGTTCAGTATCGGAATACTCCATTCAATTCCGCACTCTGGCCGCAGAATGTCAGTGGAACGAGGAGGCGCAGTGGGACATGTTCCTGCATGGGCTGGAGGACCGGATCCAGAAGGAGATTTATGTTCTGGACCTTCCCAGGAGTTTAAATGGACTAGTGGAACTAGCATTGAGGGTCGACGCTCGTCTGAGTCGTATTGGCCGCCGAGCATACCCTAACAGACCGTATAACGACACGGAGGGTTGGCATGCCAGCAGCGGGAACACTGCCAGTTCAGCCTCCGCTCACGAACCCATGCAGGTGGGGAGAGCTCGCCTCTCCCGGGAGGAGAGGGAGAGGCGGAGATCTCAAGGACTTTGTCTCTACTGTGGTAGAGAGGGCCACTTTATCCACTCCTGTCCGGTAAAAGATCAGGCCCGGTAGTAAGTATGAGGCTACTATCGGGTGGTGTCATCACAGAGAAGACCTCATCATCTACTCTCCTCCCGGTAAGACTAAGATGGGCCACTCACACGCACGACACCCAAGCTTTACTGGACTCAGGAGCAGAGGGTAATTTCATGGACTTCAAGCTCGCTCACAAGCTCCAGATTCCTATCACCTCACTCACGCACAAGATATCCGTCAACGCTCTCAATGGTCAAGAACTCCCCAACATTTCTCACACCACTGAACCTATCACACTCATCACTTCTGGCAATCACACTGAGACACTATCATTTCTACTCATGGACTCACCCCTTGCACCATTAGTTCTCGGCCACCCTTGGCTCACCCAACACAACCCCAGAGTTGACTGGGGTCATAACTCTATATCTATGTGGAGTAACAAGTGTCTTGAGTCCTGTTTAGTGTCTGCTTGTTCATCTGTGTCTGATTCTGTGTTTCTAGAGGAGGCAGTGGATTTGTCTAACGTGCCCGTTGAATACCTCGACCTGAAGGAGGTGTTCAGCAAGTCCCGTGCTGCTTCTCTTCCTCCGCATCGTCCCTATGACTGTGCAATAGAATTATTGCCAGGTGAGTCTCCGCCTAAAGGCAAGTTATATTCACTCTCTGTTCCTGAGAGAAAGGCTATGGAGAGATACATCTCTGATTCTCTGGCATCTGGATTCATTCGTCCTTCCTCTTCTCCAGCGGGGGCGGGGTTCTTCTTTGTGGGGAAGAAGGACGGATCTCTGCGTCCTTGCATTGATTACCGTGGGTTGAATAACATCACAGTGAAGAATACCTATCCCTTACCGTTGATGTCCTCAGCCTTTGAAAGGTTACAGGGAGCATCCGTGTTCACTAAGTTGGATTTACGTAATGCTTATCATTTGGTTCGCATAAGGAGGGGGGACGAATGGAAGACCGCGTTTAACACCCCCAGAGGGCACTTCGAGTATTTGGTCATGCCTTTTGGGTTATCCAACTCCCCAGCGGTTTTCCAGGCACTCGTCAATGACGTGCTGAGAGATATGATTGATCAGTTCATATATGTTTACCTGGATGACATACTGATTTTTTCTTCTTCTCTCCAGGAACACGTTCAGCACGTCAGACGAGTGCTTCAGAGGTTGTTGGAGAATGGACTTTTTGTCAAGGCGGAAAAATGCATTTTCCATGCACAATCCGTTCCATTCCTAGGTTACATCGTCTCGACTGAAGGTATTCGCATGGATCCTGACAAGGTTAAGGCTGTGGTGGATTGGCCAAGCCCAGATTCCCGTAAGGCCCTACAGAGGTTTCTGGGATTCGCCAATTTCTACAGGCGTTTCGTTCGCAACTTTAGCCAGATAGTTGCTTCTCTTACCGCCTTAACCTCCCCCAGAGTGACGTTCAGGTGGTCCGATGCAGCCGAGGCTGCATTCACCAAACTCAAGAGCCGCTTTGTTTCGGCTCCCATCCTCATAGCTCCCGATCCCTCGCGTCAGTTCGTGGTGGAGGTGGACGCTTCAGAGGTGGGGGTAGGTGCGGTACTTTCCCAACGTTCCTCTTCTGACGACAAGATGCACCCTTGCGCGTTCCTTTCCCATCGGTTATCACCTGCGGAACGCAACTACGACATTGGCAACAGAGAGTTGTTGGCAGTGAAGTTAGCATTGGAGGAGTGGCGCCATTGGTTAGAGGGTTCGGGGGTACCTTTTATAGTTTGGACCGATCACAAAAATTTGGAATATATCAGAACCGCCAAGCGACTCAACTCCAGGCAGGCGCGGTGGGCACTCTTTTTCGGACGTTTTGACTTCTCTCTCTCGTATCGCCCGGGTTCCAAGAATGTCAAACCCGATTCCCTTTCTCGTATTTTTGACCATTCCGAACAACCATCCACTCCCGAGTGCATCCTACCCAGGACCCTAGTGGTCTCCACACTTATATGGGAGGTTGAATCGAGGGTCAGAATGGCCTTAGAAGGGGTAACGCCTCCGCCCGGTTGTCCGCCTAATCGGTTGTTTGTGCCGGAGGGGTGTCGGTCCGATGTTATTCGGTGGGGGCATTGCTCCAACGTAGCGTGTCATCCAGGAGTCAGCCGTACTAGCTTTTTAGTGAAGCAACGCTTTTGGTGGCCGCTGATGGCTCGTGACATTCACAGTTTTGTCTTGGCTTGCTCGGTTTGTGCCACTGGGAAGAGTTCTAATCGACCCCCAGATGGGTTACTCCAACCGCTGTCGGTCCCTTCGAGACCCTGGTCCCACATCGCGCTAGATTTTGTTACCGGTCTCCCGCCCTCCCAGGGCAAGACGGTTGTTTTGACCGTGGTGGACCGGTTCTCGAAGGCGGCTCATTTTATTCCCTTGCCTAAATTACCATCTGCCAAGGAAACAGCGGTAACGGTCGTGGATCATGTCTTTCGCTTACATGGCCTGCCGATGGACGTAGTTTCTGACCGGGGGCCCCAATTTGTGTCCAAGTTTTGGCAGGAGTTTTGTAGGTTACTGGGAGCAAGTGTAAGTCTTTCTTCAGGGTTTCATCCCCAGAGCAACGGTCAAACGGAGAGGGCCAACCAAGATTTGGAGAGAGTGTTGCGATGTTTGGTTTCTAAGAACCCCTCTTCCTGGAGTCAACAACTCTCTATGGTTGAGTACGCTCACAATTCGTTGCCAGTGGCAGCCACGGGTCTCTCTCCGTTTGAGTGTAGTTTAGGTTACCAGCCACCTATCTTTCCCAGTACTGAGTCCGAGGTCACGGTTCCCTCCGCTCACGCTTTCATCCAGAGGTGCCGTCACGTATGGAGCAGAGCCCGTGAGACTCTCCTCCGGGTGGGGGCGCGCACCAAGGCTAAGGCCGATCGCCACCGGTCGAAGCCTCCGGTATACGTCGTTGGACAAAGAGTGTGGCTTTCCACGAAGAACATTCCACTCCGATCCGTTTCTAACAAGCTTGCCCCCAAATTTATCGGGCCGTTCAAGGTCACCAGGATCATTAGTCCGGTGGCGGTCCGGCTCAAGCTTCCTCCGGCGTATAGGAGAATTCATCCTACCTTCCATGTGTCCAAGATAAAACCGGTGTTTCAGGCACGCATTAACCCGCCGGTCCCGGTTCCCCCGCCGCCACGACTTGTTGATGGGGAGACCACCTTTTCTGTCAATCGGATTTTGAACTCGAGAAGGAGGGGACGCGGATTCCAGTACCTGGTAGACTGGGAGGGTTACGGTCCGGAGGAGAGAAGTTGGGTACCCGCTAGGGACATTCTGGATCACTCCCTTATCGATGATTTCAATCGACAGGTAAATTTGTCTGGGAACGCCAAGAGGCGTTCCTAGGGGGGGGTAGTGTCACGGTTCATGAATCCACTGCCTCTCTCTCTCTCTCTCCTGTGTTTGTATGGGCGTGGTTTCCAATCTTGGCCTGATTGTCTGCGCCAGCTGGAATTAATTATCTTCCCCTTTATATGTTCTGTAACCTGTGTTTCTTGTTGTCAGATCGTTGTTTCTTCCCTGAGGTTGTGTCGTGTGTCAGTGCTCTTTTTCTCGTAGCCCTTGTGGGGATTATCTGCTGTGCTCCTTCCTACCCAGCCGGACTCACTCCCTTGGATTTCTCAGCACGCTATCATCAGAGGATGTGCCCTAGGCCATGGGTTGGATTCTGTCTGAGTATATTCTGTCTGTCCTGTTGATGCTGTAAACTATTTCATTAAACCATCGTTGCTTGCATCTTGCATCCGCCTCTGTATTGTGACAAGACCCATTTGCGACCAAGCTTTAACTTCCTGACTGATGTCTTGAGATGTTGCTTCAATATATCCACATCATTTTTGATCCTCATGATGCCATCTATTTTGTGACATGCACCTGTCCCTCCTGCAGCAAAGCACCCCCACAACATGATGCTGCCACCCCCCGTGCTTCACGGTTGGGATGCTGTTCTTCGGCTTGCAAGCCTCACCCTTTTTCCTCCAAACATAACAATGGTCATTATGGCCAAACAGTTCTATTTTTGTTTCATTAGACCACAGAACATTTCTCCAAAAAGTACAATCTTTGTCCCCATGTGTAGTTGCAAACCGTAGTCTGGCTTTTTTATGGCGGTTTTGGAGCAGTGGCTTCTTCCTTGCTGAGGGGCCTTTCAGGTCATGTTGATATAGGACTCGTTTTACTGTGGATATAGATACTTTTGTACCTGGTTCCTCCAGCATCTTCACAAGTTCCTTTGCTCTTGTTCTGGGATTGATTTACACTGTTCGCACCAAAGTACGTTCATCTCTAGGAGACAGAACTCGTCTCCTTCCTGAGCGGTATGACGGCTACGTGGTCCCATGGTGTTTATACTTGCGTACTATTGTTTGTATAGATGAATGTGGTACCTTCAGGCGTTTGGAAATTGCTCCCAAGGATGAGCCAGACTTGGGGAGATCTACAAATCTTTTCTGAGGTCTTGGCTGATTTCTTTTGATTTTCCCATGATGTCAAGCAAAGAGGCAATGAGTTTGAAAGTAGGCTTTGAAATACATGCACAGGTACACCTCCAATTGACTCAAATGATGTAATTTAGCCTATCAGAAGCTTCTAAAGCCATGACATAATTTTCTGGAATTTTCCAAGCTGTTTAAAGGAAAGTGCACAAAGTAGATGTCCTAACCGAGGTATTTACTCATATTTGATTATTTCTCCTTTTATTTGCAACCTTTGTGCAAATTTTCAATTAAGCATATAACAAAATATAAAATATGAATGTATAAAATCTAAAAAGGTAAATAGAAAACAATTCAACTATAGTTGCAAACAAAATAAATATAGGCCTAAAATATATATATTTTTGGGGCTTGCCTGTTTTGCATGATATTTTGACATTAATACATGTCGCATATCAATTTGCATTTGGTACCTTAGGTTGAGTGTTAGCACCAACTCACGAAACCCCCGTTTCTCGACCATGTAAATTGGGGCCATGTCTTTGCAGAAGTAAGTTGTAACGGCAGCTGTTATCTTCTTCCATCTTCGTGATTCTTTGCCATATGGTGTGCAGAGGGCAAAAGCCTTTTGCAACATCTGAGTCGGGGGTTTGTTTTTAGCACAACTGTACTTTTTGTGGGTCTCATCCGTAGACTCTCTCCGTACTGTTTCACATGATTCTTGCGTAGGTGGTAAAAGAGGTTAGTGTGGTGTTTGAGCTTGTTGTCAGGACCGGCCTGTGGCATATTTTGCAGAGGATGGTTTTCTGGTCCGTGTCAGACTATTCATACCCAAACCACGTCCATGCGACCGAAGTAGCCCCTCTTTTAGGTACGAGCTCCGTGTCTCCGTGCTCTGTGTCACGTTCACTCTCCTCCGTGTTTGTTTGTGTTGCAAATTTGCTTCCAAGAATGCAAAGTGTCGTCCAATTGACTAAAAATATTGCCGTAAAGAGTGTGATTTGCGACACAACGAAATAAACGATAGAGCATAATATGAAGCGATCAATGTTTTTCTATCGTCACACGGTATATATCGTCATAACGCCCAGCCCTACTTCTGAGCATGACTCCTAATCTTTGGAAAGTTTTGTTCATCGAGAGATGCATAGAACCTCGTCAGCGACATTGACTATTTGAATAGTTCTCCAATCACTGCATCAGACTGAAGATTGATAAGCTCAAGTTGCAGGTCAGTGGGAGTGTTATCGACATTAAAGGTGAAAGGAGAGGAAACCAACAGCATGTCATTTTCCAACACTTTCAAATCCTCAAAACTACGAGAACACTCACCGTTCAAAGCACGCAGCAGCGATGTATACTTCTCCTGCTGGTCATCTGATAGGGAACAGACTAGTAGTGTCAGGAGGAAGGTGAGATTCTTGGCTTCTACTTGGCGGGTCAGGAGGAGTAATTTTCCCTTGAAGGCTTTGACAAGGCTGTACATCTGATGTGCAAAAAGGCCCTTCCCTTGTAGTTTGGAACTCAGTTCATTCATGAGGGCCATGATGTCCACGGTGAAAGCAAAATCAGCCAACCATTTTTTTATTTTGCAGTTGAGAGAGAACCACATTTCTCCTTTCATTTGCAAAAACTCAGCAATCTCCGACTTTAGGTCCCACACCCTTTTAAGCACCTTCCCCAAACTCAGCCATCTCCCCTTTTTGTGGTAGGGGAGATCTGCATGACCCGACTGTTGGAAGAGACAGTGAGTCAAACTGCCTGTGGTTTAAAAATGTTGCTCTTATGAAGTTTACCACTTTAGTAACTGTATCCACAACATCGCTCATTTTCAGAACACATTTACAGAGCACCTCCTCATGAATAAGGCAATGCAGGGAAAAAAAATCTGATCTGGGTTCAGCTCAGCTACTTGATCTTGTATCCTTTTCAAAAGGCCAACGTTTTCTCCTGTTAAGTTTGGGCACCCATCAGTGGTCACACAGAATAACTTTTCAAAAGTCAGTCCCAGCTTTGCCACACACTTATTAACCTCTTCCAATAAATATTTGCCTGTGGTTGTGCTCTTCATTGACTGCAGTAAAGCAAGCTCCTTAGTCATTTCAAAGTCTGGGGTTATGCCTCATAAGAATATCAACAACTGCGCCGTGTCACGTACGTCACTGCTCTCATCCAGGGCCAAGGAGAAACAGGTGAAATCATTCACCTGTGTCAATTGGAGAAATTAGAGAGGCTCTGAATTCAATGAAAAAAGGGAAATCACCTGGCCCTGATGGCCTGTCAGTTGAATTCTATAGACAGTTTTGGGAGTTGCTAGAAGACCCGATTTTCAATATGTTTCAAGATTGCATTAAAAACGGGGAAATGGTCTCCACTATGAAACAGGGCCTTATTTCATTGATTCCGAAGCCTGATAAAGACCCTTCTCTCATTGACAATTGGAGACCAATTACTTTATTAAATGTTGATTACATATCGATTGCTCTGGTTTATGCCAAAAGATTAAAGAAAGGAATAGATACCATTATAAATGAGACTCAAACAGGATTTATGAAGGGCCGTCACATAAGCTCTAACATTCGTTTAGTCTTGGACCTTATAGATTATTCAGATGCAATTGACTCCGATGCGGTTGTCCTATTTCTGGACTTCTGTAAAGCCTTTGACACAATTGAACATGAATTTCTCTTTAGGTCTCTTAAACTTTTGGGATTTGGTGAACATTTTATTCAAGTAATTCGCATGTTTTACAAAGATATAAATAGTTCTGTGCTACTAAACCTTAATACTTCCAAAAGTTTTAGTATCAACAGAAGTGTAAGACAGGGATGCCCAATTTCGCCATTTTTATTCATTTTGGTTGTGGAACTTCTATCTCTAGATATTCTGAATGATGCAAATTTGTATGGCTTAACCATTTTTAACAAAGAAATCAAAATTTCCCAACTGGCTGATGATACTACTCTTTTCTTAAGAGACAAAGACCAGGTCGCACATGCCCTTAATGCTATAATGGCATTTTCTATTGCATCAGGATTAATGCTGAATGCTTCTAAATGTGAAATCTTATGTTTATTTGACTCTGATGATAAAGAAATTGAAAATATTCTTGTAAAGGACCGTGTTAAATATTTAGGAATACATCTGTCAAAAAACCACTTAGTCAGACAACATTTGAATTTCTCTCCTAAAATTAAGAGAACTAAAAATATATTTAATAATTGACTACAAAGAGATCTTTCTATACTTGGGAGAGTACTTCTGTCCAAGGCAGAGGGACTGTCTCGTTTTGTCAAAGGTAAAGTAAAGGTAATGGCGGACTGAACGAAGTTATGTAGAGCACCTCAAGATAAAACATAATATTCGAAATATCTGCTAAATAGACTAAAATATTAGCACTACATAATCTAGTGAGTGATAAACCTTCAATCTGGATAATAACACAAACAAATCCTAAGACTAGAGACATTTATCGACAAATATTACGAACACAGACAACAACCAAACATGACGGAGAATAAGACAGGGGAACCGTTTACAAAACGCAAGCGAGATTCTTCGACAGATACTGACGATTTAATATTCTCACCACCGGGAATGGTAAAGGTCGAAACTGATCTGTTAAAATCAATAAATGACAAACTGGGTTTACTTGAATTACTTAGTAAGGATATAAAAGAGTTAAAGGCAAGCCTAGAGATGAGTGATGAAAAAGCTGCGACATTGGAGAAGGAAACACACGCGCTAAAAGGGACAGTCAATAAGATTCAAACCGAAATGAATGGAATTAAAAAAGAGAACATCGTTCTGAAGGAAGCCTTACTGGAGATTCAAACTAGATCCATGAGAGAGAATTTGGTACTTACAGGTATCCAAGAAAAAGAAGGAGAAATTCCTGAATCTATAGTTAGAGAGTTCCTCCGTACAGCGCTTCAGATTCCATGCGAAGTTGTCGACAAAATCCAACTTGAACGTGTTCACCGCTTCGGACAGAGAGGGCAGAGGTACGAACGCCCAATCGTTGCAAAATTTGCTTCATTTAAAGATAAAATAATGGTTAAAAGCCTAGGTAAAAGACTTGCTGGGACCAAAATTGGCATGAATGATCAGTTTCCGAAAGAAATTGCAGAACGGCGCAAAGTTCTGTATCCAATTTTCAAAGAAAACAGATTAAAAGCGAAACGAGTAGCTCTCGTCATTGATAAACTATATATTGATAACCAGTTGTTCAGAGACACAAAGACTACTCCATGGTTATTTTAAAATTTACAAAATTCTCATAGACGAGGAAAATAAACACAATTCAAGCCCGGTTACTGATTGTAACAATACAACAAAAAATATAGCTTTTTTATAAATCTTCACATATAACTAATTGAACACACAAGCACTATTTTTACACAGTGAAGATAAAAACTAAGTAAACAGAAGGCACAGTATGTGTGGATGGTATGGTTTGTGTTTATTTTATTTTTTATCTTATTTGTTATGTTTGGAAAGTTGAGTGAGTGAGTAATGAAATGGTTGCATATCCCAGAGCCAATGTATTGCTGTGAGCCGGGTATGAGAGGGCTTTCAATGTTGTTCAGATGATGGATATACTTTTATAATGAATTATACGTCTTATTTATTTATTGTCCTATCATGGAAAACTACATTTTTTTTATCTTAATAAATTATATCTAATTATTATCCTATTTTAATGGTACTGTCTATGGCCCTATACCCTAGACACCCACCTGAATGACCCAGATATTAAGGAGAAGTCCCTAACTGTTTTATGTGCTCGCTATAAGCGGTCTGTATGCAGCCAAAATGAGGTCAGAGACCAAGAGCAGCACTGCCCCCTCAAGATTCTGAGCCTGCTTGGCAGGGTTGGTCCTGCAAAGCCAAAGCCCCCTAAAGGGAGAGGAAAATATACAAGGAATTTCTCAAAGCTGCTAATGAGAACCTTGACGACCTTGTACCTAGCCGGTGGGGATTCCGGTGGGGTACCCCCACCCAGGCAGTGGCAGTGCTGGCAACACTAGCTGCAGTAACCCATGGGGAGGGGGTCACACTCGGACATTCAGAGAGGGGGTATATTATTGTGGCCCTGGTGGCACAGAATCAAGGTCGGACTGCATGGAGATGCGTGGGGACATGGTCATGACTGGTGGCCGTATTGTGGGTGTTTTTTCAGGAATAGGGTGTACATTTGACTGCCATTATCTAGGATATGACAATGGTAAATAAATTTCAATTTTTGCTTATTTTTTTGCGCGGTCTTGCAGGCCTTCTCATGCAGCTGCAACTGCAATGGCATTTGGAAATCATGACCCATCTTGAGTTGGGCTCTGGGATGGTGCAACTGTTGAGAAAGTGAGCTTATGGTTGTGTGGGGGTAAGGGCTGAGTGTGTATGTGTGTATCCCACAACTGTTGCGAAAGAAGAAGTAAAAGATGTAAGGTACAATAGAGGATGATCCACAGCTATATATAATACAAATCGAGGTGACGGCAATGGAAATGCATATGGCAATTGATTTACTTCAATTCGGTAAATGGAACTGTATGCTCTTTTCAAAGAATGGATCCCAGTCGGTTCAGGGCTATGGGATACAGGGGGTCGAGGGTGGTCTGCCGGGCATTGGGATGACAAGCCATCTCGAGATGAGGCCTTTTAGCGGGTGGAATAGTAGGGACCAATTGGAGGTTTACTTAGTAGAAATGCAAATATCATGGTACAACTATATAGACACTCAATCATTATGTTACTTTTTAATAGTACGTTTACAAAAATATATTCTGATTAAAAGAATGAAAGGTGTGTCTCATGGTAAGTGGTGAAATAAGTATAGCCAGTTACAATTGTAATGGCTTAGCAGATAATAAGAAAAGACGATCAGTATTTACCTGGCTAAAAGAGAAGGATTATAATATTTATTGTTTACAGGAAACCCATTCAACAGTTTTAGATGAAGTTTTGTGGAAAAAGAACTGGGTGGGCAAAATATATTTCTCCCATGGGCAAAGAAATTCAAAAGGGGTGATGATCTTAATTAACAATAATTTTGATCCAAATGTGCAAATTGTCCAAACAGATCCTCAAGGTAGATGGATTATTTTAAATATGTTATTGGACAATAAACAAATATGGCTTGTTAACCTATACGGTCCGAATAATGATGATCCAAGCTTCTTTGAAAATATATATAAGAACTTATCAACTCTACAAGCAACACTAGACTCTATTATTATAATGGGAGATTTTAATACGGTCTTAAATAGCTCTATAGACCGGAAAGGAAATCACACTACAAATTATCACCCTCAGGCACTTAAGGAAATCATGAATGTCATGGATATATTGGAATTAGTGGATATATGGAGACTTAAATACCCTGATTTAGTGAGATATACATGGCGGAGGCTGAATCAAGCTAGTCGTCTTGACTACTTTCTTATTCCATTCTCTCTGGCACCAAAAGTTAAAAAAGTGTTGATAGGGGATAGAATGCGGTCGGATCATCACATAATTGGCATATATATTTCTCTTACAGAATTTCCACGTGGGCGAGGATATTGGAAATTTAATCAAAGTCTACTAGATGATAAATTGTTTAGAACTAGGACAGAAGATTTTATAACTGACTTTTTCAGACATAACATAGGTACAGCAGATCCCCTTATTGTATGGGACACTTTTAAGTGTGCCTTTAGAGGCCATGCAATTCAGTACTCATCTATAAAACAAAAGCAATTTAGATCAAAAGAGTCCATATTAACAAAGGAAATTGAAGGACTAACAGTACAGTTAGATAGCAATAAAAACGGTACCATAGAGGCACAGAATAATTTAGAGGAAAAACAAAAAGAAATGGAGGAACTTATTCAAGAAAGATCCAGTGTAATATATTATAAAAATAAAGCGAACTGGATGGAATATGGGGAAAAATGCACCAAATTCTTTTTCAATCTTCAATATAGAAATGCTACCAAAAAAAATGTATTAAAACTTGTGACAAATGATGGAGTCACGCATGATTCACCAAATGATATTTTGAAAGAGGAAGTAAAGTACTTTAAGAATATGTTTTCGTTTCAGGCTCCTCCATCTCCACTAACTGAAACTAATTGTATGGATTTTTTTCCTATTAATAATGTAAAATTAACATCTGAACAGAAAGACTCATGTGAAGGCCAAATTACAGAGGAGGAACTGCTTGTTGCAATTGGGGCCTTTAAAGATGGGAAAACTCCAGGGCTGGATGGCATACCAGTGGAAGTATACAGAACGTTCTTTGATATACTCAAAGGACCATTATTAACTTGTTTTAACCACTCCTATATAAATGGTAGATTATCAGACACACAACAAGAAGGTCTGATATCGTTATTACTGAAACAGGACCCAAGTGGTATATATAAAGATCCAGTCCAATTAAAAAATTGGAGACCTCTTACACTTCAGTGTTGTGATGCAAAAATCCTAGCAAAATGCTTGGCGCATAGAATAAAAAAAGTTTTGTCAGATATTATTCATCCTAATCAGACAGGTTTTTTACATGGACGATACATTGGAGATAATATAAGGCAAGTACTGGAAACAATAGAACACTATGAGATATCGGGGACACCAGGCCTGGTTTTCATAGCTGATTTTGAAAAGGCTTTTGATAAAGTACGACTGGAGTTTATATATAAATGCCTAGAATATTTCAATTTTGGGGAATCTCTTATAAAATGGGTTAAAATTATGTATAGTAACCCTAGGTGTAAAATAGTAAATAATGGCTACATCTCAGAAAGTTTTAAACTATCTAGAGGAGTAAAACAAGGTTGTCCACTATCGGCATATCTATTTATTATTGCCATCGAAATGTTAGCTGTTAAAATTAGATCAAACATTAATATTAAAGGATTAGAAATCCATGGCTTAAAAACTAAGGTGTCATTGTACGCTGATGATTCATGTTTTCTTTTAAAACCACAACTAGAGTCTCTCCAGGGCCTCATAGAGGATCTAGATACCTTTGCTATCCTCTCTGGATTAAAACCAAATTATGATAAATGTACCATATTACGTATTGGATCACTAAAAAATACACATTTTATATTGCCATGTAGTTTACCAATTAAATGGTCTGACGGAGATGTGGACATACTCGGTATAAAAATCCCAAAAGAAAGAAATGATCTCACTCCAATAAATTTTTATAGAAAGTTAGCAAAAATAGATAAGATCTTGCTACCATGGAAAGGAAAATACCTGTCTATTTGTGGAAAAATCACCCTAATTAACTCTTTAGTCATATCACAGTTTACCTTTTTGCTTATGGTTTTGCCTACACCTAGTGACCTGTTTTTTAAATTATATGAACAAAAAATATTCAATTTTATTTGGAACGGCAAGCCAGATAAAATTAAAAGGGCCTATTTATATAACAAATATGAATTCGGAGGGCAGAAATTATTAAATATTAAAGCATTAGACCTCTCACTAAAGGCATCGGTCATACAAAAGTTATACTTAAATCCAAACTGGTTCTCTAGTAAACTGGTACGAATGTCTCATCCTATGTTCAAGAAGGGTCTTTTTCCCTTTATTCAGATTACACCTGCTCATTTTCGGTTGTTTGAAAAGGAAATGATCTCCAAAATATCCTTATTCTTTAAACAAGCCTTAGAAAGTTGGTTGCAATTTCAGTTTAATCCACCTGAAAGGACGGAACAAATAGTACAACAAATATTGTGGTTAAATTCAAATATAATAATTGATAAAAAAACTGTATTTATCGAAGAAATGTTTAAAAAAGGTATAATTTTTGTGAATGATATCATAAATAGGACTGGTGGAGTTATGTCACACATGCAGCTAACACAGACATATGGAAAAGTCTGCTCTACCCAAAATTACAACCAATTAATTGCAGCATTACCACAAAAATGGAAGAGGCAAGTAGAAAGGGAAAAAAGTAAGGAACTTGTATGTCGGCCCTGTATTAAAGAACAAAAATGGTTAAAGAAAAGTGTGATAAATAAAAACATATACCAATTTCATTTAAGGACCAAAAAACTAACAGCTGTGCCATACAAATTGCAAAATAGTTGGCAAGAGATTTTCGATGTACCCATTCCATGGCACATGGTTTATGAATTGATACGCAAAACAACGCCGGATTCAAAACTTCGA
This sequence comes from Salvelinus fontinalis, assembly GCF_029448725.1. NCBI lineage: Eukaryota > Metazoa > Chordata > Actinopteri > Salmoniformes > Salmonidae > Salvelinus > Salvelinus fontinalis. The sequence continues at coordinate 42,971,708 of NC_074696.1, read as the reverse complement.
ATTTTTCAATATAAATTACTGTACAAAATTCTTGCAACTAATAGAATGTTATATATATGGGGTATACAATCTTCCCAGCTCTGCAGATTCTGTTGTGAGGAGGCAGAGTCATTAGATCATTTATTTTGGTATTGTCCATATGTAGCTCGTTTTTGGTCACAGGTCCAGGAATGGCTGAAGAATTGCAACATTTGCCTAAAACTAACGCTGCAGATAGCAATACTGGGGGATTTGAAAAGCCATAGTCAATCAATCAATAATATAATAATTATTTTGGCAAAGATGTTTATTTTTAATTTACAATCTGTAGAAGCTATGAGAATAGGAAGGTTCAGGTCTTTTGTGAAGCATCACAGCACAGTTGAGAAATGTATGGCAAATAGAAATCCGAAATGGATGATGTTGGAAGATAGATGGGAGGGGTTGGGTGGAGCTGAAGGGTGGGACTAATAACAAGATAAACAATATAGGGCATACGGGATCTGTGAAATGTGTATAGGTGCGGAGCTTTTGTGAAATAGCACAGTTACAAGTGGAAATAAAATTGGATGGACAACAGAAATAGAGGAAGGACTAAGAACAAATAAGAGAGAACTATTGTAAAGTGGACTGTGTCTGTAAGATAGGTATAAGATGTAGAAATTGAAGGTAAAAGCAGAAGTGTTTATAAGTTTACTCCAATTGGGGGATTGGTGGTAGGGTCGCGGGGAATAAAAAAAAAAAAGAAAAAAAAAAAAAAAAAAAGAGAACTAAAAATATATTTAATAATTGACTACAAAGAGATCTTTCTATACTTGGGAGAGTACTTCTGTCCAAGGCAGAGGGACTGTCTCGTTTTGTGTACCCCTCATTATCGTTATGTGTAAATCCAGCTACTTGTAAAGAAATCAATAAGACCTTTCTTGACTTCATCTGGAAAAATAAGTCTCACAAACTAAAAAAATCTGTCCTTTCTAACAAAAGAGCTGAAGGCGGTCTAGAAGTGTTGGATTTTGTTGACATAAATAACACTTTCAAGATAAACTGGCTGAAAAAATGTTTGCTCGATACTGACTCAATATGGTATTTCATTCCAAATAATGTGTTTAATAAATTGGGAGGTCTTTGATTTTTACTGAAATGTAATTATATTCCTGAAAGATTACCTGCTAAATTGGCTAGGTTTCACCAACAAGCTTTAATGGCCTGGAAAATATGTTTCCTGCACAATTTCCCCCCCCATAATGCTATTTTGTTGAATAATTCAGACATTACTGTAAGGAATAAGTCATTGTTCTACCCCAGCTGGCATTAGTAATATTGAATATTGACTTTGTTCTAGATATTTTTAACAACAAGGGTAATATTCTCACATATGAATAATTTATAACAATGAAAGAGTTTCCAATACCTTTCAGAGAGTTTATTTCTGTGATCAAAGCTGTTCCCAGTGGTCTAACTACACTTATGAAAAGTCATCTTAATTTTGGGAATGATAACAAAGTTTATCCAGAACTCAGATTGGAAGGCGTGGGCTTACTTGAGAAATCTTGTTGTAATAAATATATAAGACAAATTCTTCATTCACAAAACCAACTTACACCGAGAGGAAAGTTTTTCTGGAACATATTCCTGACATTGTCTGGAAAAATGCATGGTTAAGGCCTTACAAATACTGTATACCAAACAAAGTTAAGGAAGTGTACTTCAAAATTTTACATAAGATATATCCATGTAACTCTATGATTTCCAAATTTGTGGCTATTGATGATATCTGCGTTTTCTGTGAAAAAGGTGAGAATCTGTCTCACTTGTTCTTTGAATGTAAATTTGTGTCAGAATTTTGGGAAAACCTTGCAAAGTACTTATTTACCATTATGAACTTTGCCTATAATTTTAACATAAAATATATAATATGTTACTATTGCAATGATAACAAAACCACTGAAATTATTGTTATTTTTTTTATTCTTGTTGCCAAATACTTTATACACAAACAAAAATTCCAAAATTCTATACCAAAATTACCAATTTTTCTGATTGAATTTAATTATCTTCTTAAAACACTAACCCTAGTGAATAACAACAAGAATAACACCTTCATGAATCATTATAATAAGATATTTTCAGAGTGAATATAATTGCACTTAATAAATCTTCTTGTCAATAGGGGGGCGCTATTTTCACTTTGGAAAAAATCGTGCCCAAATTAAACTGCCTTGTACTCTATTCTAGATCATACAATATGCATATTATTATTACTATTGGATAGAAAACACTCTCAAGTTTCTAAAACTGTTTGAATTATATCTGTGAGTAAAACAGAACTCATTTTGCAGCAAACTTCCATACAGGAAGTGAAAAATCTGAAAACGAGGCTCTGTTCCAGGGCCTGCCTATTCAACTGGCTTATATTTATCGATATGCATGCACTTCATACGCCTTCCACTAGATGTCAACAGGCAGTGGGAGGTGGAATGGGGTGTCTAGCTTGATCTGAGGTTGAACAAGAGCTTTTGGAGTGGCAGGTCAGGAATTTCCTTTCTCTACCTAGGCGCGCGAAGCACCTCCATATTGTCTTCTGATAAGCGTTCGGTATACACGGCTAATATCTCCGGCTCTGATTTTATTTGACACATGTGATAATAACATCGTAAAGTATGTTTTTTCAACCGAGTTTTATCAGATTATTCAACGTTTATTGGGACTTTTTGAGTTTTCCGTTCTTTGCGTTGAGAGAAACTGGGAACGTCATCAAGCTTGGCTAGCATTGTGGCGCGAATTCGACAGGAGAAAAGGACATTCTAAAACCAAACAAAGATTTATTCTGGAAATATGACTCCTTGTACAAGATTCTGATGGAAGCTCAGCAAAAGTAAGAACAATTTATGATGTTATTTCGTATTTCTGTGGAAAATGTTATTTCTATTCTCTGCCGTTTTGGCGGGCGCTGTCTCGCAATAACGCAAGCTGTTTGTTATGGTAAAGTTATTTAAAAAAATCTAACACGGCGGTTGCATTAAGAACCAGTGTATCTTTCATTTGCCATACAACAAGTATTTTTTAGTAAAGTTTATGATGAGTTCTTTGGTCAGATTAGGTGAGTGTCCAAAATAGCTCCTGACATTCTGGGGAAATGTTGCTACATTTTCACAATGTATAACCACGGTTTGCAGCTCTAAATATGCACATTTTCGAACAAAACACAAGTGTATTGTATAACCTGATGTTATAAGACTGTCATCTGATGAAGTTGTTCAAGGTTAGTGATTCATTTTATATCTTTTGCTGGTTTTTGCGAATGCTATCTATGCGGTGAATAAATGCGGTTGTGTGTTTGGCTATTGTGGTAAGTTAATATAATGCTATATTGTGTTTTCGCTGTAAAACACTTAAAAAAATCGGAAATATTGGCTGGATTCACAAGATGTTTATCTTTCATTTGCTGTACACCATGTATTTTTCATAAATGTTTTATGATGAGTATTTAGGTATTTCACGTTGCTCTCTGTAATTATTCTGGCTGCTTTGGTGATATTTTTGATGGTAGCTGCAATGTAAAACTATGATTTATACCTCAAATATGCACATTTTCGAACAAAACATAAATTTATTGTATAACATGTTATAAGACTGTCATCTGATGAAGTTGTTTCTTGGTTAGTGACTAATTATATCTCTATTTGGTTGGTTTTGTGATAGCTACCTATGCGGTAGAAACATGGTGAAAATATGCGGTTGAGTCTTTGGCTATTGTGGTTAGCTAATAGAAATACATATTGTGTTTTCGCTGTAAAACATTTTAAAAATCGGAAATGATGGCTGGATTCACAAGATGTTTATCTTTCATTTGCTGTATTGGACTTGTGATTTCATGAAAATTATATTATATGATATCCCTGTCCTGTTAGGCTAGGCTATGCTAGTCAGCTTTTTTGATGAGGATGGTTATTACTGAAAGGTTTTAAATTGTTTATATTTTGTATTTTATTTTTATATTTTTTGTATGTTTGAGCATTGTTAATACCTGTGTTTGGTTTGCTAGACATGTTTGATGTAGCAATGTAAGTTGATTTTTGTATTATGAATAAAATACATTAAAAAAAAGAAACAGGTGAAATCCTTTACCTTGTCTTTCAACTGTTGTTCCATATTCTCAGCAATGTCCTTAACACGCGTGTCACTGTTCGTCTTGACAGGGAAACATTTTCAAACAGCTCTCTCTTGTCGGGGGAAAGTATTGCTGTAGAGTCCATGTAAGGGCTGTCGTTCTCCTCATCCTCGGACGAGGAGAGGAGAGAAGGATCAGTAGACCAAAATGCAGCATTCGGGAAATAAGCCATCTTTTATTCGTAACGACGGCACACGAAAACAAACACTTTTACAATTACAAAACAAGAAAACGACGTAGACGAAAAACCTGAACATGAACTTACATAACTAACGTAAAACTCACGGACAGGAACAGACTACATCAAAACGAAACGAACATCCAAACAGTCCCGTATGGTACATACATTCGACGACACAGGAGACAATCACCCACAAACAAACAGTGAGAACACCCTACCTAAATATGACTCTTAATTAGAGGAAAACGCAAAACACCTGCCTCTAATTAAGAGCCATACCAGGCAACCAAAACCAACATAGAAACAGAAAACATAGATTGCCCACCCAAAACTCACGCCCTGACCATATACACATACAAAAACAACATAAAACAGGTCAGGAACGTTACAGAACCCCCCCTCAAGGTGCGAACGCCGGGCACACCAGCACAAAGTCCAGGGGAGGGTCTGGGTGGGCAGTTGACCACGGTGGTGGCTCAGGCTCTGGACGCTGTCCCCACACCACCATTGTCACTCCCCGCTTCTGTCTTCCCCTCCCAATGACCACCCTAAAACTAACATCCCCTAAATGAACGGCCAGCACCGGGAGAAGGGGCAGCACCGGGACAAGGGGCAGCACCGGGACAAGGGGCAGCACCGGGACAAGGGGTAGCACCGGGACAAGGGGCAGCACCGGGACAAGGGGCAGCACCAGGATAAGGGGCAGCACCGGGATAAGGACCAGCACCGGGATAAGGGGCAGCACCGGGACAAGGGGCAGCACCGGGATAAGGGGCAGCACCGGGACAAGGGGCAGCACCGGGATAAGGGGCAGCACCGGGACAAGGGGCAGCACCGGGATAAGGGGCAGCACCGGGATAAGGGGCAGCACCGGGACAAGGGGCAGGTCCCGGCTGAGATACTCTGGCAGATCCTGGCTGAGGGACTCTGGCAGATCCTGGCTGAGGGACTCTGGCAGATCCTGGCTGAGGGACTCTGGCAGGTCCTGGCTGAGGGACTCTGGCAGGTCCTGGCTGAGGGACTCTGGCAGGTCCTGGCTGAGGGACTCTGGCAGGTCCTGGCTGAGGGACTCTGGCAGGTCCTGGCTGAGGGACTCTGGCAGGTCCTGGCTGAGGGACTCTGGCAGGTCCTGGCTGGACGGCTCTGGCAGGTCCTGGCTGGACGGCTCTGGCAGGTCCTGGCTGGACGGCTCTGGCAGGTCCTGGCTGGACGGCTCTGGCAGGCCCTGGCTGGACGGCTCTGGCAGGCCCTGGCTGGACGGCTCTGGCAGGCCCTGGCTGGACGGCTCTGGCAGGCCCTGGCTGGACGGCTCTGGCAGGTCCTGGCTGGACGGCTCTGGCAGGTTCTGGCTGGACGGCTCTGGCAGGTCATAGCAGGACGGCTCTGGCAGGTCATAGCAGGACGGCTCTGGCAGGTCATAGCAGGACGGCTCTGGCAGGTCATGGCAGGACGGCTCTGGCAGGTCATGGCAGGACGGCTCTGGCTGGTCATGGCAGGACGGCTCTGGCTGGTCATGGCAGGACGGCTCTGGCTGGTCATGGCAGGACGGCTCTGGCTGGTCATGGCAGGACGGCTCTGTAGGAAGGAGAAGGAGAGACAGCCTGGTGCGTGGTATAGGCACTGGCTGCGCTGGAGAGGAGGAAACAGCTGGAGAGAGAACCCGGAGAGACAGCCTGGTACGGGGGCTGCCACCGGAGGACTGGTACATGGAGGTGGCACCGGGTCTACCGGACCGTGAAGGAGGACACGTGCTCTTGAGCACCGAGCCTGCCCAACCTTACCAGGTTGAATGGTGCCCGTAGCCCTGCCAGTGCGGCGAGGTGGAATAGCCCGCACTGGGCTATACTGGCAAACCGGGGACACCACTCGTAAGGCTGGTGCCATGTATGCCGGCCCGAGGAGACGTACTGGTGGCCAGATGCGTTGGGCCGGCTTGATGACATCCAGCTCGATGCCCAACTTAGCCCTCCCAGTGCGGCAAGGTGGAATAGCCCGCACTGGGCTAAGCACGCGTACTGGGGACACCGTGCGCTTTACCGCATAACACGGTGTCTTACCAGTACGACGCCTTCTACCTCCACGGTAAGCACGGGGAGTTGGCTCGGGTATCCTACCCGGCTTTGCCACACTCCTCGTGTGCCCCCCCCCAATAAATTTTTGGGTCTAACTCACGGGCTCCCAACCGCGTCGCCGCGCTGCCTCCTCATACCAGCACCTCTCAGCCTTCGCTGCTTCCAACTCCTCCTTGGGACGGCGATATTCCCCTGGCTGAGCCCAGGGTCCTCTACCGTCCAGGATCTCCTCCCAAGTCCAGGAGTCCTTGTTGCTCTGTTGAGCACTCCCTTGCCGCTTGGTCCTAGTTTGGTGGGTGATTCTGTAAGGGCTGTCGTTCTCCTCATCCTCGGACGAGGAGAGGAGAGAAGGATCAGTAGACCAAAATGCAGCATTCGGGAAATAAGCCATCTTTTATTCGTAATGACGGCACACGAAAACAAACACTTTTACAATTACAAAACAAGAAAACGACGTAGACGAAAAACCTGAACATGAACTTACATAACTAACGTAAAACTCACGGACAGGAACAGACTACATCCAAAACGAACGAACAACCGAACAGTCCCGTATGGTGCAAAAACATAACACAGATACGGAAGACAATCACCCACAAACAAACAGTGAGAACACCCTACCTAAATATGACTCTTAATTAGAGGAAAACGCAAAACACCTGCCTCTAATTAAGAGCCATACCAGGCAACCAAAACCAACATAGAAACAGAAAACATAGACTGCCCACCCAAAACTCACGCCCTGACCATATACACATACAAAAACAACATAAAACAGGTCAGGAACGTTACAGTCCATTAAACATTATTTAATTAATTCGCCCTCAGCGACTGGGTTGCTATGTTTAGCAATTTTGTGGTACATAGCTAGCTCTCGCAATTCCGTCGTTTGCTGGATGCAGTTTTGTGAAAAGTCCTTGCTGCTTTTGCAACTGAGAAAGCAACTCTTTCGATGCACTTGCCCTCTGCTCAGAAGACATATTCCTATATTTCTCTGCATGATTTGTCTGGAAGTGTCTGGACAAGTTGTCGTCTTCCAAGACAGCGATGCTCTCTTCATACACTAAGCACACAGCTTTTTTGAATACCTCAATAAATAAATATTTCGATGTCCACTCTTGCTGGAACACCCTACATTCATCGTCTACTTTCCTTTTCTTTGAAATCTTTGAAAAACTCATTTTTGCGCTATTTCTAGATGGCTACTTTTTGTAACCGTTACGTGTGTATCAGCCTGCCAGTCACTGTCCTCGTGCAGTTGTTATTTATACGTGCCTTCAAAATAAATGTCCCACAAGCGGTGAGAGTTTAATCATTACACAAAGGCGAGTATTCATTTGGGCTTTTAATTTGAATAACAAATACGTTTTTCAAAACTTTACTATAGCAAATTCTTTATGTGATCTGTTACATTATTACGCGGGCCGTATTGAATCAGGTCGAGGGCCGCATACGTCCGCTAGGCCGGCCCTTGCCCAGGCCTGGTCTACACCGTGATCAATTTGTAGCTAAAGAAATTAGCGCATGGAGCTCAGAGATTGCCTGCAGCAGTAGGCATTTTACTTCCATCGTCAACTAAGTAAAATACATACGTCTAAAGCCACCAAATAAAAACAGTAGAAAATATCCTGATGAAAATTAATGTTCTTTCATTGGCATTAGTCTCTCTTCTCTGCCTCCCTTTCTATCCCTTTCTATCTGACTTTCGCTATTGGGGCGGCAGCCTAGTGGTTAGAGCGGTGGGCCAGTAACCGGAATGTTCCGAGATCAAATCCCAGAGCGGACAAGGTAAAAATCTGTTATTTTTCTCCTGAACAAGGCAGTTAACCCATTGTTCCTAGGCCGTCGTTGTAAATAAGAAATTCTTCTCAACTGACTTGCCTAGTTAAATAAAATAAATTTTGCTAGGGAAGTGCAACATTGTATCAACTCAGCAAGTTGGCGCTCTCCCTCAACTTTATCAGGACACACATGATCGTTGAGCACTACGAACAAATATTTACGAAACTTAAATGATCCTTATGAAATAAACCCAAACTTGTTTCTCTCAAGTGTAGCAAGTTGTGAACTCTGCAAACAATGTTTATTCTCAGAGAATGAGAATGGTAAATGACTGTAGTACATGCATTAACAGAAATTAACGTAAGCAAATGACGGGGATTAATGATAGCCTGGATTTACTAGGCCTACTGGTTACATATGTAATAGGGAATTGATAAACAATCAAATGGCAAACAATTCACACAATGGAACAATGAATGTGGGAGACAGCGGGGGACATCCTGGAGAGCTGTGTGCATGCATTCTGGAGAGAGACATCAATATCTTCAACACACACCCCTCACCTTCTTGCCTCAAAATGTTTAATTATACTCAAGACACATTACCTTCACAAATTTTAGATGCTTTTCACTGACAGCTGACAACTGCAAATCAAATCAATAATCAGCAAGGCCTTCATACCATACGCCCTGCGCAAATTGCTGGCTTCCCAAATCAAATCAATGTAAATAGTCAGGCCATTTGATTAATTGTTCAGCATGGGGGTAGAAGCTGTTAAGGAGCCTTTTGGTCCTAGACTTGGCGCTCCGGTACCGCTAGCAAAGAGAACAGTCTATGACTTGGGTGACTGGAGTCTTTGACAATTTTCTGGGCCTTTCTCTGACACCGCCTAGTATATAGGTCCTGGATGTCACAAAGCTTGGCCCCAGTGATGTACTGAGCCATACGCACTACCCTCTGAAACTCCTTATGGTCAGATACCGAGCAGTTGCCATACCAGGCGGTGATGCAACTGGTCAGGATGCTCTCGATGGTGCAGCTGTAGAACTTTTTGAGGATCTGGGGACCCATGCCAAATCTTTTCAATCTCCCGAGGGGAAAAGGTGTTGTTGTGCCCTCTTCACAACTGTCTTGGTCTGTTTGGACCATGATAGTTCGTTGGTGATGTGGACACCAAGGAACTTGAAACTCTCGACGCTCTCCACTTCAGCCCCGTCAATGTTTTTTCTGTAGTCCACGATCAGCTCCTTTGTCTTGCTCACATTGAGGGAGAGGTTGTTGTCCTGGCACCACACTGCCAGGTCTCTGACCTCCTCCTTATAGGCTGTCTCATCATTGTCGGTGATCAGGCCTACCACTGTTGTGTTGTCAGCAAACTTAATTATGGTGTCGTGCTTGGTCACGCAGTTGTGGGTGAACAGGGAGTACAGGAGGGGACTAAGCACGCACCCCTGAGGGGCCTCGTGTTGAGGATCAGTGTGGTGGATGTGCTGTTGCTTATCCTTACCACCTGGGGGCAGCCCGTCAGGAAGTCCAGGATCCAGTTGCAGAGGGAGGTGTTCAATCCCAGGGTCCTTAGGTTAGTGATGAGCTTTGTGGGCACTATGGTGTTGAACGCTGAGTTGTAGTCAATGAACAGCATTGTCACATAGGTGTTCCTTTTGTCCAGGTGGGAAAGGGCAGTGTGAAGTGCGATTGAGATTGCGTCATCTGTGGATCTGTTTGGGCGGTATGCGAATTGGAGTAGGTCTAGGGTTTCCGGCATGATGGTGTTGATGTGAGCCATCATCAGCCTTTCAAAGCACTTCATGGCTACCGACGTGAGTGCTACAGGGCGGTAATCATTTAGGCAGGTTACCTTCGCTTTCTTGGGAACAGGGACTATGGTGGTCTGTTTGAAACATGTTGATATTACAGACTTGGTCAGGGATAGGTTGAAAATTCAGGGAAGACACTTGCCAGTTGGTTCTTGCATGCTTTGAGTACATGTCCTGGTAATCCGTCTGGCCCCTCGGCTTTGTGAATGTTGACCTGTTTAAAGGTCTTGCTCACATCGATTACGGAGAGTGTGGTCACACAGTTGTCCGGAACAGCTGGTGCTCATAAAAGGCATTTAGCTCATCTGGTAGATTCGCATCACTGGGCAGCTCGCGGCTGGGTTTCCCATTGTAGTCCGTAATATTTTTCAAGTCCTGCCACATCCAACAAGCGTCAGAGCCAGTGTAGTGGGATTCAATCTTAGTCCTCTATTGATGCTTTGCCTGTTTGATGGTTCGTCTGAGGGCATAGCGTGATCTTTTATAAGCTTCCGGACTAGTGTACCGCTCCTTGAAAGCGGCAGCTCTAGCCTTTAGCTCAGTGCGGATGTTTCCTGTAATCCATGGCTTCTGGTTGGGAAATGTACGTACGGTCACTGTGGGGATGACGTCGCGATGCACTTATTGATGAAGCTGATGACTGAGGTGGTATACTCCTCAATGCGATTGGGTGAATCCTGGAACATATTCCAGTCTGTGCTATCAAAACAGTCCTGTAGCGTAGCATCCGCGTCATCTGACCACTTCCGTATTGAGCGAGTCACTGGTGCTTCCTGCTTTAGTTTTACTTGTAAGCAGGAATCAGGAGGATAGAATAATGGTCAGATTTGCCAATGGAGGGCAAGGGAGAGCTTTGTATGCGTCTCTGTGTGGAGTAAAGGTGGTCTAGAGTTTTTTTCCCTCTGGTTGCGCCTTTGACATGCTGGTAGAAATTAGGTAAAACTGATTTAAGTTTGCCTGCATTAAAGTCCCCGGCCACTAGGAACGCCGCTTGTGGATGAGCATTTTCTTGTTTGCTTATGGCCTTATATATATCGCTGAGTGCAGTCTTAGTGCCAGCATTGGTTTGTGGTGGTATAGACGGCAACAAATAATATAGTTGAGAACTCTCTTGGTAGATAGTGGGGTCTACAGCTTATCATGAGCAATACCTTGAGACTTCTTTAATATTAGACATCGCACACAAGCAGTTATTGACAAATAGACAAACACCCACGCCAATGCAGACGTAGCTGCTCTGTCCTGCCAATGCATGGAGATGCGCCAGCCAGCTCTATATTATCTGTGTCGTCGTTCGGCCACGTGTCGGTGAAACATAAGATATTACAGTTTTTCTTGTACCGTTGGTAGGATAGTCTTAATCGTAGACCGTCCAGTTGGCCAATAATACGGAAGGTAGTGGTGGTTTACCTACTCGTCTGCAAATTCTTACAAGGCACCCCACCCTCCTCCCCCTTTTTTCTATATTTTCTTCACGCTGATGACAGGGATTTGGGCCTTGTCTTGACAAAGCAGTATATCCTTCGCATCGGACTCATTAAAGAAAAATGATTTGTCCAGTTCGAGGTGAGTAATCGCTGTCCAGAATGCTCTTTTTGGTCACAAGAGACAGTAGCAGTAACATTATGTACAAAATTAGTTACAAAACAAACGAAATAGCACAGTTGGTTAGGAGCCCGTAAAGCGGCAGCCATCCCCTCCCGATCCATTATTAAATAGGCATAGGTCTATGCACTTGTGATTTGAAACAATCCACAGCTAATGATCCTGTGTGGTTAAGTCAAGCTCTCTGGTAAAGTATTTTTGAACTATTTTATTTAGACAGGAGTAATTATATAATTTTGGCAAAAAACACCAATTTACTTTAGGAGAAGCCAGCATCCGAGCAGTGCACTGTGCACCCACCAAGTTTCCCTTCTAATTCGCAAGTGGCTGAAACCAGATATCTGTTTCTAATTACGGGATGCTCGCGTCTTCGCTCTAACAATGCGAGTTGTTGTCCCAAAGGTGGGAATGCAGGTGACAAGCTTAAGTCTGAATATTATGTCCATAGAAAACGCATTGGGCTTATTCAGGACGGATTTTGGCGAGATTGAGTCCTCTCGCTTCGCCACTTCCTCTTCGCTGAAACTAGCGAGAGAAACAGCGCCGCTCTCTAGCACATGTATCTGATGCTGTCTGCCCAGAAAAAGTATGACATGCTATACTCCTTTTGTCCAGATATAATCAGATACATGATCTACACATATGGAGTCAGAGGGGCGCTGTTTCGCTCGCTCGGATGCTTTATAGGAGATTGATGCGTCTTTCTGTTGGCGTGTATCTCGGTCAAATAAATGATCAATATTTTAATATTTTATTTGGACGGGCAAGGAGGTACGGTAGGGCAGCCCAGGACCCCTAGGGTCCGACCATCTGAAACTAGGCGAAGTTTGCAATTAAGAAATAATAGATACAAACTATATACTTCCCCACGATATACTTCTGCCAGGTAAGCCTACTTTGCAGTTAACATTTAATTGAGAAGGTTTTGGGGAAAGTATTTCTGTCAACCCACAAGAAGGTTTTCACATCAACTGGCTAAACACAGTGATAGACAAACGCCCACTACACAGACAGACAGGGGCAATAGGTGTTAGGTTTGGCTTTTTAAGCCAATAGTGGATAACAAGGGGTGGAATAATGTAAATGTTGCAGCAAAAAATGGTAGCGATAGGCTAATGCTATATATTTTCCAACATGCCTACTTTTAACCTTAAACTCTACTGAACAAAAATATAAACGCAACATGCTAAGTGAAATAAAAGATCCCAGAAATGTTTCCTATGCACAAAAAGCTTTTTTCTCTGAAATGTTGTTCCATACACACAAAAAGCTTATTTCTCTAAAACCTTGTGCTGGGGACAATAATAGGCCACTTTAAAATGTGGAGTTTTGTCACACAACACAAGGCCACAAATTTGAGAGCGTTTTTAGAGAGCGTGCTGACTGCAGGAATGTCTACCAGAGCTGTTGCCAGATAATTGAATGTTAATTTCTCTACCATAAGCGGCCTCCAGCGTAATTTTAGAGAATTTGGCAGTATGTCCAACCGGCCTCACAACCGCAGATCATGTGTAACCATGTCAGCCCAGGACCTCCACATCTGGCTTCTTCCCCTATGGGATCATCTGAGACCAGCCACCCGGACAGCTGATGAAACTAAGGAGTATTTCTGTGGAACGCTTTTGACACCTTGTACAGTCCATGCCCCCAACAAATTGAGGCTGTTCTGAGGGCAAAATGTTAAAAAAAATTATAATTGTACACTCAGACCCGTGTATATCAGCCTGGACCCAGATCTGAGACAAAAGTCATAATTTAAGACTGCTCAGGTCCCAGGTGAGGATCTCAGAATTTCGGGTCTGTGAAGACTTCTATCTTGATTTGCTTCTCAAAGAAATCTTGAGCTTCCGTGGAAGAGGAAAACGTGCGTGTTGTATTCGGCAAGATCAAGATGAGTTTTGCCTGGTGGATGAAGGCGCATCTCAGGTTAAGCTTTCGCAGTTTGACTTCAAAACTGTGGATTCCTGCAATCATATACCGAGATCCTTCCGGAGAGGACCGTTTCTGTGCGCAATGTATATCAACCGCATGGGACCCATCTCCTCCTGCTCAAACAGTTCATAGAAAAGATTGTTCTAGAAGGAAGTTGGGTTGCCTGCTTCCACACTAGTTTCAAGTCCTGTGACCCACACATTGAATTTAGGAGTGATTCTGTTTTCTTGTTTTATGAGATTGATTTCCGCTTCTAACTTAGTTCGGGCTGTTTCCAGGTCATGGAGTCGCACCTCTGTCACATTGGCCGCTGTCTCCAAACTTTCCACTTTAGTTGAGTAGGTATCCAAATCAAATCCAAGTTTATTTGTCACATGCGCCGAATACAACAGGTGTAGACCTTACAGTGAAATGCTTACTTACAGGCTCTAACAAAAGTGCAAAAAAGGTGAACAATAGGTAAGTAAAGAAATAAAAACAACAGTAGAAAGAGGGGGGCACCACAAGGGTGCGGACACAGCCCCCTCCTGTACTCCCGGTTTACCCATGTCTGCGCGGCCCGCACGTCTCCAACTCAATCATCAAGTTTGCAAACGACACAACAGTGGTAGGCCTGATTACCAACAAACGATGAGACAGCCTACAGGGAGGAGGTGAGGGCCTTGGCGGAGTGGTGCCGGGAAAATAACCACTCCTTCAACGTCAACAAAATGAAGGAGCTGATCATGGACTTCAGGAAACAGCAGAGGGAGCATGCCCCCATCCAAATCGACGGGGCCGCTGTGGAGTAGGTGAAAAGCTTAAAGTTCCTCAGCATACACATCACTGACAATCTGAAATGATCCACGCACACAGATAATGTGATGAAGAAGGCACAACAGCGCCTCTTCAACCTCTGAGGCTGAAGAGATTAGGTTTGGCCCCTAAGACCCTCACAAACTATTATAGATGAACCATAGAGAGCATCCTGTCAGGCCGAATCATCGCCTGGTACGGCAAATGCACCGTCCACAACCGCAGGGCTCTCCAGAGGGTGGTGCGGTCAGCGCAACGCATCACCGGGACCACACTGCCTGCCCTTCAGGACATCTACAGCACCCAATGTCAAAGAAAGGCCAAGAAGATCACCAAGGACCTCAGCAGCCCGAGCCACGGCCTGTTCACTCCGTTATCATTCAGAAGGTGATGTCAGTACATGTGCATCAAAACTTGGACCGAGAGACTGAAAAACCACTTCTGTCTCAAGGCCATCAGACTGTTAAATAGCCATCACTAGCCGGCCTCCACCCAGTGCCCTTCTCTGAACTTAGTCACTGGCACTAGGCGGTTACCACCCGGTTACTCATCTTTGCACCTTAGAGGCCCAATTTACATAGACTTGGAACACTGGTAACTTTAATAATGGAACACAGCTGTAATCGCTGCCAAAGATGCTTCTACAAAGTATTGACTCAGGGGTGTGAATACTTATGTACTGTAAATGTAAATTTCATTTTCAATACAGTTGCTAAAATGTCTAAAAACATGTTTTCACTTTGTCATTATAGGGTATTGTGTGTAGATGGGTAATAAAAAAAAAATATTGAATCAATTTTGAATTCAGGCTGTAACCCAACAAACTGTGGAATAAGTCAAGGGTTATGAATACTTTCTGAAGGCACTGTAGAAGATCATAGGAAATCCATGGACATAGTGTCTATAATACTGTAATAAGCTCCCGTAGTTGCTGTCAAAAACTCCAAACTCCACAGTTGTCACAGTTGAATAATTCATGTGAATGTGATAATACAATCTTCTGTGTGCTCCATTGATGTCTATTTGTGCGGAACTTGATTAGTAATGCCTAGGAATACAAATGTGAACGCTACTTACACTACATGACCAAAAGTATTCCAAAATCATCTTTTGCTGCTATAGCATCCTCCACTCTTCTGGGAAAGCTTTCCACTAGATAATGGAACATTGCTTCGGGGACTTACTTCCATTCAGCCACAAGATTGTTAGTGAGATCGTGTACTGATGTTGGGCGATTAGGCCTGGCTTGCAGTCGGCGTTCCAATTCATCCCAAAGGAATTGAGGTCAGGCCTCTGCACAGGCCAGTCAAGTTCTTCCACACAGATCTTGACAAACCATTTCTGTATGGACCTCGTTTTGTGCACGGGGGCATTGTCATGCTGAAACAGTAAAGGGCCTTCCCCAAACTGCTGCACCAAAGTTGGAAGCACAGAATCATCTAGAATGTCATTGTAGGCTGTAGCGTTAAGATTTCCCTTCACTGGAACTGAGGGACCTAGCCCGAACCATGAAAAACAGCCCCAGACCATTATTCCTTCTCCACCAAACTTTACAGTTGGCACTATGCATTGGAGCAGGTAGCGTTCTCCTGGCATCCACCAAACCTAGATTCATATGTTGGACTGCCAGATGGTGAAGCGTGATTCATCACTCCAGAGAACGTGTTTCCACTGCTCCAGAGGCCAATGACGGTGAACTTTACACCACTCCAGCCGACACTTGGTGTTGCGCATGGTGCTCTTAGGCTTGTGTGCAGCTGCTCGGCCATAGAAACCCATTTCATGAAGCTCAAGTTATTGTGCTGATGTTGTTTCCAGAGGCAGTTTGGAACTCGGTAGTGAGTGTTGCAACTGAGGACAGGCGATTTTTACACGCTACGCACTTCAGCACTCTGTGGTCCTGTTCTGTGAGTTTGTGTGGCCTACCACTTTACGGCTGAGCTGTTGTTGCTCCTAGACGTTTCCACTTCACTAGGGCAGGGCAGAAATTTGACGAACTGACTTGTTGGAAAGTTGACATCCTATGACGGTGCCACGTTGAAAGTCAATGAGCTCTTCAGTTCTGCCAATGTTTGTCTATGGAGGTTACATGGCTGTGTGCTCGATTGTATACACCTGTCAGCAACAGGTGTGGCTTAAATAGTTGAATCCACTAATTTGAAGGGCTGTCCACATACCTTTGTATATATAGTGTATTTTGATAAATACCGGAACTGGTTCAAATATCAAACATTACTTCTTGAGAAAGAGGGGTAGGGAGTGGAAGGATTGTACAAACAGGTCTGATACCCAGGCTACACTCTACTAAGGTACACTTTATTTGACCTTTTATCTCTGACTTTCGAGTCTGTTGTCTCCCTAACTCTCTACAGCTATTGAATGCACCTTATGTCCTTTTCTATTCACATCAGGCCTCTTACCATCCCATCAGTGCCATAGCCAGTCATTACCCACCCGCCACCACTCAGTGACCATACCCCTCCAGGGAACCACGCTCAAGAGACTGTTGGCATTTAGATATGACGCACAAACACAGCTGTAATCCATTGCATTTGACATTTTGTCATTCGTGTGTAGTAGGTAGTTATCACGTGGGAGGCGATTTTTCAATGGCGCAAATATGGTATTTTTTTCACAATGAGAAAGAGAGAAAAGGATAATTACCATAGAATGTATAAGTGCTCCTTTCAGAGCAACGGACCGCCAACCCCCCCGCACCCTCCCCAGCCCCTTCCCCTGACAACCTGATTCAATAAGTGGTGTGATTGCTTTCAAATGCACATTGATATTCAGCAGTAATGCCACCATCGGAAACAACGCATTAGAGTCTGGCCCCTTTGAATGTGTCACACTGTCTGTGTGGCAGATAAGAGAATCCTCGCTGCAGCAGAACGCCTTGTTTGTTTTCCAGAGCTGGAAACGAAGGCCCACACAACCAAGCCAATGAAATAATGAACATTGCAATTGAATGTCAGAGGTCTTCCCTGGCTTATTAACTTGTTTGTTGCTGTGACCACTACTGCATTAACATGGCTTTTAGCCAAAGAAGCAGAACATCCTTCTCACTGGGCAGAAAGTAGAGCTAGACTGTGATTGCATGTAAAGACTTTATCATCTTGATTTATGGGAAAAGCACTCATGCGCAGATTCATTTAGGGCTCACTGGACATGCATGAGATGGTAAATGGATGACTCTATGCTCGATGCTTTCTTCTGCTCTCTACTCTGTGTTACAATAGGCATTGCCTACAGGACCCCACTTTTTAACGCTGAATTGAATAATCAAGCTATTTTGATTTGTGTAGACCACTTGCAGCCATGAAAAACAGTCTGAACAAAACTTTGGTTCAGTTGGTAGAATATGTCACTTGCAACACTATGTGGTTGTGGGTTCAATTCCCATGGGGGACCAGGAAAAACAAAATATGAAAATGTATGCACTCACTACTGTATGATGCTCTGGATAAGAGTGTCTATGTAAATGAGTCAAATCCATATTTCTGCAACCTCCACTACTGGTCAAAAGTTTTAGAACACCTACTTATTCAGGTTTTTCTTTATTTTTACTATTTTCTACATTGTAGAATAATAGCGAATACCCCAAAATGATGAAATAACACATATGGAATCATGTTGTAACCAAAAAAGTGTTAAAAAAAAAAAAGCTTTGCGCACTCTTGGCATTCTCTCAACCAGCTTCATGAGGTAGTCACCTGGAATGCGTTTAAATGAACAGGTGTGCCTTCTTAAAAGTTAATTTGTCAAATTTATTTCCTTCTTAATGCGTTTGAGACAATCAGTTGTGTTGTTACAAGGTAGGGGGGTATACAGAAGATAGCCCTATTCGGTAAAAGACCAAGTCCATATTATGGCAAGAACAGCTCAAATTAGCAAAGAGAAACAACAGTCCATCATTACTTTAAGACATGAAGGTCAGTCAATACAGAACATTTCTAGAAATTGCAGGTACAGTTGCAAAAACCATCAAGTGCTATAATGAAACTGGCTCTCATGAGGACCGCCACAGGAATGGAAGATCTAGTGTTACATATCCTCCGTCTGCTGCGGAGGATATGTTCATTAGAGTTACCAGCCTCAGAAATTGCAGCACAAGTAAATGCTACACAGAGTTCAAGTAACAGACAGATCTCAACATCGACTGTTCAGAGGAGAGAAGTGTGAATCAGGCCTTCATGGTCGAATTGCAGCAAAGAAACCATTACTAAAGGACACCAATAATAAGAAGAGACTTGCTTGGGCCAAGAAACACGAGTAATGGACATTAGACCGGTGGAAATCTGTCCTTTGGTCTGGAGTCGAAATTGGAGATTTTTGGTTCCAACTGCCGTGTCTTTGTGACGTGGTGTGGGTGAACGGATGATCTCTGCATGTGTATTTCCCACCGTAAAGCATGGAGGAGGAGTGGGGGTGCTTTGCTGGTGACAATGTCAGTGATATATTTAGAATTCAAGGCACACTTAACCAGCATGGCTACCACAGCATTCTGCAGTGATACGCCATCCCATATGGTTTGGGCTTAGTAGGACTATCATTTGTTTTTCAATAGGAAAATGACCCAACACACCTCCATGCTGTGTAAGGGCTATTTTAACAAGAAGGGGAGTGATGGAGTGTAGCATCATATGACCTGGCCTCCACAGTCCCCCGACCTCAACCAAATTGAGATGGTTTGGGATGAGTTGGACCGCAGAGTGAAGGAAAAGCATCCAACAAGTGCTCAGCATATGTGGGAACTCCTTCAAGACTGTTGGAAAAGCATTCCAGGTGAAGCTGGTTGAGAGATCAGATCCTCCTCTCCACCCTCTCCGAGTTGGGCATCTCCGGCGCGGCCCACGCTTGGATTGCGTCCTACCTGACAGGTCGCTCCTACCAGGTGGCGTGGCGAGAATCTGTCTCCTCACCACGTGCTCTCACCACTGGTGTCCCCCAGGGCTCTGTTCTAGGCCCTCTCCTATTCTCGCTATACACCAAGTCACTTGGCTCTGTCATAACCTCACATGGTCTCTCCTATCATTGCTATGCAGACGACACACAATTAATCTTCTCCTTTCCCCCTTCTGATGACCAGGTGGCGAATCGCATCTCTGCATGTCTGGCAGACATATCAGTGTGGATGACGGATCACCACCTCAAGCTGAACCTCGGCAAGACGGAGCTGCTCTTCCTCCCGGGAAAGGACTGCCCGTTCCATGATCTCGCCATCACGGTTGACAACTCCATTGTGTCCTCCTCCCAGAGCGCTAAGAACCTTGGCGTGATCCTGGACAACACCCTGTCGTTCTCAACTAACATCAAGGCGGTGGCCCGTTCCTGTAGGTTCATGCTCTACAACATCCGTAGAGTACAACCCTGCCTCACACAGGAAGCGGCGCAGGTCCTAATCCAGGCACTTGTCATCTCCCGTCTGGATTACTGCAACTCGCTGTTGGCTGGGCTCCCTGCCTGTTCCATTAAACCCCTACAACTCATCCAGAACGCCGCAGCCCGTCTGGTGTTCAACCTTCCCAAGTTCTCTCACGTCACCCCGCTCCTCCGCTCTCTCCACTGGCTTCCAGTTGAAGCTCGCATCCGCTACAAGACCATGGTGCTTGCCTACGGAGCTGTGAGGGGAACGGCACCTCAGTACCTTCAGGCTCTGATCAGGCCCTACACCCAAACAAGGGCACTGCGTTCATCCACCTCTGGCCTGCTCGCCTCCCTACCACTGAGGAAGTACAGTTCCCGCTCAGCCCAGTCAAAACTGTTCGCTGCTCTGGCACCCCAATGGTGGAACAAACTCCCTCACGACGCCAGGACAGCGGAGTCAATCACCACCTTCCGGAGACACCTGAAACCCCACCTCTTTAAGGAATACCTAGGATAGGATAAAGTAATCCTTCTGACCCCCCCCCCCCCCCCTTAAAAGATTTAGATGCACTATTGTAAAGTGGCTGTTCCACTGGATGTCATAAGGTGAATGCACCAATTTGTAAGTCGCTCTGGATAAGAGCGTCTGCTAAATGACTTAAATGTAAATGTAGAATGAAAAAGAGTGTGCAAAGCTGTCATCAAGGCAAAGGGTGGCTATTTGAAGAATCTCAAATCTCAAATGTATTTTGATTTGTTGAACACTATTTTGGTTACTGCCTGATTCCATGTGTTATTTCATCATTATGATGTCTTCACTATTATTCTACACCGTAGAAAATAGTAAAAATAACGAAAAACCCTTGAATGAGTAGGTATTCTGAAACTTTTGGCCGGTAGTGTATATCTCCAACGTGCACAGGAATATGCTCTAATTCAGGGTAACACGAGGTTAATCAATGTTGCTTTCCATTTTTTGTATTCTCCTCTCAAGTTTACAGAGTTCATCAATAATGGGCCACACTTTGTTGTAAGCTTCATAACATCTTCATTCTTTGTTCAATGTTTATGACTGGCTATGTCGGATGTTGTACTATCTTCTGTAGCTGTTACAAAGGCCTCATGAACGCACACAGAGGGGGCCTACAGTAAACCGCTACCCCGTATTGCTTTCCTTCTCTTTTCATTCTCCTCTCAAGTCGACAGAGGGATTATGGGAGACAATGTAAAGCACTAGAAGGAGCCAAATGCAATACAGACTAGAGCCATCTTCAGATGACATTGCTGTTTTACATTTGACAATCTCATACCATTATTAGTGCTGACAATCATTAGGCAGGAACATGATTGCCTGCAGCAAGAACCGGTAGTGTCTCCTCTATTCCTCTCTCTGCTAAAAGCCACCACCACAGTTGCCTCTTCTACATCCCAAATGGTACCCCATTCCCTATATAGTGCGCTACTTTTGACCAGGATACGTAAGAATCTGGTCACAAGTGGTGCACTTTAAATTGAATAGGGTGCCATTTGGGACGTAAGCTCTGTCTGCTTCACCACCCATCCCCAGGAGTAGCATCTGCTGTTTCCATGGCAACAGCCTTCAATTAAGTGACAGCCCTCCGTATCCAGCAAGGTGATACTTCATACTGGATCGCACAAGAACAGAGGTAAGGAATGAACAGAAGAGTGGCATCCGAGGGCTTTAGGATGTTATTAGTAGTGGGGCATTGATGGTGATGACAAGCATGATGTCGCATCTGAATCTTATTGCTGTTGTCACTTGTTTTTGTTGTTGGGTGGGGTCTCAGAGACGAGAGACAATCAATCTACATGGAGTCCTATGGGGACATTGATGGAAATATTTTACAATAAGCAAACAAGGAATTTCTTCAAAATGCAGAAAGTTAAAGGGGGCATGCCTACGCACTCCTAATAAAACAATTTATAGATCATTTGGAATTTCCACATGTCTTTTAAAGAATATATGGTAAAATACCTGAGAAAAACCCTAGCCCTAACCTAACCTTAGCCCTAACCCTATCTTCATGTCCACAACCCTAACCCGAAGCGTATAGCATTCCTAGCACCATGCTCCAGCTGTACCAATTGAGTCACACAGGAACAGGTTGTTACGGCTCTCGTTGGTAGAATGACCGGACCAAGGTGCAGCGTGGTAGGCGTACATTTTCTTTATTAATGCTCCACCAAAAACAATAAACAATACAACGAAGGTAAAGCTTCGTCGTGCAAAACATGCAACAAACAAAAACAAAATCCCACAAAACCCAAACGGAAACTAACAACTTATATCTGATTCCCAATCAGAGACAACGATAGACAGCTGCCTCCGATTGGGAATCAAACACACCAACATAGAAACAGAAAACCTAGAATGCCCACCCTAATCACATCCTGACCTAACCAAATAGAGAAATAAAAAGGCTCTCTAAGGTCAGGGCGTGACACAGGTGTTGCCTTAAGGCAGGGGGTTCCGGTCCTGATTCCTGTCCTTACACCGAAACAAATTGCTCATTTGCATGGCTGAATGCCTATTACTTTAAGAGGGTCGCAATATCAGAAGACCCTGTTTCAAATGGCAAATGGCTTTCGCCTTTAATTCCGTCAGCGGAACAGGGCCCCTAAAGCAGAGAGCTCTCAACCAAACCAGCTACGCTTGCTCTCCAGATGACCTCGTGAAAATGAGCAGTGCGGATAATGCAAATCTATTCGGTCTTATGCAGAATTAGATGTGTTCAATTAAAATTCATGAATTCAGAATTCAGGAATTCAGATATCAAACAACAATACTTAGGTAAACTGGAAAGTCAATTTGGGTTGTTGGAGATGTATTTTTGAAAAAGGTCCATATGCTATTTTGGCTTCTCCCGCATAATAATGTAGATCTTCTCTGTGTTGATATTCATATTTCTGGAATGGGTCACATCAACTTGGCACAAAGCTTTCTTCTCCTATGAAAATAGAACTATGGAGCGGCACACTTTTATCATCTTGTAGATTTCCTTTTTACCTGGGACTTGGTTCTATATTTAGGGGCCCAAATGATTCTAAAAGCTATGCGACAAACGAAATCGGCATCCATTCTATTTAGTTCCCTCTCGAACTCATTGCACTATTGTCCTATTTCTAGAATATTCCTTGAGCTGGTGCTTGGCGTATATAGTGGTACCACATCAGTTACAATGAAGCTCAGCTCTACTTCAGCTTGAAGCGCCGTCACAGAACATGGTGGATGATGGCCCCGTGATATAAGTAGTATGACCAAATAGTGTGTTGGTTTTGTGGTTAACTAAAAGAAAACTTCCATTACCTTCCAAATATCATATACAAATGAGATATAGAGTTGAACTATTTGGTAGTAGGGGTTAGAGCTGGGATGTGTATCATTCTATTAATCGATATGATAATTCAGTCAACATATCATAACATGTATTTTTGTCCATATCACCCTGCTGTTGTAGGGGTGAGTGAATGTACAGTACAGGTTAAGGGTTGTGGAGTGTCAGATCCAGCTAAATGATTGAATTTATCCTGGTAAATAATTAAGACCGTGCCATTGCCAACATCATTTCATGTAGTAACAAGGACAGCTCATATAGATAGGTTTTAATTTTATTAGAACAAAAATCACATTCATCTTGTGCTCTGAAAACTGTACATTTACAACAAGAGAAACCTAAAAAGTTATATTCTAACAAAAAAAAACGAAGAGGAAGTGTAGATACAAATGGGTATTTGATACAAGTAACTCGGGGGGTATGTATTGGACGCTATGGCTAGGAAGGAAGAAATAGGGGACAGACAGGAACGATTTTGGGCACATACTGTAGGGTAATATGACAAGATGATCCAAAACACTATTGTAGAAGACATGAGGTTCAGTTACTCCACAGTGAGGTATGGAGTCAAAACAGTTATCCTGAAGCACAGTTTTTAGATATATTCTTATAGGCTATTATTAATTCTATATAACATCTGTTTTTTAGAATTACAATAATCTACCAATCATAGACCTCCAAATAATTTGTAGTCTTCCACTTCCACTCGGAACACAACCAAACCTCTTTTGAATGAATGAGTTTCATTACTAATACAGATTTGTCATACAATAAAGTATCTATATGCTCTGTAAATAGGAGGGAACACGCTATAAAAGAGTATTGAAACGTCTTAAGAAAAATCGGCCTTATAATCCTGATATCAGTCCTGCTTGAGCATCAAGCGCCCATCATATTGCACTAGTTTCACACTGATGGTTTTAAAAACACAAAGAGGTTGTGTTGAAGTCTTTAGTAGCTGGCACTGCGGAAGTGAAGTCATGTCGGTGGCAAGTGCCTGACAGCTTCGAGTCCTGGGGTTCTTTCTGCAAGGCTGCGTGCGTAGCAGGATGGAAACGACATCTAATGGCGGGGCTCTTGTTTATTACGAACCGGAGGAGCCTGCATTCTGCCACCAGCTGAGGAGGAGTGGTGGGAATCGAATGGTCTTTGTCCGGCACTTCCTGATGATGCCGCCCAGCAGTTCCCAGAATGTACTGCTATTCCTGTAAAAAGAGCTCGTTGTTCTTCCAGGTGCCTGTCATGTGCTGCGGAGGCAGGATGCTGGCAGAACCAGGGTTGTGTTCCCACCGCCACGCTGGCTGGCCCAACGCTTTTGCAGTCCTTATGGGTTTCCAATTCAAATCAAATATTTGAGCCTAATGATATATCAAGTACAGTGCAAAAAACTGTAAATTCACCAGTAAGATAAACTCAAATTGATGCTAAAACAATAAAACATAATACAGATAATAATCATAATCATAATAATATAACAACATGATAATGATAATAATAACAATAATAATAAGAATGATAATCATAATACTATAACAACATGATAATGATATTAATAACAAGTAGAATGATAATCATAATACTATAACAACATGATAATGATAATAATAACAATAATAAGAAGAAGAATTCTCAGCTCTGTAAGCATGATCAAGCTTTGATTGATAAACCACCGCGTTGAGTCAGACAAAGTCTGAAGGGAGTCCAGACCGCTCCTCTTGCCTTGTCCTAGCTAACTTGGAAGATGCCTTGGCCGCAAACACAAGCGTACAAATGTTAGGTTTGGTTGGAGCTCCCGGGTTGGAGACCCGGCGTTTTAAAACGAGTCAAAGGGGCATGTTGACTGCATTTTAACCATGTCGACCACACCTCTCCTGAGCCCAGTCGGTAAGAAACCTCTCAGTGGTCGGGCTGCGAACAGAACCAGAACCAGTCCTTGGAATCATGGAACCATCCGTCCATCCGTCACTAACTGACACTAACCGCAGGTCAGAATCACAGCGCTTCTCTAATGTTGCTCATTATCAAGTCTCTGCTGGAAAACCAAATCCCTACAGCACAACACAGTAGCCTCCCTCCTTCCATCTCTCCGTCTTTCTCTTTCTAAGGGTTCGAAGACATGGATTCTGGGTTCAGCACTCTCTCAGCTCTCTCTTCCACCTCCTCACTTCACTTGTTCATTATTGGCTTCCTCTACTCTATCCACGTGGATCCATGGCTCTTCTTCTCCCCCCAACCAATAGGATAGGTGACTGAGGTTGAATTATAAGGAACAATCTCAGGCTCCTCCTCTCAGACCTCCGTCTGCAGGTCGATGATGTCTTGGCTGACCATTGGGATGGTGGCACCAGCCTTCTCCCACTCCACCTGCTGCATATGCAGGGGCGACGCGGCCAGGGGCTCCAGGTCCTTCCGCACCCAGGCGGGGGGCGAGTGCTGGGTCCTCTGGACACCTTCCCAGGGTCTCTCCACCTGTGGCAGCTGCTTGTCCTGAAGAGGTGAACATAAAGGCCATAAGTATTGGTATCATCAATAGACCCAAATTGGATTCGGGATAGTTCAATGAAATAAAGCTGGCCCTATATTGTAACGAAAATTGTGAATTTGGTTGATAGGCAGATCAATGGTCAGTCATTGTAGTCTTCCTTGTTTAATCCAAACAACTGTTAATTGACTCGCCATTAACTACCTTTAAGGTAACTTAAAAATCCTAATATAATTGTGTAATGTGGACAAACTGTTCCTCTAATACTGGGGGGCTAGTGGAGCATTGCAATGCTGAGTATGCCCTATTTAAAATGCCTTAAAAGGCATATTCAGTCAGTTAGACCAATATGGGTAATAGGACTCACGCTGTGGTTTGTTTTGTCACTTCCTCCAGAGGACACACTCCATCTCACAGACTGTTAGGAAGAATGAAAAAAAAATATTAAAACATTCTTAAAATACTGTTAAATGCAATTTCAATAACAGCTGAGGTCAATATGGTTTGCTGAGGTCAATTTTTCTTCCAGAACAATACTCTGATGTAAATAAAGACTCAGCATGTCTGTACGACAAAGATGATTGAAGATGTTGCATTGCTTGGAATGGTCTCTCTCATTCTCTATTAATGTTGTCTAACCTAACGACTAAATCAAATCAAATCAATTCATTTATTACCCATTTATTTTCTGCGGTATTTAAACAAAAAGACAAAATAACTGTATGTGAGTCTGTATGTACACTGTAAAATAGATTTCTATAGGATTGTTTTACCTTGCTGTCTGAAGCAGGGGACTCTCTGTCTTGTTTCTCAGCGTGATGTAATTTCCTGTTGAGGTCCTGGAACATGTTCTGGTGACGTTTCCTCGTGTGCATTATCTTCTACAGGACACATGGGAATAAGAATAGTAGGTCAGCAAATGGCACAAAATGAACCCATTTTAGACAAATGTAATTTCCTACTGATGAATTCTATCCATATTATTGGTTAATATACAAATATGCTCTTGAGATTGCTTACATTCATTCACCTCTTTGAAGTTATTACATGTTTATTACAAGTTTACAGATGTGCTATTAACGTGATCATACAGTTTGTTATATAACAACGTTGTCTTGGTTACATATTGATACATACCTCGAAATCTAATTCAGCGTAACGGGACTTCTGTCTCTCCAGGGAGCTCATGGACAGTGTGGAGATGGTCTCGCTCTTGGACATCATGGAGTTCATTGAGTCGAAGGTGTCTCCCAGGCTGCTGTGG
This sequence comes from Salvelinus fontinalis, assembly GCF_029448725.1. NCBI lineage: Eukaryota > Metazoa > Chordata > Actinopteri > Salmoniformes > Salmonidae > Salvelinus > Salvelinus fontinalis. The sequence goes on along the minus strand of NC_074696.1, from coordinate 42,944,905 downwards.
GTGATGTGAGACTCGCTGGACATGTTGTGGATGTTCTGGACGGGAGAGTCCCTCTCCGAGTAGGACACGCTGACCCGGTCGGATGGTAGCGTCTTGAGTCCGAAGGCGGCCTGGGGCTCAGCGAAGGGTCCACTGAGATGAACCAGCCTGGTCTGTGGAAGCTGCTCCACGCTGATGTTGTACTTGGACGGGTCCTCTTTGGCCTTGCGAAGGGTGGAGGTGGTGTTGGGCAGGAGCAAGTAGCCGCTACCGTCGGGGCAGCTCCCCTCCGCCTGGCCACGCGCCAGGTTGGCGTCCAGCTGCTGGAAGAGCTCGCCTTCGCACACGTAGACGGGTTTGCCGCAGGAGGACGGGTCCATGCCGCCATGCAGCCGGCTCTTCTCCCTCTTCAGGGTGAGGGTGTGGCTGGAGTACTCGGGCACGGCCTGCATGTGGGCCTTGGTGGTGTGGGAGGGCAGGGTGTGGAAGTTGGAGCTCATGGGGAGGGGTAGCTGAGGTGGGAGGGGCATCTTCTCCTCACAGGAGGAGTTCATGCCACCTGGAATAGAGAGGAGGAGTCGGGGCAAGTAGGTAAGAGAGTGCATTGACAGTACAAATATGCTGGACATGTCTGTTGATTCACATCGATTGAAAGGATGGTCAAACGTAAATAACAGATTTAGAAGTAATCAAAGTGCTGAGATGTTTCCCTTAAGTAGCAGCATGCCTCTAAAATATCTTCGTTCTAAAATGGACAAAACAAATGACCTCAACGAATGAAAGGGCATTTAAGTGAGTGAATGGGAAAATGGTTAGGAGAGTAATGAAAGGAAAGAGGCTCACCGGGTCTGTTGGAGTCAGCGTCCTTTTCGAAATCAGACTGCAAAACAAAATACAAAGAGATGGTTCCATTAGTACTGATCGAAAGTGCATTTACACAACACTTTCACATGGAAGACACAAGTTTCAGTCATTCACAACGATGTTATTCCGACATTATAAGCATACGCAAAGACACTCACCATGAGCTGGGTGTGGTGGCTATTTTGGAGGGAACTGCCAGAATCTCCATTGCCATCGTCCTTACGGTCAACAACTCTGCATTTCACTGCATCTTGAACCTATTAAAATAGTGGCGAAATGACCAAATAGTTAGCTACATTCCGAAACAACCTTCAAATACAAACAAAAACGTAGGAAAATAACGTCCGAGGTGAAAACGTCGTGCTTGCCTCTCTGCGCAGGATGCAGTGCACCATGACGATTATGAACCCTTCCAGGGAGTCAAAGACCGCGAAGAGGATCTGGAAGAGAGCGGAGCGGCGGTCGGTCATGGCCAGGACAGCGGACATCCAGGTGAGGGCCAGCAGGGGCAGGATCACACAGGAGCTCCACAGTGACGCTCCCGCTCGCTCCTTCAGTTTGACGTCGGTGATGCCGTCCTTGGACACCAGCTTGTTGAAGACCAGGATGCCAATTACCATGTTCACCTGTTCAAAAGACGTTAAAGACATGATGAGTGAGACAATTCTAGTGAGCAATGGGTTTAACTATGGTTAACAATATGGTTAGCAATGGATAGAAATTGGTTTAACTACTATATGTCATAAGAGAATGTATGGTAAAGCATTCATTAATAAGTATTTTTATGTATTTCAAAATAATTTGAGATATACAGGGATATATACCAGAACAACAGCAGCAGCGGGTCCAACGAACGAGTAGAGGAGTCCACCCTCCAGAGAGAGCCAGCAGCTACAGGGAACAGACAGAACAAGAGCAATTATTGCATGAGCTGGAGAAAGGGAGTTAGAGAGAAAGAGAGCGGGGGAAGAAAGAGATAGAGAGAGGTGGGGAGGAAGAAACCGATTTAGGTTCAACTTACTAGTTGACGGTGCCATATCCCTTAGCCTTGGTAAATCCAACAGACACAGCCACCACCAGAGCAGGGAGTCCTATACGAGAGAGGGGGAGAGAAGGAGCAGAGTTAGGATTGAACAAGAAATAAATGGCAGAAATACAGGGAAACATACAGCTAGAATGTCCAAAGATGTTTGGAAGAGGAAAGACAGACACATAGACACAGTAACAGAGTCATAAACAAATGATTCCTTTATTTACACTTTGAATGGGGATGCCCATTCTAGCAATTATATTTCTATGGACAGAAATACAGACACAGTGGCAGACAGACAGAAAGCCATTTATTAGGGCACGTACCCCAGCCCAAGCAGAGGAAACGCTTGCGGATGATGCGGTTGCGCAGACGGCCCGTGACAGCCATGTAGGACTGCCACGCTTCCGTCAGCACCCAGCAGAAAGATGAGAGGAAGAAGAAGTGAAGGAGGGCGGCCACCACTCCACACACCACCTAAAGGAAGGAGGGAAAGAGAGAAAGAGAGCGAGAGAAAAACGGTGTCAGTGGTGCGGTTAATCTCCAAGGTCTCAAAGCCATAGAGAAGGTCAAAGCCATAGAGAAGGTCAAAGCCATAGAGAAGGTCAAAGCCATAGAGAAGGTCGAAGCCAAGGAGAAGGTCAAAGCCATAGAGAAGGTCAAAGCCAAAGAGAAGGTCAAAGCCATAGAGAAGGTCAAAGCCAAAGAGAAGGTCAAAGCCATAGAGAAGGTCAAAGCCATAGAGAAGGTCAAAGTCATAGAGAAGGTCAAATACATAGAGAAGGTCAAATACATAGAGAAGGTCAAAGCCATAGAGAAGAATAAAAAGAAGAGAGGGGATTGGTTAGAATTGTACCATACCTTGTTGCGAGCCTGGGTTTGTCCGACCAGAATGAGGGCATTGGAGCAGATAATGGAGAGGCAGAAGTTGATGAGGATCACTGAGCGCTCCGAGCGGATATACCTGGAGGACAAAATGGAGAGAGTGAGGACGGTGGGGAAGACAAAGCGTGTTGCGCACACAAAGACATATGAAATTTGCAATAGTGGTTTTGCTTCCAGGTGGCGCTTACTTCCAGACGGAGACATAGATGATGATGAGGAGCAGTAGGGTGAGAGAGGAGACCCCACAGCCCACGATGAGAGTCACAGAGGGAAGCAGATTCTTATCCATGTTCTGTAGAGAGGAGACAAGACAACACAATACATTCCCTTACTACACTGCACACCAGCAAACACACACACATGAAAAAGGCTAACACATGAAAACACACACACACACACACACACGCACACGCACACGCACACACTCACACAACACAGGCAGTGAGTCTACTCTCTGCTGCGCTATCTGCAACAGCAGACGGCTCCCTGTGGGCAGACAGCTGAATGGCACAATTAGGCCACGGCTAAGGCAAGGTGACCCCAAGGTGAACGTGTCAGAAAGATGGAGCGGCGAGCCAAAGACTCGGCCCGAGGTCACTGCGTTTTCCCATTGAGCTTTTGAACCAGCAAATGAGGCATGGAGGATACAGAACATATATCTCCCACTACTAAGCAGAGGGTGAGCGAGAAAGAGAGAGAGAGAGAGAAAGAGAGAGAGGGAGAACTATCCCGGGCGATTCAGCTTCTACGTATCACCAGCCATCCTTACAAGCGGATATCTGCATAGATGTATATGCCGCGATACCTATTTTTACTGTGTCTGTGTGTGTGTGCCCAGTGTCTTGTTACCCCTCCCTGTAGGAGTGGACAGGTTATCACCTCCCACGCCTCTGACAGCAGCTTAGTGCCCTACTAGTGCCCGCCTGTGTCTCAGACCTGGCACACTGAACCCTTAGCGGCGGGCACACGGGAGAGGATGTCGCGCACCCTGTTAGCCCTGATGCTGACTGACCTGTGGGGCTACGAGGGCACCACTACTGATGAGAGGGACCCATTGCCCCCCCACCCACTCCCACCAGCTAATTGGCTGGGGGCTTCGTCCCTGTGCTTTGATAGACTTTGGAGGGGTTGAGTTCATTTAACACCGTAGATTAACCCGCATCACTGTGGTGCAAATGAGACACGGACAAATCCTGCTCAGGCGCCCGAATGTGGACGCCTTCCTAGGCGAAGAATCTAATTAGGGATTTGGATAGGGGTTGGGAATTGTGGCACTTATAAAGAGGTGGGAAAGGCTACGGAGCGAGCTAAATGCAGAGGAAGAAAAACAAAAGCAAAAGAACGCTTCGAATGTGATAAACCTGAGGTGCGAGGAAAATGAAATTGGCTACGCCCTCCATTGGATTTGTATGATAAACCCATCAAACTGTTGTGTCTGTAGCATAGGAAGTGCCACAAGAGCCACATCGCTTTGGCATTGCAGATAATGTCCGAGAGGCTAAAATGGGGAGGAACGCGGTGCCTTGGAGGGCTGTCTATATCGCTCGCTGCTCTCTGCGTGGACATACCTCATATCACAGCACAGCTGGCAAACCCGGGCCTACGGCAGCCAAATACTAAATTAGCACAGCAAATTTGTTTAGAAATCGATCCAACTACAGCAGAGGCTCCCAAACCAGATGGCAGATAGCGGAGGGGTGAGCTGAACTGCCATTTACTAATGCCAGGGAGAAAAAGAACTGTGGCAGCAGTATGCTAGCTTCACTGCCTCCCTCCCTATATGTCTGTCTATCTGGGTTGATGCTGCCTTTCGCCATGGGCTACTGAGTGAAACTGTAATTCAGCGCTTTGATCTAAACATGAGCCGTGTCTTGCTTTTGCCCTTGAAGGCATCCCAAATGTTCCCATTTTCTCCTAAACCTAAAATCAGGACAGGAGAAAAAGAAAAGTCCTTTATGGTGCCTATTAAGTGTGCATTTTCATTTGTGGTAAGGGTTGATTACCCAGTGCGCACAGATCTAATTGGGGTCCATTGGACAAGGTTATCTTCACTGACTAACTAGGTGGGCCACTCCTGCCTCTTTGACCATGTGTCCAAGACACGTTCTCATTGGTGCAGGGTCCAGGAAGCAGACCTTATCAAATGAGAGCTGAAACACTGCAGTGTCTGGCTGTTCTCTCCTCTCCCATACAGCTGGCAGGCGGAGGGACAGTACTGAAAATGTCTACAGCACACATCAAAGGATGGTGGGGCGGGTGGAACCATCAATGCACAACCAGACATCCGCTTCTCATTGGCCAGAGTCGTTGGCATTTTTCAGAGAGACTTGATGTGACCCATTGGGATGGGGTGGAAGGGAGGAGGATGGGAGGGGGGGGGGGGGGGGGGGGGGCTGTAATAGAGGATTCAGAGGTATTGGCAGGCGAAATGATTGGCGCAGCTGGCCGTCGACTATGGGGGGCAGGTAGGGGTGGCTGGTTTTGTTGTCTTCTCACAAACACAGGGGGCGCTGTAGCTGCCTTTCTCTTTTCCAGACCGGGCAACAGAGACAAAACAAATCGATGACAACAGGTCTGGAGACAAACAAAGCCCAGATTGCATCTCTTATGTTCAGGCCAGATTGCACCTCTTATGTTCAGATTGGCAGCATCTTTTGCAAGATGCAATAGAATCATGCAGTCCAAGCATACTGACTGAGTGACTGCGCATTTGTGTAGGCTTAGACATGCTGTATATCGATTCTGGTGAGCCCACTACAGGTTAGTATCTGATCTTTGCAGTGGAATGGAAGGAAATCGTATGTGCAATTAAATCGATCTGAGACAAACATGCATTTCTCTGAATTGTAATAGCCTGTACTATCTGTTGATTGTCAGTGTGGTTTTGTTCATGGTGGGGGTGTTTTTCCTCAATATCTCAGTTAGCAAAAATCACACAGACCAAGCTTGCGCTGCAGAAGTCGTTACCAGGGCAACTAGAGAGTGAACGGCTATGGAGGCACAATCTAAACTGGGGTAAATTACGCTTTGCCTTTGCGCAATAGAGCACTTTGCGTATTGATAGGATGAATACACTAATCAAAGTATATGTTCCACCAAGTCAATGCATGCTGTGAAAACTATGCAATGCAACCCCCTATGAATTTGAATACCCAAAATGCATGAATGAATAATCTTGATCAAATGGAAAAGACACATTTCTGATATGTAGAACAAATTCTGATATGATTTTTCAAGTGACGCTTGTAGCTATTTACTCTATTTGTAGGTTACAATGAAACCATTTAGTTTTATGTTTTTAAACATGAATTTACCCATTTCATTCAATTGATAAAAATGACACAGAATTGTCTCCGATTATTAATGCACACACGGGAATGTTATTTGTACATATTTGAATAAGACAATGAGTCTAATTGAAAATCATCATTAAAATGTAACGATTCGGGCTATTATTAGCCTACCATTAATCGATCGTTATTTTGATAGAAATGGCATTCCGTATCGAATATCGACATGTTTGTTGCACAGTTCTTTATCTGACCATTAAAATCACCAGTCTATCAAACCTATCTATGGTCAATGGCACCTGCACAGAGACAAAGAAGTGGAGGCTGGCAGCGCGAAACCGAGCCATTCGAAAAACAACGCCTACGTTTACATTTAATTCTTCCATCACACACACACAACGAACATTCACATTGAAGAAACACAAGGTAAATAAGCGCAACACTTACCATGGCAGGGTTCAGCCGCGCTAAAATGGCGAAGGTGGAGAGCCTGTCACACACGCATTTGGTTCTGAAAGAATCAACGGCGACCGCTCTGCAGCTACGCGCAGACCAAGATCCAAGCAGCGAAGAACTGCACAGGGCGAGAGTGAAAGGGAACAGCGGGTTATGAGAGAGGAAACATTACCTGAGAAATGTCTCAAATAAACCATCCCATCCCCCAAAAAAGTCATTGTAGCCTAGTCTATAATAAGACCACATAAAATATGCCCAGCATATTTGTAATAGCAAATCAAAGGTCTTTCAGTTTTGCATGGTAATTTGAAATGCAGAGGAATTCATATATCTGATATGTGATTGATAAGATATGTGGTATGTGTGTGAGTTTTTATCCAAATCTAAGGTCTTATTACACAGAAATGATATTGGAATTAACCTGTTGCTTTCACAAGAAAAACAGTTTTGTTATAATAACTATGAGTGTAATTGTAGTTCTAACACCTGAAATGGCAGCCCTGCTATGGGATGAAGACTTGGGATGAAGTGCTATGGGATGAACACTATTGCTGCTAATACTTTACCAAAAACATCAACAAGAATCTGTCTAATTTTTATTCTTGACCATCTTCCCCAAGAGGCATTAGATATGAGATGGTGGACACTGGTGATTCCCAACAAGCCTATAGTCACACTTTCTCAAAAGTATGAGTAAAATAAAATATATGATGGAATTCACTGGTGCCCTTCTGCTAAACCATGCCTTATGGTGTGGGCATGGGAATCCCTTCACCGCATGACCTCTAAGACTGCCACAGGGTATTCTCTAAACCATTTGAATATCTACTGTGTATCATTTTAACTCCCAGTTAAGATGGCCACTATGGATTTTCATCCCAGAATAACCAGTTGTAGGTATTGAGACAAAGGGCAAAGTCTTGTCATCAATGACCATTAAAAGACATTGTAATCAACAATCTTAGACAGCAACAATCCCTTTTCCTCATCATGAGTGAGTGATTATACAGTAGAGCGCTACATATAGTTCTGTGACATCGTCCCTATTATGGCACATGGGGATAAAGTTATCTGGCTCGCAGTGTTTCACATGGCGCGAGTGTCAGGGGGGGGGGAGAAAGGCAGCGAGGCATTGAACCGTGGCCCTGGGCACAAACTGGTGAGCCTGCCTGAGCAAAAGGCTGTGATTACCACCACCAGCCAGCCCCCCTACCCAGACATTAGTCCACACACTGTCAAGCATCGCAGGGAGACTATGAGGAAATAGCAGTAGTCACTGCAGTCAACAGCAAAGTCAACTTGGAGAGGAGGCTTTGCTCTGCTGCCAGTACAGTTTAACGCCTGCTCGCCTGCTCGATTCCTCAGATCACTCAGATGGGTTAGAAGTTGCGAGGTGAAGTGGAGGGTAGACTAGGCATTGCTCCTTGGTGTGGTTTGTGTAACTATGTAATATCTGACTGTGTAGCTTTGAAAAGGGATCGGACAGAGCATGTTAGCTTGGAATGAGTCTAATGTCTAATATCTAATACTAATAGCATGTCACTGAGAGATGGACACTGACCCTAGAATAGCACTTGGCCTCAATCTGTGTGTCTGTAGCATAGCATAGCATAGCATAGACAGTTGGGCGTGAATGGACATGTAGAATAATGGCATTTCCCCAGTGAGCCTGCCTAAAAACCAAACAAGTGCTGCTCCACAAAGTCAACTTTGACCCAAACTCTGATCCAGGGCTTCTCCCTCTCTACCATTTCCCCCTATCCTCCCTCCATCGAGGCATTAATCACATCGGCTGCCTAAAATGAAACTAATTTGGCTGGAGGCATGTATCCCCTCCCTTCTCCTACCCCCCTCCCTTCTGAAAGTGTAGGAGTTAATTACACTTTCTCCTCTTCCTCTTTTTTTCTTCTCTTTCGACTTGGGCTGCTTTTCTCAGGTGAGAAGGGAAGGGATGCGGATGTGAACGGGGCCTCAGCTGAATGCATTGCAGTGCTTATCTGAGCTCCACAAGTGTACAAAAATATCTAAATGCAAATGGCCCACCTGTGCTTCAGGAGGGCACAGTACGGCTGCCTCCAAAATGGCAACCTATTCCCTATGGGGCTCTGGTCAAAAGTAGTGTGCGATATAGGGGATAGGGTGCCATTTAGGATCTACCCAAAGCCCCACGGTGATATATCCAGAGCTGGGGGTAAGTTGAACAGCGGGGGGTATTCATGATGCATTAAACTGCATCTAAACATCTTTTAAAAAGTCCATGTGTCACTTCCTGTTAACCTCTATTCACCTCTAAAATGACAAAATGGACACGGGAGAGATGGGAGAAGAAGAGTTGCCATTGTCTTTGGATGATTAGCTATACTCGGAATGAAACTTTACATAAATGTTCCCTCTGTGTTGTGTCCCTGTCTAGTTAGTGGGGTATGAATGGATCCAGATGACTTGTTGATCAGTGAAAGGTGTCACAGGGGGCTCTGAGGATAAGAGCGGCTGTTACCCTTAAAGCCCAGAGCGATGGGTCATGTCAACATGGTCTATTGATGCTCTGTCCCTGCTTGTCCACATGATTGAAATTACAAGAGTTGCAACAATACTGCATCACAGTGACTTATATAGCTAAAGGGTGAATGCTCATATCAAGTGATAGAAGCAGTAGTGAATGGCCTTTGAGCTTTCTGGAATAATCAACTATCGACCAAATGGGTTGACAGAATTATGAGAATATGGATATTTATGAATGGAAATACACAAACGGGATGTAAACAACATTAGTCACCACTTACGTTTCACTCTCATCCCAGGAGATGCAAGTTTCATTGATGGTGTCCTGGAAAAAAATAGAAAAGGCGGGGTAAGGATCTAAGGAAAAGGAAGTGCGTGGGATGCCCAATTGGACAATCTATTATCACACGCGTGTGACGCAACAGCATGGCGCTAACCACCATGCAACGTTTCTTTCACCCCAACCTCACCTACTGCGCTAAAAACGTCCACTCCTCATTACCATAACGACGCAGGTTTATTCATGCGACTTAACGTACTGCTACTTGTTTACAACAACACCCTTAGGGGACTTGTAGTTCTAAAGGGCCATTAGGCGGGTATCCAATGGGAACTTACATTATGGAGGTGGGGGAACTCGATTTCCACTGGGGTGGAGAGCAGACCTGGGGTGGGCTTGACCACAACCGTAACTACCTTAGAGTTGAGTACGCTGCTGTTACTGAGGAGAGAAGAGACAGGACATTTGGTCAAAGAAAAGCACAGTATTGGTCATGTGCTGTTGGAGCATTTCCAGTATTTGACGGGATAAATTGGCAATCAATGGCGAATACTTCAGGGGAATGCTAAAATGGTTTTAATGGGGGTTGTACAGTGAGTAACTATATGCCTGTAAATCAGTCCCGTGCCTGCCGGGTTTCAATGGAGGAAAGTCTACCTTCCCCAAGGTGTATCAAGAGGGCACTGTAAAAGTGTGCTAGTATAGAGTATGAGTCATTCAGTAGGAAAGTCTTACCTTTGGAAGGATAGGATAGAGCTGAGGTTTCTGTACAGAATGATCCCGGTCACAAATGCAGTGGTGCCCTCTGTAACAGACAAAATACACAATTATTATTATTATTCACCAGGAGAGAAGAAAATAGTGGGTGTCAACAAGAACAGACGAGAGCTTCAAGGTGTTTCGAGACTCCGTAGAATTGTTTGTTTTACTGTCTTCTATCGGTTTCTTCATACAAATACATACATGCATGTGTATCTGTAGGCTATCTGTACAATGTATGCATCGGTGGTTGTGAATGTACACTATTGAAATACAGTATGTATGCCATTCTCACCAGACTGGTCGATGGACAGAGCGTTGCGGGAGACAGTGATCTTCTCCTCTGAGGTCCTGACCCAGTCCATCATGCCTCTCCATCCTTTCACTGGGAAGGTGAAGTCGGTTGTCATGGCTGTGGGGCGCTTATGGATGCTCAACACTGGAGAGGAGTAAAAGAGATGGGAGGTGTTGCGTCAAAGAGTGTCCCTGGAATACATGGTGTGTATAGGACACTGCGACTCCCTTATGGCCTGGTAAGTGAAGAGCCAAGGACAGCTACGGTTTCATGCGTCACGCATCATTTCTTTAACTGTCTGGAGGAGTTGCTGCTGAATCCTGTGTGAACTGGGATTGTGAATGTCAGCTTTGCTATAGTCAAGAAATAAGTGTGAGTTCTACAGTTTGGACAGTATGTGCCTTCTCTGAGAGCTTATGTGAAACCCAATCGGATTCTAGCTTCCTCCCACGTAATTGGTAACATGCAGGATGGGGTTTATCTTTGTATCTTTGCATCTAGCTCATCGACTCGGTATTGGTACTCCCTGTTGACAGCCATGTTATTTTCTGCTCCCAAATGTAGCCATGTTATTTTACTCATTCTTTTATTAGTTATTCACTGTATATTTATTCCTCGTGTCACTTTTTCATTTAAAAAAAATCTTTAATTCTGCTTTGTTGGAAAAGGACCCCTAAGTAAGCATTTCACTATTAGCCAACACCTGTTGTCTAAGCATGTGACAAATAAAATTGTATTTGATTTGATTCTTGACATATTTCCGCTGCTATAGTTTTGTGCTATCTTGAAGATGGATAGCTACTAACGGGCCTGCCAAAATGTCACAGTGATAACAGATACATTTTTCCTTGTTAATCTAGAACTTCTCTTCAGTGACATGATGAAGATCGATGCACTCTGTGGCCGGATAAAGGTAAAGACAAATCACCGTGGGATGTAAGAGCGGAGAGCTGCTGCCAAGAAAAATTAAGGGGCTCACCTAAATTCTCTGTGACTTCATAAATGTCCTGGAAGTCCTTCATCTGCATACCGATCATGTCCACAAAGTCCTCGACGAGCTGCAAGAACTCCTTGACGTTAGCGCCCATCTAGAGAAGACATAAGTGGAGGGAGCGAGAAGGAAGAAAAGAGGAGGGGAGACCATACATTTATATAAAGGAAAATCAGAAACATCCAGGGATGGTTTCAAGTTGGTTGAATGAACGTCGTTACAACGAATTTACAACCAGAACTTGTTGTTTTCCGGTTGAAATTGTGTCATTATTACAATGGCGGTTTTGCACTATTTGTTTTTCATAGCATTGCTTATCTATGCTGGGCATAAAGAGGAACAATGGACGTATAGGCCTTATACCGCACTGTATATGAAATGCCTTTCATATTGTATCTTATTCTTTCACAATACTAATGTTCCTGAGCAGTGAAAAGCACTATCATCGACTGTGGAGCCTCCTAACTTCCGGAGGGACATATATGGGCATCAGGCAAGCAGGCTGTTGATTCACTCTCCTCTTTTTCTCGCTGTTCGATTCACTCTCCTCTTTCTCTCTCTGTTCTCTGTGGACGGGAGGGAGAGCTCTTGCGTCTCTCTGACGCAGAACTGTAGCGATGTGGGCGAAAGGTGTGTGTATATCTGTGTAATACATATTGCACAGTGTCTGTGTATGTGTCCCTTCTTTACAAGGACCACGGTCTGTGGGTTGGTATGGAGACGCACAGATTGGAGAGTGGGCGCTGTGATTCTCCCTATCTGCCTTGCTCTTTCTCTCTGCTCCGAACGGGCACACGGCTAATTCATAATCAGTTCATCTTCAATTTGACAAGCAAATGGTTATTCCCTGAATGTGGCGCCTTTTGATTTGTGACTTGAGTTTTCCATACTAATATATGCGTTACTTTTATCGAACCAAGTAGGCTATTGAGAACACAATATCTATTACAATAATACCCGGACTAATCCTATCCACGAGGCTGGAGGTCAAAGTTAACTTGAACAGGTGTTCAAAGTAACAAAATCGACATATAGCAAAATGTCATGACAAATGAGATAAAACGCCAAGAGTCTTCTTTACAATTCTCAAGAGGCTCATCTGATTCAGAGCATAACATGTTAAAAATGAGTCACATGGATTTCTACTTATCTCTATGTGTAGTAGTCCCTGTGAGGCACACATGAGACAGAGAGTACGGTGGTGTGCTATCCTAATTCGATTGGAAAACATGCTCCGAACACTGTCTTCAGTATGGGGCGGTGTGAGGGAAATCAAGGGGTGAGGATTGAAATGACACACGTCTGTTCCTTTAATCAATACTCTCACATTTTTGCCCATTCTTTCTCTGAGTGTCCTGTTTTTACTATGGAGTCTATTATTTCCATGGTAGGGAACTGAATGTTTTTTGTGGGGGAGTGATAATGAGGTACCACCAGTTACCACTTCACCCCCTCCCCCCATTCGCTCTCACACAACACAGACCGCACTTTCTCCTCCACTCCATCTCTCACACACACCTGACAAAGGAAGAAAAACTTTCTCCGCCACTCTTTTCCCTCAGTGACACAGTCGTCCACTCACACCTATTAGTATGTTGCGTAAGTCCACTGCTCTCAGAACTTGTCACTCACCAGCTGTGCCTCCTCCCATTTGTCATGATGTTCCTCCTTCAGTAAGTTGCTGATTGTCTGGGCATAGTTCTGCAGAAGAGGAGATATGAGCGACAGTATTAGACTTGATCAAATAAAGCCCAAATCATACTTTGCTGGAGGAGTGTCAGAGCACACACATGGCAAAAGGAATAGCTTTACCATGTGTGAGTGACAATACACATTGCCATTTTATTTTCAATGCTTCATTCAAAAGCCACACAGTATTTCTGACTGACCTCCACATCAGCGTTGCTCAGGCTGTATCCAGCTCCTTTGTAGATCTCAGTGGTGTTCCTGAGGACATCCATGATGGACAGTAGGTCCCCGCTGTACTTGGTCCCCTCATCAGAGGTGGCCCTCAGTCGGGAGATCACCTCAGAAATCCCATCAGCCATCAAGCCCTTCTTAGCCTTATCAACACCATCCTGGGCCTATAGGACGGGAGGGTAAGTGGAGAGGTCACACTCTAGGTCAAGAGCATTCAACTCCTACCCTACGAGGTCCGGAGCATGCTGGTTTTCTGTTCTACCTGATATGTAATTGCAAGCACCTGGTGTCCCAGGTCTATATCAGTCCCTGGTTAGAGGGGAACTATGAAAAAATGCAGTGGAACTCGCTTTGAGTTCCAGAGTTGAGTTTGATACAACGTAGCTTGAGTACACTGCCGGGAAATCATAGGTTGTGGCGATGTGTTTTGAACCATCATCATATTAGGTATCTATCATTGTAGTGAGCCCCATCTCTAATGGTTTGTAGCTATGACCTTAAGGGCAGCATCTTCAGAGTTGAAAGGATTGACTACTAATTGTGTGAGACAACAATAGACGATCAAAACTAGCAGGGTTGTTGGAAGATACATCTCCAGACACTCCTTTCTGGTCTAGTCAACTTACCAATGTGGAAATGTCCTGGTAGTCCTTGGAGATGCACTTGATGTAGGTCGGATTCTCCCAATAAGCAAGGCCTACAGCGCCAAGGGTGCATCGGCGCAAGGTCAAGCCTGTGTGTACGACAGAGTACTGGAGGTCAGCATGATCATACACAGGGATGATTACATTACTTAAACATGTGAAGTGCATGTGTATCTTGTCAGAATAATGGGCTACATGTGTTAATGTTCTGTACCGGTGGAGTCTATAGGGCAGGTCACGGCCGCCATATCTCCTGCTGGGGTTCTCTTCCACACAACATCACCGTCGTTCTCCTCCTGACAGATCTCATGGGGTTCTGAAGAGAAGGAGACTTGGTTGCACATTTGGTTGCATTGAATCAAAGTATTGCTTGGTTGTCTTTGGTCAAGTCGCATTAGAAAACGGTTGTTTTGTGTTGAACCACTGAATTTGATTCCATCCCACATCAGGCATGTCATTTCGACTCACTGACCTGGGCATCTTTTCTCGTTGCAGCGTCTCAGCTCTCCTCTCTCTCCAGGGCAAGGCTCTCCACCAAAGTAAGGTCCTTCACACATCCTCTGCCTCTGCTGGCTTCCTCCCCCACAGGTCTTACTGCAGCTTCCCCATGAGCTCCATGATAACCAGCGTCCATCAACTACAGAGAGAGACAAACAAACGTTATTCTCTGACCTTCAACAGACTGACCAGTAGCCATAGTACCCAGTACTGGCCTTTTACACGTCGACTACGCCTGGAACAGGGTACTTGACAAGTTATTATGACAAAAGAGGTCTCCATTACAAACTTGGTGGTGCTAGCTATCTACCTGGGCAATCTTTCAGGAAGCAGTTGTTGGTCTCGCGCCAGTCCCCACGGCACTCCGAGCCTCCGTAGGACGGTCCGTTGCATTCACGTGTCCTCTGCTTGGTGCCATTGGAGCAAGAGGCGGAGCAGGTGGTCCAACCGGACCATTCGTTCCAGGCACCGTCCACTAGAGGGAACCAGAGAGGGAGGTGGAGAATTAGGACACCGTCAAGCCTCGGGCCAGTAATCATCATGGCACAGAGATGATATTAACATTTCAACATGTCCTACTTTGAGACCGAGTAGCAGTGAGAGCCCAAATTCTGTTCTCGTTTGTCCTTCATGCACCACTGCAGGTGTCTCTAACTCTAAATGCCTCCCCAACCAATTGCCTTCCTCAAACGACACACAAAACCCTCCAGTCGTTGGAGAGCCTCATCAAGTGTACTGTATTTAAAGGGAGAAAAATGTCTGCTCGCTCATTGGAGGTCAACATACGCCTACAACTATGTGTCGTATGGGAAGAAAGATGATGGGACTATTTTTCTAATTGTTGCGTCTCAACTGGTACCTTATTCCCGACATAGTGCACTACTTTTGACCAGAGCCCTATAGCTATCCTATGGGCTATGGTCAAAAGTAGTGCACTATATAGGGAATAGGGTGCCATTTAAGATGCGGTCAATGTTTCCCAACACGGGATGGCAGGCCTAATTAGGAGTCTCTGGAGGACATCGGATTCCATCGCTCCCCGAGTTTCACCTCATTAAGGGATCCCTTCAGCCTACATGGATGAAGCAGTAGCCTTTTCTTCTCACTGCCAAGTCCAGTGTTAGAAATGTGATTTTCCCAAAGTAATGACAGTCATTTACAGCGGTCATCTCTTGGTGGTGCATATTGCCATCTGCTGTCCACAGTATGAAACTACATGGCCAGGCAGATTGAATGAATTAACTCAGTAGTATTGAGGAACGGCAGAAAATCAGTTACGGGCTAAGTGAATAACGGAATTGCAAATATAAAGCCATGGTTATTATTGTTAAAAAACGTCTAAGTATCAGACTGACTAAACATTCAGGTGAGAGAGAAGAGGACTAACCATTCACTGCCAGTGGGCGGTGTGTATGTATCATGTATCACGGTGTGTGTGTGTGTGTGAGAGAGAGTGAGTGAGAGTGGTGAGGATGACCATGAGGAGTGTATGACTCACTGCCCACTGCCCATGACTAAGCCCTGCAGGCATTTGTTCTGCAGATACAGTACGTCAGATGTGATGCCAAACCAACCCTTTACTCCCCATGATAACCACCATTACTAACGGATTTTAGATGTGAGTTAGAACGGGTAGGAAGTCAGGAAGGAGGAAAGAGAAAAGCCTTGAAAGTGAACGTATCTTAGTCAGTCAAGAGTTCTTCCCACAGGGGTCAGTGACAAAGCCAACCCATTGACAAAGACATGCTCATCAAGATGAGTGAGTAAGTGGTCCTGTGAGGCTGAGTTAGGGTTGTGAGTTCAATTCCCGCTAGGTTCACATATACTTAAATGTATGCACTCACTGTTGTAAGTTGCTTTGGATAAAAGAGTCAGCTAAGTGGCATATATCATAATTAAGTAAGCAATCAGGCTAACCTGGGCAGACTGCGATGTTGCAGAACTTGGTCTGTTTGATGGGTCCCTTGCAGGGTTCTCCTCCGTTCTGGGGCTGCTTGCAGGTGCGGATGCGGTCACGGTAACCACGGCCGCAGGTGGACGAGCACAGGCTCCACGGGGACCACTCGTCCCAAGCTCCATCAACTGAAAACAAGAGGAAAAATTCAGACCATGTCATCAAACATACCTTTTTACATGATGGTTTTGCCCTCAAAAATAATATGAATTATTCATAGGTAACTGAGTTGGAGGGTCTTTGGTTATTGACGGTGAGTTCAAGGAGGGGACCATTTCATGAGCTATCCACTAGGTGGAGTTGTGTTTTTTACACACACCCTAAACACCACCCCTAAACACGGCCCCCGGTAAATGAGCCACCACTTACCGGGGCAGACCATGGTGTTGTTGCAGGGCCGGTTCTCGCGGAGGGGGCCGGTGCATTGGGTGCTGTAGGAGGAGGTAACACAGAAACGGGAGCGGGCCTGCCAGCCCTCTCCACAGCTCACTGAACACACACTCCAGGGGGACCACTCATCTGCAACCGCAGCAGCGTCCACTACAGAGGTCAGGGGTCAAAGAGTCAGCACTGAAGGTCTGGCAGCCGTAACACGACTCATATGGTAGAGCTAAGCTGTACATGACATACAACAAATGATCTACCGGTCTCTTAAATGTATTATACTATTGTAAACACCTCTCCTACTATATCCAAAAATTGATTTATTTCTTTATCACCAAAATGTGTGTCTCACCTGTTTGAGGGGCCACGACTCCAGTACTAGCAACATCAACGTTCTCTCTTTTCAGGCCAACGATGGAAGCTAGGGCTTGGCTACGGCTGCGCACTTGACCTGTGGAGGTAAACGATGATTAGTGAGCTGAAACTCAAGCTGCGTCCAAACAGATCAACACAAAGACAGACAGTTGGTTAGACATTACAGACTTCCAAGAAAACAGAGAGACAGCTCGATTGACAGGTAGACTCACCAATGCAGGGCTGAGGGTTGCAGGCCCGCCCCTCTTCGACCACGCCTTCACACACACTATCCTCTGGATGACAGGCTCGGCTGCGCACCTGGACTCCACCCCCGCACTCCATACTGCACTCAGACCAGCGGCCCCACCCATTCCAGCCCTCTGCAGAAGAGAAAAACAAGAGACACATTGGCATGACACACAAGTCCAGAGACATCCTTCTTGAAGATGGTATATAGATGTGGATGGAGATTAACTCTTTCTTAAAAAGCCCTACCGCTCAGAAATGTAAATATAGAAATTGCTACAGTTCAGTAAGAATGTAAATGTTTTTTCAGCTAGTGTTCTCAAGGATTTCGATGTAAAACATTTTAACTGGCAGTTACTGTGCCTGTCAGGGAGCTAAGGAGAAACGCACAAGGACAGCTTTTTGTGAGAAACCATACTAGATAAAAGTTTTTCATTTGAAATGATTGTTTGCTTTCCAGCGCCCTGGAAAGCACGGTGTGCAAGGCTGGCGTGTTGCTATGGTTACTGCAACTGATTGGCTTCGATTTCCTGTGCCAGCTAACTGTGAGGGCTTTGTGTACACTGTGTGTGTGCCTTTTGCATCCCTCAATCCCCCAGCAAAGAGCCAGCAAACATGTCCGCCTTCCATGAAAACAAAATGGCGAGCTAACACTCTGTGCAGTGGGAGCAATCTGACCACTTAGACCTTAAGGAGGCACACAGTCTCTTCCTGACACCCTTCATTTATGCCTTATGATACTGGGGCAGCAAAGGACACATCTTCATCAGAGCCTCACGTTCTCTACACCTCTAGATTTTAGATCATTAACAGGGGGGGGGGGTTGATTAGTTTGAGTCAGCATGGGGAGGCTGTGCTTCCAAGGAACATGATTCCAATCAGCCAGACAGAGATCTAGTCTAGACTCTATTGGATGGGATAACAAAAACAAACAAGTGGATTCGTGGACATTGAGCATTACACAGTAAGCCAGTTAGGTGGTGGTAACTCTACTCACTTATGATTTCGGTGTCACGTACAATGTCACGTCCAATGTCTCGGGGGGTTGGGATGCACTGTTCCAGGTAGACGCCTCCACGGTAGCAGCCGCCGGGCTTCCTGACGGGGGTCTCCCAGCACTGGCAGGGGGTGTTCATGATGCCGCAGGGGTTGGGATGGGTGCTGGTGGACAAACAATTCTCCAGCCACTGGCACAGCTTCTGACAGGCTGGCATACTGGGGTTCCTCTTGCCCACCACCAGGAACTCGGCCTTGAACTCACCGCTGCTCTCTCCCTCCACAATCTCCAGGCCGCGTCTTGGCGCCACCTTGCGTAGCTGCAGGAACTGCTTGCTGGACTCCAGGTAGGTTACAGATGTTGAAGCGTCGCACAGTTGGACGACTTCATCAAAGCTCTCCATACCCAGGTAGGTGCGAGAGGTCTCGATGAAGGAGTCGAACTGGAAGGTCTTGACCTGGCGGGGCAGGCAGGAGTCGGTGGGCTTGGTGATCTTCATGTAGACGGTGTAGCGGCGAGGGTCTGGGTTCTGCAGGGTCCAGGAGCACGGCGTGGAGGGCAGGTTGGCGGTCGAAGAGAACAGCCCGAAGAAGCGGCTCTGCTCCAGGGTGGCGCAGGTATCAGAGGCCGGGCCAGACGGGATGCTGGAAGTCAAACCGAGGAAAAGGAGGGCCACAAGGGCCACTAAGGGCCCCGACCGGGAAGGTGACCACGCCATTCTGTGGTCGCTTCGAGAGGACGTTTCAAGGGGACTCAAATCGATTTCACTCTTTTCTCTCTCCTCTATTTATGTAATTTGTTGCGATGTGACTTCAGTTGCTTGGAACTTGCTGGTTTGCTCTCTGAGGAACGGGATAGGGTTCAAAGGCTTCAGCGGGACAGACAGACAGCCATATGTCAAAGATGTGTCTGTTGGATAAAGGGAAGAGAAAAAACGAAACATGACAGGTCACTAAGTGTAACAATTCTCTGATCAGAACCAACCAAGAGGTACCTCGGCCCTATGGTGAATTCAGGAATTCTTCAGAACTAACTTATAATATACATATACGCATTGCAACCTGCACAGGTCATCATTGTTAGTCAGAATTTGGTCTTAATTGAGGTAATTGACATACCTGTACAAATAAAGGTGAAAAATAATTCCCAGTCTCCTGATTACATCTATCTCCACTTGAGCGTTGAGCCTGTGATTAGCAATACTGTGCAGCAGCAGATCTCTCCAGTGAACGAATGCACTGAGGGTCCAGAGTATAATAACAGTGTGTGGGCCTGCAATTACAGTCCTTTGCAGCCGGCTAGCCTCCGCTCTCTCTCAATTTCTCTCTCTTTCTGTCTCTCTCGCTCTTTCCTCCCACACACGGGAATGTGCCGCTAAACGCTAACCGAAGTGCGTCAGGCTGACGTCTGTGCTGGCGCGTTGCCAGTGTGAACCGCAGACAACCCTTACGGTCAATTACACAGGAATCTGAGAAGCAAGGGCAACATGGTAAAGTTAAGTCATCGATCTCACTTACAGCTCCACAAGTTGCATGACCTTTGTTTGACCCTTGCCTATTACGTTCCCTCAAAAATGAAGAAGCCTTGGTTATCAGGAGCCCCATTCAGTGCAGACTGAAGGGAGGGTCTATTCGATTGCCAGTTCCCACACTAGAATATGCAGCTGTGGGGTGCATTGGGATGACACTCATGCAACATTGCTTTTCGCACCCTAAATGTGTTTAGATGTAAACCAACATATACAGTATGTAGTTGCTGCACTACAATGCCCTGTGGAGATAGGTACAGATGCAAGATCTTAATTTGATCACATTTAAAACTTGTAGTGTATTTGAGGTTTGTTATTCTCATTTAATAGCTTCAGACTTTATTTTCCTTTACGAAAAATGTATCAAGCCCTACAAAAATCTCCATGAATTATCATCCACATAATAATTAAAATGGCATGTTGCTGCAGGATTATTTTCCTGCAGTAGCAAACTGGCTCAAATGAAGATCCTACATCTGTATCTGTCAAGTCATATATATGAATAACCCTATCTGGCCCTGGAACAAAGAGCACACAAGATCAGTATCCCTGTACTGGACTCTCCATTTGGCACCTTGTACTTGATGAGGTTGCACATTGTCTAGGTGTTATGGTGACTTAGGTTTGGGGGCGTTCCCTGGGCCCAAGGGGGAATAAGGAGAGAAGAAGACTGTTGCTCAGCAACAACTTTCTCATGCATGCAGGGCAAGGCTATTCTTCCTGCTACATGTCCCTATGGCAGCCCAGTCTTCTTGAGCTAATGACTAATGTCGGAAGAAGCCCTAAAACACTATTAACCCACCAACTGATGCCGAGTAATTCACAAATAATTAAACATTACAATTAAGTCTGTAAAGGGATTCAAAGCCTTGGCTAAGTTATTGGGTGAGTGGAGTAGCAGGAGGTACGACCAGGTGCAGAATGATATACAAAAAAAAACTTGAAATACAACTTCAGCGTTGCCTCCTCCTTCCTTCTCTCAGTAGCGGTGCACCTGCATCCTTCAAAGCGAGACCATATCATTAATTTGCCCATCCCGAGCTCTGCACCAGCCTCCTTCCTATACTCTCCCTCTGAGGTAGACCTATGCTTGTGTGGGAGTATGTCTCTCACTATCTCTTCTCCCTCCGCCACCCAGTAACCAGCCGGAAGCTCCATAAATGGGCTTTAAATGGGGTGAGGACTGAGGAGAGATTTTTTTTTTATGGCTGTCACATTTACAGCCCCTTTCTCCCTTCCTCCCTCCCTCCCTCGCTCTCTCTCTCTCTCTCTCTGTCTTCATCGCTCCATCTCTACCTCTCTCCCTCTCCCTAGCTCGCTGTCATCAACAACATTTCGACAAAAGCAGGCAGCCTACGCGTAATCAGTTGGTAGTTATGGAAACAGCTGTTATGAATTTTTTGTGCAGATTGGTGTAAAATTCAGAAGAGGGGAAAGAGCTAAATTACCATCAGGTGCTCTCTGTCTGTTTGTGCTGTGATGCACAGCTTTCAAGTGGCATTTGTCATCAGAGAGCTAATGCTGTGCTTTGCATAACACCATGCACCCATCAGCACTAACACCCCGGTAAACAAACACTCCTGTTTCTCTCCGGCGATGTGGACTTAGGAATGTGTACAACATATCTATGTTGAAGTACAATGATTCAAGACTTCACAGGAGATCTGCAGAGATAGAAGAATCGCTTTAAGCCAGAAGGGCCATGGGTTTGCATGACTAATGAAAATGGAGAGCTGTGAGAAAGTACTGGGTGTGTGTGCGGGGTGAGTTCTATTGCTGCCACAGAAACCATTACCCCTTGTACGTATGTGGTTGTTTTGAAGGCAATCACAGATCAGTTGACAAGTATTCTGCCAGCAGGATATATATATACCTGTGGCTGTCAAGTCCTGACTACTCTAATCAGAGTTAAATCATAGTACATTGCCACACAGCTCGCTCTATTCTACACTGCCTGTAATATGTATATGAAGTGTTTGAACACAGAAAAGATCACATGCAGCAAATTAAGTCCACAGCTGGCGCAGGTGACCAAACAAATCTCCAGATCTTCTATCACTGTGTATCTTTTTGTGCAGAGGTTGGAGAAGGGAGAGATGAGAGTAAGCAAGCGGCAACTGAAACACTAGGGGGGGGGGGGGGGGGGGGAGTGGTGGGGTGAATCAGGGAGGGGAGGTAATTTCTACTTCGCGTCCCCATTTTCCCTTTCTCTGCAAGATTGCTCTCTTTCTGCTGACTTTCACAGCAAAAGCAAAAACATGAAGAAAAAAACTAAAACTTTCTCGGGGGCCATCAAGTCAAATAAATGGCTCAAGCTGTTTCTTTTCATTTGCGTGCCATGTGCAAGCCAAGACAGCTTTTGGTAACCTTTAAATATGCTTGTTTCATTCCAAGTTTACACCCTTTGTGGCTTTCTATGAGATCTGACTCATAGCACTGAAACAAAACCGTCCTAATTATTCACATTATAAAAGCACTACTGCCTCTAACAGCCCCCCTTTGTTTTGGAGACCTGTGGTAAGAGTCAGATCAGTTGCTGTGGCAACTGTGTGTGCATGTTTTCCAAATGCACTTTTGGTGAATGTTGTGCAATGGCAGCAGGCAGCAAGTTAGCAACTTAAAATCTTGATTTGAAAACAAGTCGTCCGTATGTGCTCCTGTGTCTTAAGTCCCGAAGCACTGAGTCAAACACTGAGTCAAAGAACACTGAGTCAAAGAAATGCCAAAACAACATGCATGCACTGATATCATGCATTAGGAAGGTCATCAAAGCCGGGAAGACACTTTCTGATGACTATTAAGTGTTTTTCTAGTTTCGTAGTCATAGAATAAACTAAAACTGAAATGGTAAACATGAAACCATTGGTATGTGCTATTCTCTATTTAAGCAATATGAATAGCAAATGTTGCATTATCAAATAATAGGTTCTTAACAGACGTTATTAAATCAAATCAAATTCAGAGATTATTAATCAGAGTTCAGCAGGGTATAATTGTGATAGGTGGGGATATTGGACAGTTAAAAGAAACCATCACTGCACACTGAGAAACTTCGGTAGAGCAACCTGTTGATGAATGCGATGCATGCGTATTTCTGTTGCTTTTCCATGTGACAATATATCACCAGTCCCACGGCAGAAATGTTCATAACATTCATAATAAACATGATGAAAATTCACGCTGTCATCAAAATCACTTCCAATTTACAAGCTCATTGCAACACGGTTTCTTATGATGTCTGTCTGTGTCCGTGTCTGTATGAAATGACATATAGCGCACAGGGACATTGACAAATATTGCCCGGCTGAGTGGAAACTTAAGAGTCATCAAGTTGATATCTCCAAGGGTTAAGCAATTGCATGATGTATCATTAATACGTGGACGATTTTTTCGCGATCAGACAATGCAACATATACCGTTCAGATCCGTGTAGCCCAAATGGATCTGGACGGCTATTCTCAAGGTGGAATGATAGTTCCTTTGCTCCCACAAAATACCTTAAAGGCAATTTGGAGGGAGAGAAGGAACATGTGGAGCAGTACGTGAGAGACCCGTTGAAGTGATTTGCATTTGCATGCTTGATCCACATGCATAAAGCTTGTCAATTCGTGTGGTGTTGTTGCAGGCTAATCGTGAATCCCATGTGCAGGTTGCGGCAATAATGTTCTCTGAAGTCACAATATTGCAACAATAAGACGATTGCAAACAAACGGAAATACTTTGACAGGGTTTTGGACAGCGACTGAACCCGACTCTCATTGTTCAGCACCATGGACAGCGACCGAGTCAGAATGTCGTTGTTCAGCACCATGTATGGCGACTGAGTCTTAACGCGTGCTCCGTCACACTGACTGTAGTCATGCTAAGATTCCAGTACCTAAACTCTCCAAAAGTCTGGCAGGTTTTTCACATATGAAGAGACAACTTTCTCACATAAGCTTCCATGTGAACACATCAAGAAAAAAAGAAAACATTGCAATACCAACTATTTGACCAAGCACTACTGACAAAGCACACGATTGAACAGTCAAAAAGACAAAGCAACAAAACACGTAAAACATGAATCAACCAATTGAATTGGATACTACTGTACCTTGAGAATGTTCTTTTAGTGTACACTCTTCATCCAAAAGTCTACAATTCTTCGAGCTGGATTCAGGAAGCAACTTTCGGAGTCTTCACGTTGTCATCGCAGAATGTTCGGGGGCCAAAACGTTCAGCAAGGGAGCGACGGCAGAAACTGTAAATGGCAAGTCCAGACACGACTGTATCGGATCGATCCCAAGTTCTGGAGCAGTGTCCACTTCCACAAGCAAAAGTCAAATAAAACGACTCTGACCAAACTCCAAAGAGTGTACTACCAACTTTTCTTGGCTGCTATATCCAGGTAAACTGACTATAGCCAAATATCGAATTGATTGTATATCGGAGCTTCAAAAAGTCCTAAAAGCAAAAGATGTGTTCTTGTCTTTTCTTTATGAGCTCCAATATATCGTTGGTACTTTTACTCCCGGCTTCGGAGTCCTGCTTGTGGGTATTGCGCTGCAAAAGTGGGTTTCAGTCTCAGTGTGCCTTGTGGCCTCTTCTCAATAGTATTTATCCTACCCCGCCCCCCCTGCTCTGAGTCGGAGTCTCTGCGTGGATAACACATTGAAGTGAGTGAGACAACGCAAAGGTGGGGGGGGGGGGGGGGGGGAGTATGTACATGTGCGTGTGAGTGTGTAGAAGGGAGGGCGGGAGAGACAGGAGAAGGAGGGAGAGAGAAAGACGATGTGAGTACCAAACTACGCAGAGATGGACGCAGGAGCATGGGCACCGGAAAAGGGGAGCTGTCGTCTACATAGCCTATGTCTATACTGCAGGCTATCATCAGTGCTTGACTTGGTGGCTTGGATTGAAATAGGTGCCGGTACTCATTTTGGGTGCCGGTACAGTTACTATTTAGGTGCAGGAGCTCCACAATACTTTTGAGCTAATATTCTGAAAGAGGAACAAGAGCTCAAGCAGTAGAGTCAAGCATTGGCTATCATTGGAAATAATGGTATAAGCGCCTTAAGTTAACATAATATTATGACACACACACCATATCTGCGAAGTAGCCTATAGGGCAGGCTAATATGTGATGCACCATTGTACAAGATGCGATAATTACATGATAAATACCTTGAAGAATAAAAAAATCATCATAATTTGGGGATATTATATGGTTATGGGCTACAGGTGCATGCAATAAAGCTTCTATTGACAGAGCAGCTGCTAGTTACTTGGCAGTTGAAGTTTCATGGGCAGAGATTAATAAAAGCTTTAGTAGGGGATTTTTAGATGCCAACCTGGTCTCAGAGCATTTCGTATTCTTCTGTACATAAATCCGGGATTCTCCATTTATTATAACATGTTATGTTTGGTATGGTTACATAAGACAGATGGCAAAAACTAATTGATGGTGGGTGGATGGGTGGGCGTATATTGCAAATTCCTAACAACCCAACGGTTGTGATTTAGAATCTGATCATGGTCACTTTTCAACTACTTACTACTTTTTAGCTACTGTACTTTGCGACTATTTAGCATGTTAGCTAATTTTCTCCCTAACCCTAACCTTAACCCTTTTAGCGAACCCTTCCCCTAACCTAGCCCTTAACCATTTAACCTAACTCCTAAACGTAACCCTAAACGTAACCCCTAGACTAGCTAATGTTATTGAGCTAGCTAACGTTAGCACCTAGCCTTCTAGCTAGAATTCATAACATATCATATGTTTAGCAAATTTATAACATATTGTACTCTTTGGAAATTCATAACATATTGTACATTTAGCAAATTCATAACATATATTATTAATTGTAATTTGTAACATTTCGTACTAAATAGAGTATCCTCGGATTTACGTACAGAATAATACGAAATGCTCTGAGACCAGGTTGTGGATGCAGTGAAAAGAAAACCCAGTTCAGTATGCTGTGTAGTCTAATAGTGAATGCATGACTCTTCCAATGATTCTGATATGGCGCGACAAAATCTGAAACACGGCAATCAAAAACTGTGGTAGGGATAGACTGAAGCAATGTCGTAATTAATGTCGGAAAGAGGGAAAACACGTTGCAGCAGCCCATACACTCCCCCGCTTCTGGGGAGTAGATGACTCTGAATGGGCTTTCGGAATGCGAGCGTCCCTCCATGTGAGCTGCTGGGAAGGAGAGCACCAATGGGGGCGTCAGGTTGGTGGATTTATTGGCTCCAACTGCGCTATAGGCAAGCCTACCTACAACTATTTAAGAGGGCGACTGTGCGTGATTTAGACCCAAAACTCGGACAACATGACTCAACATTATATAAACAGCAAGAAACACGAGTTGTAGCTCCTAACTGATCCTACCTTTTTCTTAATGCATATGCTTTAATGGCAACACCATGATGTCCCCAAAAGGACAGACACGTGGCTGAATGCTCATAGGGGAGTAGTAAAGAGTCATAGAAGATTGGGGGCTTAAAGCCCACGTGCACTATGGAAGTAATGATGTCATACAGTATGTGGCATGTGTGGCATCCCCTGGAGAAAGAGGCAAAAATACAGTAATGAAGTGCAGACCTACTCACTAGTGGCAGTGGCGACCCTAGAGCACACAACATGGTCTGTAAGTATTACTACAACAGACTCACTTGAGTTGAGGGATGAGATGAGTCATGGCATCTGAGCATTGCAGCACTGACATCCTTTATGAGGTCTGAAATGCACCTTGAGGACAATTAAGGGGCATGCAGGCAATGACATAGAGGTATGCTCTTACACAACCCGGTCTCAGGGCATTTCAAAATGATTCTGTACGTAAATCTCAGATGTAAATCTGCGACACTCCATTTAGTATGATATGTTACGTTTGTAAATGCCTATCATCCTATGTTGTGAATCTACAAAACATACAATATATTACAATTTAGAAAAACTTACAATATGTTACAAATTTGCTAAACAAATTATATATTGCGAATTCCAATTTGTTGTGGCTAATGTTAGCTAGGGGTTAGGGTTAAGGTTAGGGTTAAGGTTAGGAGTTAGGTTAAAGGGTTAAGGTTAGGGTTAGGGTTAGGGGAATGGTTAGCTAAAAGTGTTAAGGTAAGGGTTAGGGTTAGAGGAAGGGTTAGCTAACATGCTAAGTAGTTGCAAAGTAGCTAAAAAGTAGTAAGTAGTTGAAATGTTGCTAATTAGATTTAAAAAAAAAAATTGTCTGTGATAAGATTTGAACACGCAATCATTGGGTTGCTAGACCTTCACGTTATAAACCCAACCAGGGCCCAGACTTGACTTTGACCAGGGCCCAGACTTGACTTGGTATACCAGTGGGCCCTGATCAAAAGTAGTGCACTATATAGGTAATAGGGTGCCATTTGGGACACAGACTTCGAGTTACATTAATTTACAGAACTCATGGAGATACCAAGTCAAGTCCACTAATTGTGTAATCAGATCAGTCATTAGACACTCAGCAGTGGAGAGCGGATTTCACCCGCTGTTCAGGAAAACAGGGCAGACAGAGGAAACCTGAGGAGAGCTCTGACTGTTAATTTGGATCTAAGAAGGCAAGAGGAGCACGAGCCAGCAATGTCTGCTGAGGGATGATAGCTGGGCACCATACAGTTACAAAAGCAAACCATCCTACTGACATACTAGCATGTCAATCAATCCAAGATGGCGTAGCAGTAAGACGTGTTTGTTTTTGTCCCGTGTAAATATTCATATTTTTTCTCGTTTTTTTTATATACACTTCAATATATTTCAATCTCTTTTTTCCATTTTCTGATTAAATATACCTTCCTGTAACCTGCCTCACCCACTGTGGTATGGATCTGCTATTTTTTTAGACCTTAAAACTGGAACCTCCATCAGAAGCTAACCATCAGAAGCTAGCCAGATAATTAGCTACTAGCTATTTAGTCATTGTTAGCCACTGCTTGCGGTCTTTACCTTTAGCTCAAACACCAGCCGCTTTAGCCCGGATACCCCGGATAATACCTGCCAGTCTG
The DNA here is from genome assembly GCF_029448725.1 of Salvelinus fontinalis. Taxonomy (NCBI): domain Eukaryota; kingdom Metazoa; phylum Chordata; class Actinopteri; order Salmoniformes; family Salmonidae; genus Salvelinus; species Salvelinus fontinalis. Next base: position 42,917,024 of record NC_074696.1, on the reverse strand, counting down.
GACAGCGCGATATCAGCCCTGAGCATATCGGACTGCTTTTTTCCACTACATTACCGGATTCCTGCTGCAAGCTCTGGTGCATCACACCGGATCATCGCAGCTAGCTAGCTGTTACCGATTGGCTATTGTGGCTAACACCCTTGTCCAGAAGCAAGCACCAGTTAAACTCGAGCTAGCCTCGAGCTAGGCCCATCTCCCGGCTAGGAAACGAAGAACACCAACTACAATACCTCTCTTGCCAATTAGCCTGGACCCTTTGTCAACACGGAGCCCCGCCGATCCATCATGACTGGTCTGCTGGTCTGCTGACATAATTTGTCCGATGTGCTCTCAACCGGCCTCTGCGTCGTGGATGTCGGTGAAGACCCATCTGCTAGTCCCGGCCCGCTTGCTTTCTGAACGCCGCGTCTCCCGCTCGCCTAGCGTAGTAAAGACGACCGAACGGCTCCCTATTTCATCTATTGCTGCTCATTGGACTCTATGATCACTCTGCTACACAGCTGATGCCTGCTGGACTGTTCATTAACACAGTACTTAATTTTGTTTATCTGCCGGCCCCAGCCTCGAACTCAGACTCTGTGTGTAGCTAACTGACCCTCTCTGTCCATTCATCGCCATTTACCTGTTGTTGTTGTCTTAGCTGTTTACCCATTATTGTCTTACCCGTTATTGTCTTAGCTCTCCCAATCAACACCTGTGATTGCTTTATGCCTCTCTCTAATGTCAATATGCCTTGTATACTGTTGTTTAGGGTAGCTCTCATTGTTTTATTTTACTGCGGAGCCCCTAGTCCCGCTCAACATGCCTCAGATAGCTCCTTTGTCCCACCCCCCCCACACATGCGGAGACCGCACCTAGCTTAACTGGCACCTCCAGAGATGCAATCTCTCTCGTCACTCAATGCCAAGGTTTACCTCCACTGTACTTGCACCCTACCATACCCTTGTCTGTACATTATTCCTTGAATCTATCCTACCACGCCCAGAAATCTGCTCCTTTTATTCTCTTTTCCCAACGCACTAGACAACCAGTTCTTATAGCCTTTAGCCGTACCCTCATCCTACTCCTCCTCTGTTCCTCTGGTGATGTAGAGGTTAACCCAGGCCCTGTGTGTCCACAGGCGCTCTAATTTGTTGACTTCCATAACCATAAAAAGCCTTGGGTTCATGCATGTTAACATCAGAAACCTCCTCCCTAAGTTTGCTTTATTCACTTCTTTAACACACTCCGCCAACCCTGATGTCCTAGCCGTGTCTGAATCCTGGCTTAGGAAGGCCACCAAAAATGATGAAATTTCCATTCCCAATTACAATATTGTCCCTCAAGATAGAACTGCTAAAGGGGGCGGAGTTGCAATCTACTGAACAAACAGATCACCAACCATTTTGAATCCCACCGTACCTTCTCAACTATGCAATCCGGTTTCCGAGCTGGTCACGGGTGTACCTCAGTCACGCTCAAGGTCCTAAACGATATCATAACCGCCATAGATAAAAGACAGTACTGTGCAGCCGTCTTCATCGACCTGTCCACGGCTTTTGACTCTGTCAATCACACCAATTCTTATCGGCAGACTCAACAGCCTTGGTTTCTCTAGTGAACCAGGCGAGGCAGTCATTAACTACTTCTCAGATAGAGTTCAGTGTGTCAAATCGGAGGGCCTGTTGTCCGGACCTCTGGCAGTCTCTATGGGGGTGCCACAGGGTTCAATTCTCGGGCCGACTCTTTTCTCTGTATATATCAATGATGTCGCTCTTGCTGCGGGTGATTCTTTGATTCACCTCTACGCAGACGACACCGTTCTGTATACATCTGGCCCTTCTTTGGACACTGTGTTAACAAACCTCCAAACGAGCTTAAGTGCCATACAACACTCCTTCCGTGGCCTCCAACTGCTCTTAAATGCTAGTAAAATGAAATCTCCTTCCAGACTCATATTAAGCATCTCCAATCCAAAATTAAATATAGAATCGGTTTCCTATTTCGCAACAAAGCCTCCTTCACTCATGCTGCCAAACATACCCTCGTAAAACTGACTATCCTACCGATCCTTGACTTCGGCGATGTCATCTACAAAATAGCCTTCAACACTCTACTCAGCAAATTGGATGCAGTCTATCACAGTGCCATCCGTTTTGTCACCAAAGCCCCATATACTACCCACCATTGCGACCTGTATGTCCTTGCTATATATTCTTCGCCAAACCCACTGGCTCCAGGTCATCTATAAGTCTTTGCAAGGTAAAGCTCCGCCTTATCTCAGCTCACTGGTCACCATAGCAACACCCACCCGTAGCACGTGCTCCAGCAGGTATATTTCACTGGTCATCCCCAAAGCCAACACTTCCTTTGGCCGCCTTTCCTTCCAGTTCTCTGCTGCCAATGACTGGAACGAATTGCAAAAATCACTGAAGTTGGAGACTTATATCTCCCTCACTAACATTAAGCATCAGCTGTCAGAGCAGCTTACCGATCGCTGCAGCTGTACACAGCCCATCTGTAAATAGCCCATCCAATCAACTACCTACCTCATCCCATATTTGTTTTTGTTTTTCTGTTCTGTTGCACACCAGTATTTCTACTTGCACATCCTCATCTACACATCTATCACTCTGGTGTTAATTGCTAAATTGTAATTACTTCACCACTATGGCCTATTTATTGCCTTACCTCCTTACTTCTTTTGCTCACACTGTATATAGATTTTTCTATTGTGTTATTGACTGTACGTTTGTTTGTCCCATGCGTAACTCTGTGTTGTTGTTTTTGTCGCACTGCTTTGCTTTATCTTGGCCAGGTCGCAGTTGCAAATGAGAACTCGTTCTCAACTGGCCTACCTGGTTAAATAAAGGTGAAATTTAAAAAAAGGCCAAAATTAACTGTGTATTTTTCTGGGCGTTTACAACTTCCAATATCCTGTATGCCCAAACATCATCCTACTGCTACCGGTGTGTACACAGATGCCCATAACAGTGGGAGGAGAAAGTTGTGAGGAATCACCACCACTGCAACCACTGCTGCCTCCGCATAAGCCATCCCACATGGCCCGGGCCAGCCCTTCACTATGCTATTTCAGAGTCTGCTTGAAACACTTGCACCCGGTAGCAGAGTCAGCGTCGTGTCCAAACAGAGGCAACCCCTGCATCATTGACAATAGCAAGCTACACATACCGTGTACTACAATGTAACAATGTACTAGCAGTATACAGAGAGAGCATGCTGCATGTATACATGTTAACCGTGACAATAATCTGGGTCTGTGGGAAACTATGATGGTTACTACAATATAGTTGTTTAACTAAATAGTGCTTCATCTACTACTGCTGTTACTACTAGTACTACTGCTACTACTACTACTACTGCTACTGCTACTACTACTACTATCTTTATCATCAGCATGAGCAACAATGTTGGCAATATCATCCATCATCATACCGCCCTGCTCCCACTGCTGGCTTGGTTCTGAAGCTAAACAGGGTCAGTTCTGTTCGGTCCCTGGATCATGAGACTCAGGCTGTATCACAACCGGCCATGATTGGGGTTTGGTCGGTGTTGGCCATCGTTGTAAATAAGAATATGTACTTAACTAACTTGCCAAGTTAAATAGAGGTTAAATAAAAAATAAATGAGAGACCAGATGCTGCTGGAAGTGTTGTTGGAGGTCCAGTAGGGGACACTCGTCCTATTGACCCAGGGCAGTGAAGGGAACATTGCCCTGCATAGGGTTCTGACACTCTGCGATCGCTAAAGATCCCATGGCACTTATCATAAAAGTAGGAGTGTCAAATTCACAATCTGGACCTCATACCATCATGGCCCCCTAATCATCCCCAGCTTCCAATTGGCTCATTCATCCCCTCTCCTTCCCCCTGTAACTCTTCCCCAGGTCGTTGATGTAAAATATAATATGTTCTCAGTAGTCTTACCTGTTAAAATAAGGGCCAATAAATAAGCAGCCTCCATGGGTAATTGTTTTACTTAGAGTTTGCACTTTATGTCTAAATGAACTCCATCAGTCACAATACTTGTCACAACCTGCTAGATGTGCAGCACTTGCTTTTATTTCTCTCAGCAGCAGGCTGCATCTCGGGCTTCTCTCCTGCTCAAGTGGTTGTGATGCGATCTCTACTCTAGAGGGCGCTGCTTTCTATAGTCCATGGACAAGAGACCTCACAGTGAAGAGAGGTGCTGTGTAGGCTAAAACTCAGAAAGCTCTGGAAACTGTGTAATGGCTGATGAGAAATGTGTTTTTGATGTTTTTCTTTGATCTGTAAAGTGTAGCAAATGAAGACAATGTGGGACAGATACAGGTGTGCCATATCACGTTGATGCTTAATGTTGGAGAGATACACAGATAGTTAAAATCCCACTGGCTCTAATGTACATCTGATTTTTTAGCACGTCATGTTCAAGAGGCGTAAAGTCCACACCTGCTCTTTCGATGACAAATTCAATTTAATTGGTAACATGCGCCGAATACAACAGGTGTAGACTTTACAGTGAAATGCTTGCTTAAGAGCCCATTCCCAACAATGCAGAGTTAAACAAGACAAATATTAACTAAATAAAAAAGGAAATAGTAACACAATAAAAACAATAACGAGGCGATATACTAGGAGTACCAACACCGAGTCAATGTGTAGGGGTACGAGGTCGTTGAGGCAATTGATGTGACACAGTGTGTACATGTGGGTCGGACTAAAAGTGACTAGGCAATCAGGATATATAACAAACAGAGTAGCAGCAGCGTACATGATGTGTGCAATTGTGTCTATGTGTAAGTGTGTGTGGCGTCCATATGCATGTGTGTGTGTGTTTTGTCTGTGTGAGCATAGGTAGTGTGTGTGTTTGTGTGTGTGGGTAGAGTCTAGTGAGTATGCGTAGAGTCAGTGCAAAACAATTAAGATACATACATGATAGTAAAGGAAGTCAATGTAAATTGTCCATTTGATGAACTGTTCAGCAGTCTTATGGCTTGGGGGTAGGAGCTGTTCAGGAGCTTTTTGGTAAATGAAAGGTGAGCCGCACACTCTAGGAGCTCGGATGCAATCGTTGAATAACCTAATAACCAACGTTTCAACAGACAAGCTGTCTTCATCAGGGTATAATGACAAACACTACGGGGTGACGACTTTATATAGTGACAAAGGACACACGCAGGTGTCTGTAATCGTGGCCTGATATCGTTGGTTAATTCTCAGATATAAAAAGAACATACCAAAAACATGAATGAGAGCATACGATCATGGATACAATTTGGCTACATAGGCCTACAAACATCTACGATGAATATCAAAATCACAAGAATCACAAGAATGGCTTCAGATAAAAGTCTATGTTGAGTTTGAAGATCCAGGCAGCCTCTCCTTTTAACAATAAATTGTCGAGGTTACCCTCTCTCCTAGGGAGGGTGACCACACTGCCAGGTCTCTGACCTCCTCCCTATAGGCTGTCTCATCGTCGTCAGTGATTAGGCCTACCACCGTTGTGTTTTCGGCAAACTTAATGATGGTGTTGGAGTCGTGCGCGGCCACGCATTCGTGGGTGAACAGGGGGTAAAAAAAAAATGTTTTTATTTTACCTTTATTTAACTAGGCAAGTCAGTTAAGAACAAATTCTTATATGATATGAACCCTAGGAACAGTGGGTTAACTACCTTGTTCAGGGGTAGAACAACATATTTTGTACCTTGTCAGCTCGGGGATTCAATCTTGCAACCTTTCGGTTACTAGTCCAACGCTCTAACCACTAGGCTACGCTGCCACCCCACATGAGGGGACTGAGCACGCACCCCTGAGGGGCCCCGTGTTGAGGGTCAGTGTGACAGATGTGTTGTTGCCTACCCTCATCACCTGGAGGTGGCCCGTAAGGAAGTCCACGATCCAGTTGCAGAGGGAGGTGTTTAGTCCCAGGGTCCTTAGCTTAGTGATGAGATTGGAGGGCACTATGGTGTTGAACGCTGAGCTGTAGTCATTTAACAGCATTCTCAAGTATGTGTTCCTTTTGTCCTGGTGGGAAAGGGCAGTGTGCACTGTAATAGAGATTGCATCATCTGTGGATCTGTTGGAGCAGTATAAGAATTGGAGTGGGTCTGGGATAATGGTGTTGACGTGAGTCATGACCAGCCTTTCAAAGTTTTTCATGGCTACATTTAAACAGGTTACCTTGGCGTTCTTAGGCACAGAGACTATGGTGATTTGCTTGAAACTTGTAGGTATTACAGACTGGGTCAGAGAGAGGTTGAAAATGTCAGTGAAGACCCTTGCCAGCTGGTCCATGCATGCTCTGTGTACGCATCCTGGTAATCCGTCTGGCCCTGCGGCCTTGTGAATGTCAACCTGTTTAACGGTCTCACTCACACTGGCTATGGAGAGCGTGATCAGACAGTCGTCCGGAACAGCTGGTGCTCTCACGCATTGTTCAGTGTTGCTTGTCTCCAAGCAAGCAGAAGGCATTTAGCACGTCTGGTAGGATCGCGTCACTGGGCAGCTCTCGGCTAGGTTTCCCTTTGTAATCTGTGATATAGACATAAACTGATCAGGTGAATACAGATGAAGGATATTATCACTTATTGATGTCGCTTGTTAAAAACCCTTCAATCAGTGTAGATCAGGCCTGGGCAATTATTTTCCACTGAGTGCCATATTAGAATATATTTTTGCCATCGCGGACCAGAATCACATTACAGGATTATACATCATGTGTATAACTGTGTTGACAGATATATCTACTGTAAATCACGTCCAGATATGCTACTTATTTAACTTGTTTAACATGCACAGAAATTAACCACATCCATGTTCTCCTTTTGGTTGGTATTTTCATTATTATACATGCAATGAACTACACGGACGGAAAAGTACACTGTGCATTCATTCAGCACCACGGACAGAACTCTTGTTAATGGGTATGCACAAAAACACAAGAAAGAGAGAGAGTTCAACATTACATTTAAACTATTCAATCAGTGTGAGCAGTGAAGTCTCAGATGGGCATTGACTAGAGCAGTGAAGTCAGGTATAGTTTCTGACATCGCTATGCTGACTGGAACGAATTGCAACAGTCACTGAAGCTGGAGTCTTATATCTCCCTCTCTAACTTTAAGCATCAGCTGTCAGAGCAGCGGTAAGATCACTGTACCTGTACACAGCCAATCTGTCAAGAGCACACCCAACTACCTCATCCCCATATTGTTATTTATCCTCTTGCTCTTTTGAACTCCAGTATCTCTACTTGCTCTTTTGAACTCCAGTATCTCTACTTGCACATCATCATCTGCACATCTATCACTCTGGTGTTAAGGCTAAATTGTAATTATTTCGCATCTATGGCCTATTTATTCCCTCACCTCTCTACTCTTCTACATTTGCACACACTGTACATAGATTTGTTCTATTGTGTTATTGACTGTACGTTTGTTTGTGTAACTCTGTGTTGTTGTTTTTGTCGCATTGCTTGCTTTATCTTGGCCAGGTCGCAGTTGTAAATGAGAACTTGTTCTCAACTGGACTACCTGGTTAAATAAAGGTGAATACAGGTGAAATAAAAAAATAAATAAAAAACATTGCTTTGCGCAGGATTGCTGAGAGGTGAGAGTCAGTAAGAGATGATCTGTGCCTTGACTTATATTTCATCATTGAAAATGTCTGTTCACATACATGGGTTGACCCAAATAGTACAAACATCCTCTGAGCATGACTTCTAATCTTTGGAAGTTTTGTTCGAGAGATGCATAGAACCTCCTCAGTGACATTGTTTTGAATAGTTCTCCAATCACTGCATCAGACTGAAGATTGATAAGCTCAAGTTGCAGGTCAGTGGGAGTGTTATCCACATTGAAGGTGAAGGGAGAGGAAACCAACAGCATGTCATTTTCCAACACTTTGAAATCCTCAAAACGACGAGAAAACTCACCGTTCAAAGCACGCAGCAGCGATGTATACTTCTCCCTCTGGTCATCTGATAGGGAACAGACTAGTAGTGTCAGGAGGAAGGTGAGATTGTTGGCTTCTACTTGGCAGGTCAAGAGGAGTAATTTTCCCTTGAAGGCTTTGACAAGACTGTACATCTGATGTGCAAAAATGGCCCTTCCCTTGTAGTTTCGAATTCAATCTCCGGCTTCAGGTCCCACACCCTTTTAAGCACCTTCCCCAAACTCACCCATCTCACGTTTGTGTGGTAGGGGAGATCTACGTGACCCGACTCTATATCTTCCAACAGTGAGTCAAACTGCCTGTGGTTGAAAGATTTTGCTCTTATGAAGTTTACCACTTTAGTGTCTGTATCCACAACATAGCTCATTTTCAGAACACATTTACAGAGCACCTCCTGATGAATAATGCAATGCAGGAAAATCATTTTCTAATCTGGGTTCAGCTCAGCTACTTGATCTTGTATCCTTTTCAAAAGGCCAACGTCATTTCCTGTCAAGAGATTGGGCACCCATTAGTGGTCACACTGGATAACTTCTCCTCCTATAAATCTTTCCCTGTGGTTGTGCTCTTCATTGACTGCATTAAAGCAAGCTCCTCCGTAATTTCAAAGTCTGGGGTTATGCCTTGTAAGAATGTCAACAACTGTGCCGTGTCACGTGCATCACTGCTCTCATCCAGGGCCAAGGAGAAACAGGTGAAATCCTTTACCTTGTCTTTCAACTGTTGTTCCATATTCTCAGCAATGTCCTCAACACACGTGTCACTGTTCATCTTGACAGGGAAACATTTTCAAACAGCTCTTTCTTGCAGAGTAAGTTAAACATTCTTTAGTTAATTCGCCCTCAGCGACTGGGTTGCTATGTTTAGCAATTTTGTGGTACATAGCTAGCTCTCGCAATTCCGTCGTTTGCTGGATGCAGTTTTGTGAAAAGTCCTTGCTGCTTTTGCAACTGAGAAAGCAACTCTTTCGATGCACTTGCCCTCTGCTCAGAAGACATTTTCCTATATTTCTCTGCATGCTTCGTCTGGAAGTGTCGGGACAAGTTGTAGTCTTTCAAGACAGCAATGCTCTCTTCATACACTAAGCACACAGCTTTCCCTGATACCTCAATAAAGAAACATGTTGATGTCCACTCTTGCTGGAACACCCTACATTTATTGTCTTCCTTGCCCCTTCTTTGAAACCTTTGAAAAACGAATTTTTGCGCAATTTCTAGCTAGCTACTATTTGTAACTGTTACGCGTGTGTCAACCTGTCAGTCACTGTCTGTCCTCGTGCAGTTGTTATTTATACGTGCCTTCAAAATAAATGTCCCACAAGAGGTGGGAGTTAAATCATTACACAAAGGCGAGTATTCATTGGGCTTTTAATTTGAATAAAGAAATACGTAAATTCTTTATGTGATTCGAACATGATTCCGCGGGCCGTATTGAATCAGGTCGTACAGCCCCCGGGCTGGCCTTTGCCCAGGCCTGGTGTAGATGAAAGAGAGGAGACCGGTTAAAGAAGTATTTTTAAGCCTTGAGCTAATTGAGACATGGACTGTGTATGTGTGACATTCAGAGGGTGAATGTGCAAGACACAAAATTGAAGTGCCCTTTGAACAGGGTATGGTAGTAGGTGCCACTGGTTTGAGTGTGTCAAGTACTGCAACGCTGCTGGGTTTTTCACGCTCAACAGTTTCCCGTGTTTATCAAGAATGGTCCACCACCCAGAGGACAGTCTGACTGAATCTCGCCCTTGGTCTCCATTTTCCAAAACACTTTAAAGACCTCTCATTCCGTGTCTGGTTTCAAATAAAGACCTTTATACTTAAAATACCCCCTGTATTGTAGATCCATCACCTTATTAATCCTGTACAAACAAAACAATACTTTTTAACCACAATGGGGACCAGGATCTATCTTTCTCCCACACATGATGGGGTGACCCTTGACCTGTCTACGTAACTCATCTCTTTCTTTGTCTTTGTAACAAGGGTGGGTTTATTCCTGGGCACCTTTAGTGGTGACAGAGTGGCCTGGTCTACCTACTCAAAGATAAGAACTTTGTAGAGGGCCAGGAGTGCAGAACAAGAAGTGAAAAGAAGAAGGGAAGGTCACTGAAAAGGAAGAAGGGAAGGTCACTGAAAAGGAAGAAGGGAAGGTCGCTGAAAGGAAGAAGGGAAGGTCACAAAGGAAGGGGGAAGGTCACTGAAAAAGAAGAGGGGAAGGTCACTGAAAAGGAAGAGGGAAGGTCACTGAAAAGGAAGAAGGAAAGGTCACTGAGAAGGAAGAAGGGAAGGTCACTGAAAAGAAGAAGGGAATGACACTGAAAATGAAGAAGGGAAGGTCACTGAAAAGGAAGAAGGGAAGGTTACTGAAAGGAAGAAGGGAAGGTCACTGAAAAAGAAGAAGGGAAGGTCACTGAAAAGGAAGAATGGAAGGTCACAGAAAAAGAAGAAGGGAAGGTCACCGAAAAGGAAGAAGAGAAGGGCACTGGAAAAGAAGAAGAGAAAGTCACTGAAAATGAAGAAGGGAAGGTCACTGAGAAGGAAGAAGGGAAGGTCACTTAGAAGGAAGAAGGGAAGGTCACTGAAAAAGAAGAAGGGAAAGTCACTGAAAATAAGGGAAGGTCACTGAAAAGGAAGAAGGGAAGTTCACTGTAAAAGAAGGGAAGGTCACTGAAAAGGAAGAGGGGAAGGTCACTGAAAAGGAAGAAGGGAAGGTCGCTGAAAAGGAAGAAGGGAAGTTCACTGTAAAGGAAGAAGGGAAGGTCACTGAAAGGAAAGAGGGAAGGTCACTGAAAAGGAAGAAGGGAAGGTCACTGAAAAGGAAGAAGGGAGGTCACTGAAAGGAAGAAGGGAAGGTCACTGAAAGGAAGAAGGGAAGATCACTAAAAGGAAGAAGGGAAGGTCACTGAAAGGAAGAAGGGAAGTTCACTGAAAATAAGAGGGGAGGTCACTGAAAGGAAGAAGGGAAGGTCACTGAAAATAAGAGGGGAGGTCACTGAAAGGAAGAAGGGAAGGTCACTGAAAAGAAGAAGGGAAGGACACTACAAGGAAGACGGGAAGGTCACTACAAGGAGAATTGCCATTTAGTAGAACGTTTTTCCTTTTTGTTGTAAGATAAGAACAAAACCTCAAATACATCAACTAAGCCATTATATTCATTGTCTGCCTGCAGACCGTAAAAATTGTAGTTTGTAAAATACTTAGTGGGTCTAAACAGGACATTTTAATAATTTTGTAGCGAATATAATAGAATGTAGTTCAAAGAGAACACAATACATGTGCCTGTCATTCTCAATTATATAATGACACCTATTACAAACCACCTGAGTGTGCACATGCAGACACAGTATTTAGTATTTATTAGGATCCCATTAGCTGTTGCCAAGGCAGCCACTACTCTTGCTGGAGTCCAAGCAGGTCTCCAAACAGTCTCACTGCTTTGTCCCTGCCCAGACGCCCGCTCTCACCTCCTCTCATCCCCAGCATCTCTGATGCCTTCTATCCATATACCTTACCTTCACTCCTCCTCTGTGCTGTTCTCCCTTTTGTGATGACGGCCAAGTGAGTGCAGACACTTTTGTCATCAGCAAGATTTAGACTAGTAAGACTTAGACCCCCCCAGACCTGGCTGGAGCCCTATAAGCCCTGAGCAAGAGTAGCGCACTACAAAGGGAAAATGGTGCCATTTGGGACGCAGCCATGGCTTGGATCAATGACCCCATGGGAGTTCACCTAGAAGTCATGGTGAACTCCGGGGCCATTGTCCAAGAGCTCAAGAAATGATTGACTGCACTGAATGTCAACGTTGGTTAGGTAATACATGGGAATTGGGATCAATATGAACATGTAGGGTTGAGCATTTGGGCTGAAAGACTTTGCCGTTTGAAATGACAACAAGAGATCGACTGTTGGAAAATGACTTCGGCTAATGCAATACCCAGCAGTGTTTGCAAACCTCCAGACCGTGTCTAAATCAAATGAAATGAAATGTATTTGTCACATGCGTCGAATACAACAAGTATAGACCTAACTGTGAAATACTTACTTACAAGCCCTTAACCAACAATGCAGTTCAAGAAATAGAGTTTAGAAGTAAAAAATTACACGAAAATAAAATTAGCACAGTAAAATGACAACATCGATGCAATATACAGAGGGTACCGGTACCGAGTCAATATATGCGGGGGAACAGGTTAGTTAAGGTAATTTGTACATGTAGGTTGGGGTAAAGTGACTATGCATAGATAATAAACAGCGAGAAGCAGCATTATACAGGGGGGGGGGGGGTAAAAGCAGTTAGGGAGCCTTTTGGATTTAGACTTGGTGCTCTGGTACCGCTTGCCGTGCGGTAGCAGAGAGAACAGTCTATGACTTGGGTGACTGGAGTCTTTGACAATTTTTTACCTAGTATATACAGTTGAAGTCGGAAGTTTACATACACCTTAGCCAAATACATTTAAACTCAGTTTTTTTACAATTCCTGACATTTAATCCTAGTAAAAATTCCCTGACTTAGGTCAGTTAGGATCACCATTTTATTTTAAGAATGTGAAATGTCAGAATAATAGTAGAGAGAATTATTTATTTCAGCTTTTATTTCTCTCATCACATTCCCAGTGGGTCAGAAGTTTACATACACTCGATTAATATTTGGTAGCATTGCCTTTAAATTGTTTAACTTGGGTCAAATGTTTTGGGTAGCCTTCCACAAGCTTCCCACAATAAGTTGGGTAAATTTTGGCCCATTCCTCCTGACAGAGCTGGTGTAACTGAGTCAGATTTGTAGGCCTCCTTGCTCGCACACGCTTTTTCAGTTCTGCTCACAAAGTTTCTATAGGATTGAGGTCAGGGCTTTGTGATGGCCACTCCAATACCTTGACTTTGTTGTCCTTCAGTCATTTTGTCACAAAGTTGGAAGTATGCTTGGGGTCAATGTCCATTTGGAAGACCCATTTGCGACCAAGCTTTAACTTCCTGACTGATGTCTTGAGATGTTACTTCAATATATCCACATGCCTCATGAAGCCATCTATTTTGTGAAGTACACCAGTCCCTCCTGCAGCAAAGCACCCCCACAACATGATGCTGCCACCCCTGTCCTTCACGGTTTGGATGGTGTTCTTCGGCTTGCAAGCCTTCCCCTTTTTCCTCCAAACATAACAATGGTCATTATGGCCAAACAGTTCTATTTTTGTTTCATCAGACCAGAAGACATTTTTCTCCAAAAAGTATGATCTTTGTCCCAACATGCAGTTGCAAACCGGAATCTGGGTTTTTTATGGTGGTTTTGGAGCAGTAGCTTCTTCCTTGCTGAGTGGCCTTTCAGGTTATGTCGATATAGGACTCATTTTACTGTGGATATAGATACTTTGTACCTGTTTCCTCCAGCATCTTCACAAGGTCCTTTGCTCTTGTTCTGGGATTGATTTGCACGTTTCGCACCAAAGTACGTTCATCTCTAGGAGACAGAACACATCTCCTTCCTGAGCGGTATGATGACTGCGTGGTCCCATGGTGTTTATACTTGTGTACTATTGTTTGTACAGATGAACGTGGTACCTTCAGGCGTTTGGAAATTGCTCCCAAGGATGAACCAGACTTGTGGAGGTCTACAATTTCTTCTGATTTCTTTTGGTTTTCACATGATGTCAAGCAAAGAGACACTGCGATTGAAGGTAGGCCTTGAAATACATCCACAGGTACACCTCCAATTGACTCAAATGATGTCAATTAGCCTATCAGAAGCTTCTAAAATCATGGCATCATTTCCTGGAATTTTCCAAGCTGTTTAAAAGCACAGTCAACTTAGTGTATGTAAACTTCTGACCAACTGGAATTGTGATACAGTGAATTATAAGTGAAATAATCTGTCTGTAAACAATTGTTGGAAAAATTACTTGTGTCATGCACAAAGTAGATGTCCTAACCGACAAACTATAGTTTGTTAACAAGAAATTTGTGGAGTGGTTGAAAAACGAGTTTTAATGACTCCAACCTAAGTGTATGTAAACTTCCGACTTCAACTGTAGGTCTTGGATGACAGGAAGCTTTGCCCCAGTGATGTACTGGGCCGTTCGCACCACCCTCTGTAGTGCCTTACGGTTGGATGCCGAGCAGTTGCCATACCAGGCGGTGATGCAAACGGTCAGGATGCTCTCGATGGTGCAGCTGTACTATAATATGCTGAAACAGCGTGGTCATTACCGTTTACTTCATAACCACAAGGTCCAGCTCAATTAATGACTTTTACAGGTGGAAAGAGACCTTGTGTGGCAATGCTGTCTGTCAATATCACTTTCCAATTGATAATTTATGGGGCCTCAGTACTGAGCTGAGTCAATGTGGACACAGCAGGGTGCTTGTGTTTGTGTTGGTATCAGTGCTGATCAGCAGGACACTGCTGCCACAGACCCTGCCAACGAAGGAAACCCTGTTTAAATCTGTAAGACACCAGCCTGGTGTTCGTCTCTAGATCAACAATAACAACAGCAGTGCCAGAGAAGGAACTTTACATATAATGTTATTCTGAGTCATTATCATTTGGCTGGACGGTGTACTGAGGAAACTTTGTTTTACATGGAGGGGAGGTAAACTGATCATGTCGTAACACCCTCCTATGAAATGAAACACTAGGCCTTCATGATTATGCAGTGATGAGTTGGAAAAGAAGGCTAGGGACCAATTAGTGAGTTAAGGAATGAGTGGTGCTGGCTATGTAACGACGCTGCACTATCTGATAGCAACGCAATGGTGCTCACATTAAAGCAATGGGTTTGCAATAACATTTTGTCCAAATCTTTTTATGGCTAGCTAAAATCGTCTGCCGTTAGTTAGCAACCGCTCCTACACTTCTATAGCTACAGTAGCGCTGCTGTGTCAATAATAGGTTCCAAAGATGACGAAGGTTTCTACAGTTGTGTTCACATTTACCTGACACACCTTTCAGGTATTCACTTTCCATATTGTTATTAAAACCGATATAACTTTGACATAGATGTGTCAGTGACACAAGAGTGCCTGGTATGTATCTCACATTGCGTTGCAGATGACAGAGCTACTTGTATCGGCATCGAACACAGAGATGTCAAAACATTAATGGCCATGTTGTTGATTGATGTCACCATCCAACTTGGTTAACAATGCTAAACTACTGTGTGAGCTGGCTGGTTTTGTGCACATTGATCAGCACTTTGTATTGTCTCGCTGTGCCTCCCTTTACTTTCAATCATAGGAGGCGTCTCTGATTTGTCCTCTCACAATGTTTCTCCTGCGAACAAACAAATGCAGTGCATCATTTCTGTCTAGCTCTCTGGATAATATTGATGTATCGGGGACTAACCATAGAGCAATCAGCGTAGGTGGACTCCACATACCACTGCTCAGAACATGTACTCCATCTCATTGCCTACATTGGAACAAAGGACTCTCTGCACAATAGCCATAACATCACAGTCTGCAGAAACTGGGCATTTCCCTCTGCATCTTTGTCTCTCCTGTCAGATCTATGGATGTAGCCCAACATGCATGTCGGTCAATATCTGTCCACAAGGTTACTTTTTTAACCAGTGCAATGGTACTGTACATCTTTCTTTCTCTTTATTTTCTGTCTCTTCCTTTCTGCAGTATCTCTTTCCAAATCTTTTCACATGTGAGGCTATTGTACGTGGGTGGCTAGCAGATGAGTCATTGGTTGCACACCTCATCGATGGCTGCCCATATTTGGGCTGGCAGGAAGTCCATTTTTGCCACAGAGACCGGCGAATGCGCAGATGAATACTGGGGCTCTTTTTCTTCTCTTCCCCACTTTTCCTCAGTCTGAAGCCACAGCTTTTTTTCAACTGTGGCTCTTTTTTATATTGGTACTAGTACTTCTTATTTCCAGTCGTCTCAAGGACTTTCTTTGATCAGTTCTGTAAGGGGCTCACTGTGATGTCATGAGAGTAACATTCATAGGGGAGGCAGGGTAGCCTAGTGGTTAGAGTGTTGGACTAGTAACCGAAAGGTTGCAAGTTCAAATACCCGAGCTGACAAGGTACAAGTCTGTCGTTCTGCTACTGAACAAGGCAGTTAACCCACTGGGCTGTCATTGAAAATAAGAATTTGTTCTTAACTGACTTGCCTAGCTAAGTAAAGGTAAAAAATAAATAAATTGATGGGTGAATATTCTCAGATACTGTACTTGTATTGTACTTTTCTTCAAAAAGCCCACGTTTCTAGGAATGGAACAATGAAGTTGTGATTGAATCACTTCATTTTAGTAGCACACAGACATTTCTAAAGTTGACCAAGTATACAGTGATTTTTTATTTTATTTTACCGTTATTTTACCAGGTAAGTTGACTGAGAACACGTTCTCATTTGCAGCAACGACCTGGGGAATAGTTACAGGGGAGAGGAGGGGGATGAATGAGCCAATTGTAAACTGGGGATTATTAGGTGACCATGATGGTTTGAGAGCCAGATTGGGAATTTAGCCAGGACACCGGGGTTAACGCCCCTACTCTTACGATAAGTGCCATGGGATCTTTTAATGATCTCAGAGAGTCAGGACACCCGTTTAACGTCCCATCCGAAAGACGGCACCCTATACAGGGCAGTGTCCCCAATCACTGCCCTGGGGCATTGGGATATTTTTTAGACCAGAGGAAAGAGTGCCTCCTACTGGCCCTCCAACACCACTTCAACACCTCTTGATGGAGGTTGATAAAGGATGCTGTGCTTACGAAAGTTAGGAGGTCGTTTTAAAAAAAATCGATACTCCCTGTACCATTCATTCCAAAGTTCCTTTGCACAACTGCAATGGCCAAAAAATTCCTCCACCCAGTTACAAACATGAGGAGCGGTGTTATGAAAACAGTCCAATTTGTTCTTGTAGAAAGGATTTCACACACACTAACAGAAATATCTCTGGATCAGCAAACCTGTGAGGAGAGTTTTTTTGCCCTCTTTTTGGATCAAACTCAGTGGGGCATAATACATTCAAATGAAAAATCTTGTTTGCTCAGCTATTCAGTGAGCTCCAAAAGTATTGGGAGAGTGACACCTCTTTTGGTGTTTTGAATTTGAAATGATACAATGACTATGAGGTTAAAATGCAAACTGTCAGCTTTAATTTAAGGGTATTTTCATCCATATCGGGGGAACCGTTTAGAAATTACAGCCCTTTGTGTACATAGTCCCCCCCATTTTAGGGTAAATAATGTATTGTGCTATTCTTAACACTTCTACATTAATGTGTATGCTCGCATCATTACGGATTGTACTGATCGAATCGTGAATAATGACGAGTGAGAAACGCACACACATCATACCCCCAAAGACATGCTAGCCTCTCACCATTACAATAATAAGGGAGGTTAGCATTTTTTGTGGGGTATGATATTTATGCCTCTGTATCTTTCTCACTCGTCATTATTCCTGATTCATTCAGGATGATCTGTAATTACGCGAGCATCCACGTTAATGTAGAAGTGTTTAGAAACAAATGATGTACCTAGTTACAATAAAAGTGACAAAAAAATGATACAATACATTATTTACCATTTAATAGCTATTGGGCACAAAATTATCTGACACACAACCAAAAAAAACACCAACAAATTTGTAGAGTCACAAGCTTGATGTAATCATTGCGTGCTATGAAAATGGGGCCAAATACTTAACGTTTGACTACTTCAATACAGATAAGGGAATTTGTCCCAATACTTTTGGTCCCCTAAAATGCGGGGACTATGTACAAAAAGTGCTGTAATTTCTAAACAGTTCACCTGATATGGGCGAAAATATGCTCAAATAAAAGCTGACATTCTGCACTTTAACCTCACAGGCATCGTATCATTTCAAATCCAAAGTGTTGGAGTATACTTTTGGAGCTCACTGTAGATGCCTATTGGTCTTTGTATGCTGTAACCCATAAGGAGTTATCCAATGTATAACATACTGGTTAAATAGAGGAAGCCTGGAGAGCAACAGTTATATGGATGGTGTGTAGCTGGCGAATAGGAAGCAGGCTAAAAACAGCACGTTCATTTGTATATAAATACAACTAAATGGAATGTGACCAAGTACACAGCCTTCATTATCTGGCATATATGTAACTATGATAGGTCCACTCTGTTATCTCAGCAGAGAAAACATCCTGAGGACAAGGTAATCGATGTTCCCTCTTTAACCATATTAGATGAATCAGTATCAAATGTGCCAAGAGATGTAATTAAAACATGTATGAGTCAATGTCCGCTGAATACACTCAGAGGACATGATGGTACTATTACAGGTGGTACCGTCCACATAAAGATTGAGTGTATTTCAAATCAAATCAAATGATATTAGTCACATGCGCCAAATACAACAGGTGTAGACCTTACAGTGAAATGCTTACTTACGACCCCTAACCAACAACGCAGTTAAAAAAAAAATAATAATTCAAATACGAATAAGAACAAGAAATAAAAGTAACAAGTAATTAAAGAGCAGCAGTAAAAAAACAATAGCGAGACTATATACAGGGGGGTACACGTACAGAGTCAATGTGCGGGGGCACCGGTTAGTGGAGGTAATTGAGGTAATATGTACATGTAGGTAGAGTTATTAAAGTGACTATGCATACATGATAACAACAGAGAGTAGCAGCGGTGTAAAAGAAGGGGGGGGGGGGGCAATGCAAATAGTCTGGGTAGCCATTTGATTAGATGTTCAGGAGTCTTATGGCTTGGGGGTAGAAGCTGTTTAGAAGCCTCTTGAACCTAGACTTGGGGCCCCGGTACCACTTGCCGTGCAGTAGCAGAGAGAACAGTCTACGACTAGGGTGGCCTTCCTCTGACACCGCCTGGTATAGAGGTCCTGGATGGCAGGAAGCTTGGCCCCAGTGATGTACTGGGCCGTTCGCACTACCCTCTGTAGTGCCTTGCGGTCGGAGGCCGAGCAGTTGCCATACCAGGCAATGATGCAACCAGTCAGGATGCTCTCAATGGTGCAGCTGTAGAACCTTTTGAGGATCTGAAGACCCATGCCAAATCTTTTCAGTCTCCTGAGGGGGAATATGTTTTGTCGTGCCCGCTTCACGACTGTCATGGTGTGCTTGGACCATGTTAGTTTGTTGGTGATGTGGACACCAAGGAACTTGAAGCTCTCAACCTGCTCCACTGCAGCTCCGTCGATGAGAATGGGGGAATGCTCGGTCCTCATTTTCCTGTAGTCCACAATCATCTTCTTTGTATTGATCACATTGAGGGAGACGTTGTTGTCCTGGCACCACCCTGCCAGGTCTCTGACCTCCTCCCTATAGGCTGTCTCGTTGTTGTCGGTGATCATGCCTACCACTGTTGTGTCATCGGCAACCTTAATGATGGTGTTGGAGTCGTGCCTGGCTGTGCAGTCATGAGTGAACAGAGAGTACAGGAGGGGACTGAGCATGTACCCCTGAGGGGCCCCTGTGTTGAGGATCAGCATGGCGGATGTGTTGTTACCTTCCCATACCACCTGGGGGCGGCCCTTCAGGAAGTCCAGGATCCAGTTGCAGAGGGAGGTGTTTAGTCCCAGGGTCATTAGCTTATTGATGAGCTTTGAGGGCACTATGGTGTTGAACGCTGAGCTGTAGTCAATGAATAGCATTCTCACATAGGTGTTCCTTTTGTCCAGGTGGGAAAGGGCATTGTGGAGTGCAATAGAGACTGCAGCATCTGTGGATCCATGAAGTGGTTTGAAAGATTGGTCATGGCTCACATCAACACCATCATCCCAGAAACTCTCATTTGCATACCGCCCAAAATGAGAGTTTCTGGGATGATGGTGTTGATGTGAGCCATGACCAATCTTTCAAACCACTTCATAGCTGCAGACATGAGTGCTACGTGTCGGTAGTCATTTAGGCAGGTTACCTTAGTGTTCTTGGGCACAGGCACTATGGTGGTCTGCTTAAAACATGTTGGTATTACAGACTCTGACAGGGAGAGGTTGAAAATGTCAGTGAAGACACTTGCTAATTGGTCAGCGCGTGCTCGCAGTACAAGTCCTGGTAATCCGTCTGGCCCTGCGGCCTTGTGAATGTTGACCTGTCTAAAGGTCTTACTCACATCAGCTGGGGAGAGCGTGATCACACAGTCTTCCAGTACAGCTGGTGCTCTCATGCATGTTTCAGTGTTTTTTGCCTCGAAGTGAGCATAGAAGTAGTTTAGCTCGTCCGGTAGGCTCGTGTCATTGGGCAGCTCTCGGCTGCGCTTCCCTTTGTAGTCTGTAATGGTTTGCAGGCCATGCCACATCCGACGAGCGTTGGAGCAGGTGTAGTACGACTCGATCTTAGTCCTGTATTGATGCCTTGCCTGTTTGATGGTTCGTCGGAGGGCATAGCGGGATTTCTTAAAAGCTTCCAGGTTAAAGTCCCGCTCCTTGAAAACGGCAGCTCTACCCTTTAGCTCAGTGCGGATGCTGCCTGTAATCCATGGCTTCTGGTTGGGGTATATACGTACGGTCACTGTGGGGACAATGTCATCGATGCCAACTTATTGATGAAGCCAATGACAGATGTGATGTACTCCTCAATGCCATTGGAGGAATCGCGGAACATATTCCAGTCTGTGCTAGCAAAACAGTCCTGTAGCTTAGCATCTGCTTCATCTGACCACTTTTTTTATTGATCCAGTCACTGGTGCTTCCTGCTTTAATTTTTGCTTGTAAGCAGGAATCAGGAGGATGGAATTTTGGTCAGATTTGCCAAATGGAGGGCGAGGGAGAGCTTTGTATACATCTCTGTGTGTGGAGTATAGGTGGTCCAGAGTCATTTTCCCTCTGGTTGCACATTTAACATGCTGATAGAAATTTAGTAAAACTGCATTGAATATGCATATGCAGCTGTCATTTTTAAACCTCCATTCTAGCCTACACACACACACACACACACACACACACACACACACACACACACACACACACACACACACACACACACACACACACACACACACACACACACACACACACACACACACACACACACACACACACACACAATGTAATTCACTTACAGAGAGAAACAGTTGAAGTCGGAAGTTTACATACATTTAGGTTGGAGTCATTAAAAATGTTTTTTCAACCACTCCATACATTTCTTGTTAACAAACTATTAGTTTTGGCAAGTCGACTTTGTGTATGACACAAGTAATTTTTCCAACAATTGTTTAAAGACAGATTATTTAATTTATAATTCACTGTATCACAATTCCAATGGGTCAGAAGTTTACATACACTAAGTTGACTGTGCCTTTAAACAGCTTGGAAAATTCCAGAAAGTTATGTCATGACTTTAGAAGCTTCTGATAGGCAAATTACATCATTTGAGTCAATTGGAGGTACCATGCAGCCATCATACCGCTCAGGAAGGTTCTGTCTCCTAGAGATGAAAGCACTTTGGTGTGAAAAGTGCAAATCAATCCCAGAACAACAGCAAAGGACCTTGTGAAGATGCTGAAGGAAACAGGTACAAAAGTATCTATATCTACAGTAAAACGAGTCCTATATCGACATAACCTGAAAGGCCGCTCAGCAAGGAAGAAGCCACTGCTCCAAAACCGCCATAAAAAAGCCAGACTACAGTTTGCAACTGCACATGGGGATAAAGATTGTACTTTTTGGAGAAATGTCCTCTGGTTTGATGAAACAAAAATAGAACTGTTTGGCCATAATGACCATTGTTATGTTTGGAGGAAAAAGGGAGACGCTTGCAAGCTGAAGAACCCCATCCCAACCCTGAAGCACGGGGGTGGCAGCATCATGTTGTGGAGGTGCTTTGCTGCAGGAGGGACTGGTGCACTTCACAAAGTAGATGACATCATGAGGTAGGAAAATTATGTGGATATATTGAAGCAACATCTCAAGTGTCACACCCTGGCCTTATTATTCTTTGTTTTCTTTATTATTTTAGTTAGGTCAGGGTGTGACATGGGTAATGTTTATGTTTTGTGGGTTTTGGGTGTTTATTTGGTAAAGGGGTTATGGGGTGTAGTAGATGGTTTTGTGTTGAGTGTATATGTCTAGTGTTGTCTATGTAAGAACGTTAGTAGCCTGTATGTTTGTGCACAACGTTTGTAGCTTCACGGTCGTTTTATTGTTTTGTTATTTTGTATAGAGTTTTTGTGTCGTGTTCATCTTCGTGTTGTGTTTAATAAAGAAGATGGCTTATTTTCCAAAAGCTGCATTTTGGTCCGTCAATCCGCCACACGATCGTGACAGAATTACCCACCATAGGACCAAGCGGCATGGAAGGCGGCAACAGGACCTACCTACACAGGATCTCTGGAGTTGGGAGGACGAATTGGAAAGAGATGGACCTTGGGATCAACCTGGAGAATATCGCCTCCCTCGTGAAGAGCTGGAGGCAGCGAAAGCCGAGAGGAGGCGATATGAGGAGGCAGCACGGAGACAAGGCTGGAAACCCGTGAGTACACCCCAAAAATTTCTTGGGGGGGGCCTTAAAGGGAGTGTGGCGAAGTCAGGTAGGAAACCTGCGCCTATTCCCTGTACTTACCGTGGAGAGCGGGAGTACGGGCAGACACCGTGTTACGCAGTAGAGCGCACGGTGTCTCCTGTACGCGTGCATAGCCCGGTTCGGTACATTTCAGCTCCACGTATCGGCCGGGCTAGACTGAGCGTTGAGCCATATGTCATGAAGCCGGCCCAACGCATCTGGTCACCAGTGCGTCTCCTCGGGCCGGCGTACATGGCACCAGCCTTACGCATGGTGTCCCCGGTTCGCCTACATAGGCCGGTGCGGGTTATTCCACCTCTCCGCACTGGTCAGGCGACGGGGAGCATAGAACCAGGTAAGGTTGGGCAGGCTCGGCGTTCAAGGGAGCCAGTACGCCTGCACGGTCCGGTATTTCCGGCGCCACCTCCCCGCCCCAATCCAGTACCACCAGTGCCTCCTCCACGCACTAGCTATATGGTGCGTGTCTCCAGCCCTTTACCACCAGTGTCTAAACCACGCACCAAGCCTCCTGTGTGTCCCCAGAGTCCTGTGCGTCCTGTTGCTGCTCCCCGCACTAGCCCTGAGATGCGTGTCCCCAGCCCGGTGCCACCAGTCCCGGCACCACGCACCAGGCCTACAGTGCGCCTCAGCCGGCAGGAGTCTGCCGTCTGCACAGCAATGACTGAACTGCCCGTCTCCCCAGCGCCATCTGAGCCATCCGTCTCCCCAGCGCCATCTGAGCCATCCGTCTCCCCAGCGCCATCTGAGCCATCCGTCTGCCATGAGCCTGCAAAGCCGCCCGTCTGCCATGAGCCTGCAAAGCCGCCCGTCTGCCATGAGCCCACTGAGCCGTCCGCCAGACAGGAGCCGCTAGAGCCGCCAGCCAGACAGGAGCCGCTAGAGCCGTCCGTCAGACAGGATCTGCCAGAGCCGCCAACCAGACAGGATCTGCCAGAGCCGCTAATCAGACAGGATCTGCCAGAGCCGCCAACCAGACAGGAGCAGCCAGATCAGTCAGCTAGCCATGAGCAGCCAGATCCGTCAGCTAGCCATGAGCAGCCAGATCCGTCAGCTAGCCATGAGCAGCCAGATCCGTCAGCTAGCCATGAGCAGCCAGATCCGTCAGCTAGCTATGAGCAGCCAGATCCGTCAGCTAGCTATGAGCAGCCAGATCCGTCAGCTAGCCATGAGCAGCCAGATCCGTCAGCTAGCCATGAGCAGCCAGATCCGTCAGCTAGCCATGAGCAGCCAGATCCGTCAGCTAGCCATGAGCAGCCAGATCCGTCAGCCAGCCATGAGCAGCCAGATCCGTCAGCCAGCCATGAGCAGCCAGATCCGTCAGCCAGCCATGAGCAGCCAGATCAGTTAGCCAGCCATGAGCAGCCAGATCCGTTAGCCAGCCATGAGCAGCCAGATCTGTCAGCCAGCCATGGGCCGTCCCTCAGTCCGGAGCTGCAGTCCCTCAGTCCGGAGCTGCAGTCCCTCAGTCCGGAGCTGCAGTCCCTCAGTCCGGAGCTGCCATTCCTCAGTCCGGAGCTGCCCCTTACCCTGGAGCTGCCCCTTACCCTGGAGCTGCCCCTTACCCTGGTGCTGCCCCTTACCCTGGTGCTGCCCCTTACCCTGGTGCTGCCCCTTACCCTGGTACTGCCCCTTATCCTGGTACTGCCCCTGACCCTGGTACTGCCCCTTACCCTGGTACTGGTCCTTAGTCCGGAGCTGTCCCTTAGTCCGGAACTCCCCCTTAATGCAATGGGGTTAATGTGGAGGGGGGTCGTTTGGAGGAAGCCTAGGAGGTGGTTAGGTACTGTGGTGACGTGGGGACTACGACCAGAGCCGGAGCCGCCACCGTGGAGGGGAGCCCACCCAGACCCTCCCCTAGACTGTGTATGGTGCGCCCGGAGTTCGCGCCTCAAGGGGGGGGGTTATGTCACGCCCTGGCCTTATTATTCTTTGTTTTCTTTATTATTTTAGTTAGGTCAGGGTGTGACATGGGTAATGTTTATGTTTTGTGGGTTTTGGGTGTTTATTTGGTAAAGGGGTTATGGGGTGTAGTAGATGGTTTTGTGTTGAGTGTATATGTCTAGTGTTGTCTATGTAAGAACGTTAGTAGCCTGTATGTTTGTGCACAACGTTTGTAGCTTCACGGTCGTTTTATTGTTTTGTTATTTTGTATAGAGTTTTTGTGTCGTGTTCATCTTCGTGTTGTGTTTAATAAAGAAGATGGCTTATTTTCCAAAAGCTGCATTTTGGTCCGTCAATCCGCCACACGATCGTGACATCAAGACATCAGTCAGGAAGTTAAAGCTTGGTCGCAAATGCTAGGATTAAATGGGATTAAATGTCAGGAATTGTGAAAAACTGAGTTTAAATATATTTTGCTAAGATGTATGTAAACATCTGACTTCAACTGTAGCTAATGAAACACAAATTAACATTTACACAGTAAATGTTACATTGGTTGGCTGTAACACCGGCTAGCTTGCAATAAAGTGGCTAAATGGTCAACAGAGTTATCCCTTCATGCGATCAGTAGAATTCGTATTGCATACTGCATATTTCAATTGCACTCGAAAACAGATATTTATCTTATTTCAGTCTTTGGGAGCTAGCTATATCTGTTCCTCTTCATCAGACAGCAGCTTGTGTTTTCACAAGAGGTTGTGTTTACGTCGTAGATAGAAGCAGGCCATTGGCTGCCTTCTTCACGAGGGGTATGTACGGGAGTTCTGATTGGTTCCAAGTTTAGCAGTTCGGCAAATTTGCCCGAGCAGACAGTGTCGAAATATACTTTTTATGAGAACATTTGCAAGAATGTGCCAACGCATTTTATAGTCATGTTTTACTGTTTTACTGTTTTTTACTGTTTTACTGCCAAATACAAAAAATATGCTCCTCCCTTGACGGGGATCGGTCAACTTCACGTTTTTTGGCTTCGGCCCACCATCTATCCATGTTGATAGTTGTTGTCATAGTGAACTGTCGATAATGATGTTAGTTTACGTAATCGTGTTCATATGATGACAATATTCAGTAAAGACACCAGAAGAGTCCCTGAAGATTCCCTGTCTCAAAAACATTTTAAAGGTCCAATGCTGCCATTTTTTTAATGTTAATATCAAATAATTACTGGTTAACAATTAAGTACCTTACTGGGATTGTTTTCTATTAAAATTGTCAAAAAGAAACAAACAAAAAATTCTTAGCAAAGAGCAATTTCTCCAGCAAGAATTTTGTTAGGACTGTCTGGGAGTGGTTTGAGTGGAGGGAAAACTGACACATTGGGAATGTGATGAAAAGCTGAAAAAAAAGCTGAAATAAATAATCCTCTCTACTATTATTCTGACATTTCACATTCTTAAAATAAAGTGTTATTTTAATAACTAGCTGTTATTGGCAGAGAGGTTTGGAACTCTCTTTCTTATTGGTCTATTAACTAATTTATCACCTGGTGATGTCACCAAGCAGGCCAAAACTCCATCCCACCACAACAGCCTGAAATTCCAGGCGGTCTTTTCAAACAGCACTTCTCATCATTTTCACAGTATTATTCCAACCTCATAGTGTGGAAATATACTGTATTTATAAAACACAGGAAACCACGTTTTTGACTGCACTGAGCCTTTGAAAGAAAACCCCCATTTCAATAACCCTCTTAAGGGTCCCATCAAAGGAGGACCATCCAAACCCATGTGACTATAAGTAAACACATCTAAATGGAAATTAAGTAAAGTGCTGACATCACACACCAAGAGGAAATCTAACGTACACTACAATACATGCCACGTGGTTGTGTCTTTGGAATGTCAAGTGTGTTTACTGTCTACTGTGAGCAGGGTAGACACTAACACATAGTCACTTGGTGACGTATGTCCATTCGCTTCAACGATTGTGCTGATGATGTCAATATATGCTCAAAGGGCATGTGTTGACTCAGGCCTTCTGTTGTGAGGACGGGGCGATGTAAGACCACGCTCTGTTTGATGTGTGCATTATGTGACGTGTAAAGTGGTGCAAGGAGGAGAAGAGATGTCCCCTGAATAGCATGAGCTCCTCCACAGCAGTGCAGAGGCTGAGGAGGCATCAGAAGAATACAAAGGTGTGTCATGTTTCCCAACAACTATACATCTTTAGTGTGTACAGAGTACAGACTATAGATTTATTAGATCAAACTCTACTAGCTGAGATACTTTAGGAATATAATTCATTTGTTGTATTTGCTTTTGAATCTACGACAGAGACAATGACAGTGAACAATGACAATGGCAGAGAATCAGTATCTGGATAATATGTGTGAAAGGAAAGGCTGCCCCGCTCAAACTGAAACCAGTGCCTGCAACCTTGTTCAGGTTATCAGTCAACCTGCCAGGGTAGTTACAAACAGCACAGGAATGAAATCATCGTCATGTATTGATCACATCTTTACTAATGCTGCAGAAATGTGCTTTAAAGCAGTATCCAAATCTATCGAATGTAGTGATCACAATATAGTAGCCGTATCTAGGAAAACCAAAGTTCCAAGGGCTGGTCCTAATATAGTGTATAAGAGGTTGTACAAAAAGTTCTGTAGTGCATCTTTCGTTGATGATGTAAAGAATATTTGCTGGTCTGTGGTGTGTAATGAGGAGCAACCAGACGCTGTATTTTAAATTTCTTATTCCAGTTACTAATAAGCATGCACCCATTAAGAAAAATCACCTTGGATTGATGAGGGATTGAAAAGAGGGTGTTCTTTAATGGAAGCCTATCCAACATAATCCAGGTAGAATCAGGAATTCACCAGGGTAGCTGTTTAGGCCCCTTACTTTTTTCAATCTTTACTAACGACATGCCACTGGCTTTGAGTGAAGCCAGTGTGTCTATGTATACGGATGACTCAACATCATAAACATCAGCTACTACAGCAACTGAAATGACTGCAACAATTGACAAAAAGCTGCAGTTAGTTTCAGAATGGGTGGCAAGGAATAAGTTAGTCCTAAATATAAAAAATATGGGGCAAATCATTCACTAAACCCTAAACCTCAAATAAATCTTGTACTGAATAATGTGGAAATTAAGCAAGTTGAGGTTACTAAACTGCTTGGAGTAACCCTGGATTGTAAACTGTCATGGTCAAAACATGTTGATACAACAGTAGCTAAGGTGGGGAGAAGTCTGTCCATAATAAAGCGCTGCTCTGCCTTCTTAGCAACGCTATCAACAAGTCAAGTCCTAACAGGCCCTAGTTTTGTCGCACCTGGACTACGGTTCAGCTGTGTGCCACAAAGAGGCCCTTAAATGTACACGAGGAGCTAAGATTAATGATATGCATGTACATTTCTCATGGCTCAAAGTAGAGGAGAGATTGACTTCATCACTACTTGTTTTTGTAAGAAGTATTGACATGTTGAATGCACCGAGCTCACTGTTTAAACTACTAGCACACACCTGACACCCATGCATACCTCACAAGACATGCCACCAGAGATCTCTTCACAACCCCCAAGTCCAGAACAATCCCTAAGTCAGAGAAGAATAGGAGAAACTCAGGTGTGCCAAGCTTATAGCGTCATTCCCAAGAAGACTCATAGCTGTAATCGTTGCCAAAGGTGCTTCAACAAAGTACTGAGTGAAGGATCTGAATACTTATGTAAATGTGATATTTCAAATATATATATTTTTTATCATTTCCACCCAAAAAGTTTTTGCTTTGTCATTATGGGATATTGTGTGTAGTTTGATGAGGGGAAAAATATTTGATCCATTTGAGAATAAAGGCTGTAACGTAACAAAATGTGGAAAAAGTCAAGGGGTCTGAATACTTTCCGAATGCACTGTAAATACAAATACAAATCTAATACAGAGACAATCACAATCTTGCCAAATGTCCTGTATTGGCGGCTACTACCCTTAATGTTCCCTATTTTCCTTAGGCAGGCTTTTGAGAAGACAAACAAACTCCATCTCTAACGGCGCAAAGTGGTGACAAGTTAATCAAACTGTAGACCCACACTTATTTTCTTATTTGGAAGACAAAAAATGTTCAGATGTTCGAGATTGTGATTTCAAACGAAAGGAGGAATAGCATGTCAATAAAAACAACAGCGAGGACATCAGTAGCTAGGTTCCCGTCCAATTGGCGACAGATTTTCATGCGAATATTCTATCATCTGCACACAAAAAATATACACATTTTTTCCGACAGTGGTGTTTCCACCAAACTGACTTGAGGATAGAAATCAGTGCTTGATAACATAATGTACACAAAATGGCTTTTCGCCTAAGTGTTCAAAATCAAATGTTGAATGTGTTTCCATAGCATTTTCAACTCTACAGCTGTCACAATGGCAAATGTGCCTACTCTGGACTTGGCAGTGTTGCTCTAGCCAACAATTTACAGATAGAGTGCGAGTTAGTCTACATGATGAGATTATTATGAATAAGAATATTTGCATTTGTTAAACGGCAGTCAAGCATCGATCATCATGTCACCAGAATAACATCCTCAACATTTTTTTGGAAAGGAGCATCAAGCTCAAACTGTGCACTTTCACCACCCTGTGAAGTTCATCATCATTTATTTAATCTGTAGTCTAATAAACTGCATGGTTTGCCGAGTCATAGTGGGAGGACCACACACCATGTCAACACCATGTCATCGCTTGACTCCAAGTTTACTTCGATATGATGGTTATTGTACTGTATCAATATTTGAATACAAGGGCGTTTCCCCCGCGATTTCTTGCATCATTCATTTTACCGACACATTGGATGCGTCTCAATCCACCGCATCTGCCGATGTTGAACTACCACATCTTCGGATGTGGTGGATTGAGACGCATCCAAAAAACAAACAAAAAAAAAAACAATACCTATGGTCTTCTCACAAAATCGTCTGTAGCATTCGAGCGGTTTGGCCTAAAAAACTATGCTGAGACTTTCACGAATACGATGGTGTTCTCCATTTTGCTCTACATTTTGGGACTCATCTGCAGTCGGTACAGCTGATCTGCCAACTTCTGTCTGTGAGGTCCAAACCGTTTGGGCTGCACACAAATATGACAACCCGGTGCAAAGGTGAGACTCTAATGAACATGTACGCACTACATGTAGGTTGTTTTGCTGTAGGATACCCACAGGCCTCACAAGACTCATCTGAAGGTCCTCCGGTACCAGTTTAAAATAATGAATGGAAGTATGTAAGGAGACTGTTTAGTGCCAAATATAAGGGCTTAAATACATGTAAAAATAAATAAAACATGTTTCCTGATCTTTCTTATATCTCTCAGATATAGGACACTTCAGAAAAAAAAATCCTTTATATTTTTGGGGCGGTCTATCTGTTGTTCCATGTAGTCAATTTGTGATTCAATGCGTTTGTATTGGCTAATAGCAACAAGGCCAAAAATAATATTTCATCAAGTAATGTTTTTTTTGTAATTTTTTTATACTTCAATGGGTCTTCAAATAGCTAAATGATCCTTGGTATGACCTTAAAACAATTCCATATAGCGTAATCGATGATACAGGATTACCTTTTTGGCTTAACTATACCTACTCTCCCTTACAAAGTATTCACACGATTCTAGTTGTGTGATAAATTACATTGAAAACATTCTCTGGAATGGAGATATTACATGCATGAGTGTGTTTGTATGGGAACTGAATCTTAAATGCTTCTCCATACCCCATTGGAAAAAAATGCTGCCACATATTTTTCTTTCAAGAAGGGAATTTAGAGAGAATTGACCTTGTCCAAGTTTGGTCCAAGATTGATCCAAGATGTCTGAGACTGCTGGTGGTCAATACTGTTGCAATACATGGAGTGACTCACTGGGGGGTAGTGACCTACTTGTTGCCTGTGAAGTACTGAGCGTTTATTATGTTTCAAGAGCAAGCATGGGTTCCACAGGGTGCGTCCAAAATGGCAAACTTTTCCCCTTTAAAGTGCACTACTTTTGACTAGAGCCCTATGGGCCCTGGTCATAAGTAGTGCACTATAAAGGGAATGGGGTGCAATTTGGGACGCTACCTCAGACAAGTAAAGATCAATACCAGCCTCATGTTTACAGCTATGTTTTGAATAGGGACTCAAAGGTTACTTCAACCTCAGTGGCTCAAAAACTGGGGGGCGGGGGGGATTTTGACATTTAAAGCAGACTTCTCATAAGGCACTTGAACGACTTGGGTCATACTGAAATCCAGATTACTCTATTTAATGTATTGCTAATTGTAAAGGGGATTTTCAGGTGAATAAAAGAGAAGAGCAGTCGTAGATATAGTCAATCATGAATAAATCTGGTTGAATAAAAACTGTTAACAGGGAGACACCTCCAGTATTAAGAACAATGCTGTCAACCCTCCGGATAAAAGTTTTGGGGTTAACATTTACTACACTAAACTTCCAAAGTGTATTTTTAAAACGTCAAATGATGGGCAATGAGTACCGTGAATCATGTCTCTTTAAAAACATCTAACCAGTTATTTTTCTGGGCTATACGCCTTAGTCCTTATTTTACTACCTTGGGTTAAATAAGGAGTAAACACCATTTCACCCAACAAAAATGTTTTAATTAGAGGGGCAGTGCAGTCAGAAACGGGATTTTCCTGTGCATTATATATACCGTGCATTCGAAAAGTATTCAGACCCCTTCCCTTTTTCCACATTTTGTTACATTACCGCGTTATATTGAAATGGATGGATTTTTTCCTCTCATCAATCTACACACAAAACCCCATAACAAAGCGAAAACCGTTTTTGCAAATGTGTTAAATATTTCAAGCAGAAATACCTTTTAGACCCCCTCGAAATTGAGCTCAGGTGCATCCTGTTTCCATTGATCAACTTGATTGGAGTCCACCTGTGGTAAATTCAACTGACTGGACATGATAAACCTTCTTAGCTCTGTGGCCATACTTAAAACAGGAGTTACGTGAACCCTTGAATGAAACTTTAACAGGTTTGGTAGCTAGCCTTGCAGCCGACTCGGCAGTGGTCTGATCGCGGTCACGTACAGTGTCAGTCAACAAAAAAATTGACACACCAACAAAAAGGTAAATGGGGGGAGGTTGCTGGTCCTGGAGAGCGAAACTCACAGAATTCATGATTGTGACAATGAGTCTTGAGATTAGAGAGAGAACCCAGCAGACGTTCCACCTCTAGAAGTGTAAACGGCTTGTGGGTAATCACAATTCTACTGTACCTTGCTTGGAGCCATTGCTGCCCCCCTCGTATGGTTTCACAGAACCTGATTGAGTGGTCGCGCCACCCTGGGGGTTCTAAACCTTAGTCATAAAAGTAAACCAACAATGTGACACTCAACACAGGCTCTATCCACCAGAGGCTTATGCCCGACTTGTCCAAACTAATCTGAACAAGATTTCACCACACTGCTACACACAATAAACACAGTATAGCAGTATCAAAAAGGAGACTGGGAGTTGCAAATCCCTGGCCCAGAGAGCTCTCACAATTGTGTGGTAAGTAATCCCAATAGGTTACTTTTTCACTAGGCCGACCACCCGAAGCCGATGCCGCTCAAGTTTTTATTTAATATGGTTTTAACTGCAGAGCACTCACGTGCAAAACACCCACTTGGGTCACACCAGGCATCATTCCTCTCAAGTCCTCTCGAAGAACAAATGTTTCCACTTTGCAGACCACGTACCAATAGACTAAAAGATTTTCCACTCTGCAGACCCCGTACCAACAGACTACGCTGTCGTACGGCTCCAAAAGTGTCTAGGAACAAGCTTTTCCACTCTGCAGACCCCGTACCAACAGACCACGCTGTCGTACTGCTCCAGAACGCTGTCATACGGCTCCAGAAATGTCTGATACTGGTATCACTTTTCAAACAAGTCAATCACAACGAAACCAAGATTATTACTTGACAATACACAAGGCTCTTTCACTGAAACCCAGTTTAGATACCAAGGGAAGGCAACCTTTGAGTGAGAGAAACCACAGAAGCTTCCACAAAAGAGGAATACACCTCCCCGGAGCTGATTCTGAAGCTTTGCTCAACAAACACTGCTGAAAACCTTAGTGAAAAGAACAGAAGAGCAGTCGTGGACATAGTCAATCAAAAATCTATCTGGTTTTATTACTACTTGCAACAGCACTCCAGAACAGAAGCAGATAAAAGGTCTAACTTGGCCTTCGCCGAGAATGCTCATATCTTAATCATACAGCACCAGGAAGTTAAAACCACTTTGACAGCTGCTACAGAATCACACAGTGTTTCACAGAATACAACAACAAACAGTGTCCTTGGTCCTTGGAACTCCAGTCTGGCGTCAATACCTATCATCAGATATGAGTTTCACACACATCATCAAGTCTAGCGAACATAAACCCGCACAACCAGAACACTGGAAATCATTTGTACTACAGAAAGGGAAAACATATAGCGTTAATCACTCTAAAATGAATAAGACCTTTAATTATCTTAAATATACCCCATTCTACATTGTTGTAAAGTTGAAAATGTGTTAGATACCAAATTAAACAAAGATGATGACTGTGCATTTAAAGGCCATTGTCATTGCTTAGGTCTAACAAAAAATAGATTCCCAATTTCCTGGGACAAACATTATGAAACAACAATTTCTCACTGTTCAGATGGTCTGCAAAACAACTCAGCCACAGATACAAAAACAGATAGCAGCCAAGGATACCTCAGCTACTATGGAAGCGGAAACCAACACATTGAAAATACATCTAACAGGTACAGAACCGCTGTGTTCGTTTTACGCAGGCTAACCTGAAATGTGTTTGGAAAACCATCAACCACCCCTCACATTAATCAAACAGGCTGATTCCAACCCTCTATAGGGTAGATTGGCCAAAGGGACTCACACCTCAGTCAGGCCCACCCCCTATAGGGTAGATTGGCCCAGGGGACTCACACCTCAGTCAGGGGTACAGTATTTTGGGCAGTGGTTCAAAATAGAAACGGATGGAAACATCATATTTCAACACCTCCATAAATGTATTTTACTTCGCTGTGGGTTGGTTTGTGGTCTACTGGTGCTGCTGCCTACCAAAGATCACACATTGCCCCTGGATGCATGGGTTCAAACCGTGACTGCGCCACTTTCTATGCTATGTCCCATTTCTCTATCTCCCCATCTCAATAATTTCTTCACACACACAAACAATGCCTTTTTTTTTGTCTTCAGCCTTCTGCCCATGGCTGTGTGTATTTCTGAAAGAAACTCCAGGCCAGACACAGTGTATTTTAAATTCAACATTTGTTTAATGTATTGTTAAAGGCCCAGTGCGGTAAAAAACTTGATTTTTTCTGTGTTTTACATTTTCACACCATGAAGTTGAAATAATACTGTGAAATTGTGAAAATGCCCTTTTAGTGTAAGAGCTGTTTGAAAAGACTGCCTGTTTCAGCCTGTTTTGGTGGGATGGAGTTTTGGTGACCAGGCGGTAAATTAGTTAATAGACCAATAAGAAAGAGAGTTCCAAACCTCCCTGCCAATAACAGCTAGTTTTCAGTTTTCATTAGGAATGTGACAATTATGGAATTTTGGGGACCGATTAATTGTCATGCAAATGGCCACAGTTATTGTCATAATTGTCAAAAAGGTATTGAGCTTGTAATGTAGGATAGTGCATCTTTGGAAATGACCTACGACATACCTAATGAATCCAACACAGCTTTGGCGACACCCCGCTCAAAAACGAATGGTTTTAACAGCTTTGAACTTTTGGAAGCTTCTCCTCCTGGCTATGCACGTTCTACTCGTAAAATTATGACCAACTTCTAACACTTCATATAGAAGTGAAAAAACTGCTGTTGGGTAAACTATATCTACTTGAATATAATGTCAAAGCAATGCATTAAGACGATTATGACGATTCTTTTTCTTTAAAGTTCACGATTATAGTTCACAGTTGTTAGTTACACAATTATATGATCATTTTGCCAACCCGAGTTTTCATATCAATATCAAATCATTTCTGGGTAACAATTATTAAGTACCTTACTGTGATTTTTGTTCTATTCAAATTATCAAAAAGAAAACTAATAATTTATAGTAAAGAGCAATTTCTTTGGCAAGAATTTTGCTGGGACTGTCTGAGAGTGGTCTGAGTGTAGTGGAGAGGGGAGAACTAGCTGTTATTGGCAGAGAGGTTTGGAACTCTCTTCCTTATTGGTCTAATAACCAATTTACCATCTGGTGATGACACCAGGCAGGGCAAAACTCCATCCCACCAAAACAGACGGAAATTTCAGACGGTCTTTTCAAACAGCTCT
Source organism: Salvelinus fontinalis (assembly GCF_029448725.1). NCBI lineage: Eukaryota > Metazoa > Chordata > Actinopteri > Salmoniformes > Salmonidae > Salvelinus > Salvelinus fontinalis. Next base: position 42,882,382 of record NC_074696.1, on the reverse strand, counting down.
TAGATTCCCGAGTGGCGCAGCGGTCTAAGGCACTGCATCTCAGTGCAAGAGGTGTCACTACAGTCCCTGGTTTGAATCCAGGCTGTATCACATCCGGCTGTGATTGGGAGTCCCACAGGTTGGCGCACAATTGGCCCAGCGTGGTTTGGCTGGGGTAAGCAGTCATTGTAAATAAGAATTTGTTCTTAACTGGCTTGCCTAGTTAAATAAATAGACTAGTGTGGAGTGTACAAACATTAGGAACACTTTTGTACCCCCTTTAGCCCTCAGAACAGCCTCAATTAGTCGGGGCATGAACTCTATAGGTGTCGAAAGTGCTCCACAGGGATGTTGGTCCATGTTGACCCCAATGCTTCCCACAGTTGTGTCAAGTTTGCTGGATGTCCTTTGGGTGGTGGACTGGTCTTGATACACTCGGGAAGCGTTAAAAACCCAGCAGTGTTGCAGTTCTAGACACACTCAAACCAGTGCACCTGGCACCTACTACTATACCCCGTTTAAAGGCACCATTATCTTGCCCATTCACCCTCTGAATGGCACACAAACACAATCCATGTCTCAGCTGTCTCAAAGCTTAAAAATCCTTCTTTAACCTGTCTTCTCCCCTTCATCTACACCGATTGAAGTGAATTTAACAAGTGACATCAATAAGGGATCATACTGTAGCTTTCATCTGGATTCACTTAGGCAGTCTATGTCGTGGAAAGAGCAGGTGTTCCTAATGTTTTGTACAGTCAGTGTATATTAAAACAGGAAAACAAGTTTTTGACTGACTGGGCCTTTAATCTTTACGAAAATAAAAAATTGTTGTTCACACCCCATGCAGTTCAGGGCCCCCAATATTAGCAACTCTTTCCTTGGACAAATCAAATAAATCAACATGAAAACACACTCCTCATTTTCTCCCTCCATCTCCACCATTCACATCTTAGTGTTGTTTTGTTTTTTTGCTGTCTGCCAAATGGAAATATCCTAAATCGAGCTGAAAATAACAACGTCCATGCTGTGAAACTGTGTGTGAAAGTCTCCGGCGGCAAGTCTTCCTGGCGCCCAGACGCTCTGTGACGAAGGAGAAGACATCGCGAAGCCATCGGTGATGATGACATGACACAGCGGGGAATCACTGATTAAATTAGCGCTTCCTTGTCGTCCCACGTCCACGCCACTGGACCCAGGGCCCTTGCCATGCAGGCCCCTGATCATCTCAGCCCACTGCCGTGACGCATCACACCCATCACTCTACCCTCCTCTCTGTGGCATCTGACTGGCAGGCTTCATGGACAGCATCCAAGCAACTAGGGAACCAGGCAAGACACTGTAAGATGCCAGGCACCATAAGGCTTTCTCCTTCAATGCCATTGGCAAAGCATCATGGGAGTGCCTTGTGGTTGCCTGTAACATACAGATCCCCCCACTCCACTCAGCCTCCTGTTTGATGATTCCAACTGCACAGCACAATGAGGCGTCATCATGGAAACAATGCCACAAGGAGCCACCTACTACTGTATGAGGCTTGTGATGCTATTATTGGATAGCCATCATCATACGTGGAGGTGTGGAACAGGGATACGAAGGCATTAGGAAATTAGATGTCTGTCGATGACGCTTTGAGAGGGCGTTGAATGAATAGGTTCAAACCTAAGGCCCTATTCTGGTAGGCAGAAGATTCTGCACAAGATTCTGTAGTGAAATGAAAAACAACATTCTCGTTTGTGCCTCTAGAATACAAGTTTGGATTTAAAACCAAATCAAATCAAATCGAATCAAATTGTATTTGTCACATGTGCCGAATACAACCTTACCGTGAAATGCTTACTTACAAGCCCTTAACCAACAATGCAGTTCAAGAAAGAGTTAAGACAATATTTAATGAATAAACTAAAGTAACACAATAACGAGACTATATACAGGGGATACCGGTAGTGAGTCAATGTGCTGGTGTACAGGTTAGTTGAGGTAATTTGTACATGTAGGTAGGGGTAAAGTGACTATGCAGAGATAATAACCGCTTACCGCTTGCCGTGCAGTAGCAGAGACAACAGTCAATGACTTGGGTGACTGGAGTATTTGACCATTTTTGGGGCTTTCCTCTGACACCGCCAAGTATATAGGTCCTGGATGGCAGGAAGCTTGGCCCCAGTGATGTACTGGACTATACGCACTACCCTCTGTAGCGCCTTACGGTCAGATGCCGAGCAGTTGCCATACCAGGCGGTGATGCAACCGTTCAGGATGCTCTCGATGGTGCAGCTGTAGAACTTTTGAGGATCTGGGACCCATGCCACATCTTTTCAGTCTCCTGAGGGGGACAAGGTGTTGTCGTGCCCTCTTCACGACTGTCTTGGTGTGTTTGGACCATGATAGTTTGTTGGTGATGTGGACACCAAGCAACTTGAAACTCTCGACCCGCTCAACTACAGCCCCGTCAATGTTAATGGGGGCCTGTTCGGCCTGCCTTTTCCTGTAGTCCATGATAAGCTCCTTTGTCTTGCTCACATTGAGGGAGAGGTTGTTGTCCTGGCACCACACCGCCAGGTCTCTGACCTCCTCCCTATAGGCTCTCATAATTGTCGGTGATCAGGCATTCCACTGTTGTGTCATCAGCAAATTTAATGAGGGTGTTGGAGTCGTGTTTGGCCACACAGTTGTGAGTGAACATGGAGTACAGGAGGGGACTAAGCACGCTTGGCAGATGTATTGGTGCCTATCCTTACCACCTGGGGGTGGCCCGTCAGGAAGTCCAGGATCCAGTTGCAGAGGGAGGTGTTCAGTCCCAGGGTCCTTAGCTTAGTGATGATCTTTGTGGGCAATGGTGTTGAACGCTGAGCTGTCGTCAATGAACAGCATTCTCACATATGTGTTCCTTTTGTCCAGGTGGGAAAAGGCATTGTTGAGTGCGATTGAGATTGCGTCATCTGTGGATCTGTTGGGGCAGTATGCGAATTGGAGTGGGTCTAGGGTATCTGGGATGAGGCTGTTATTTTGAGCCATGACCAGCTTTTCAAAGCACTTCATGGTTACCGACGTGAGTGCTAAAGGGCGGTAATTATTTACGCAAGTTACCTTTGCTTCCTTGGGCACAGGGACGATGATGGTCTGCCGTTTTTAATGTCCCGTTGGTAGGATAGTCTTGATCGTATATCATCCATTTTGTTTTCCAATGTTTGCACGTTGGCCAATAGAACGGATGGTAGTGGAGGTATACTCACTCGCCTGCGAATTATCAGAAGGCGGCCTGACATCCACACACTTTTTCTCCGTCTTTTCTTCACACAAATGAAGGGGATTTGGGCCCGTTCCCGAGAAAGCAGTATATCCTTCACGTCGGACTCATTAAAGAAAAAATCTTTGTCCAGTTCGAGGTGAGTAATCGCTGTTCTGATGTTCGGAAGTTGTTTTGGTTATAAGAGTCGGAAACAGCAACATTATTTACAAAATAAGTAACAAAAATAAGTTACAAACAGCGCAAATATACCATTATATTAGCACAGTTGGTTAGGATCCTGTAAAACGGTAGCCATCCCCTCCTGTGCCATTATTATCCTAAGCTTGGCACACCTGTATTCTCTGCAGATTCTCTCAACCTCTGTCAGGCTGGATGGGGAGCGTTGCTGCACAGCTATTTTCAGGTCTCTCCAGAGATGTTCAATCGGGTTCAAGTCCGGGCTCTGCTGGGCCACTCAAGGTAATTCAGACTTGCTCTGAAGCCACTCCTGTGTTGTCTTTGCTATGTGCTTAGGGTCGTTCTTCTGTTGGAAGGTGAACCTTCGCCCCCAGTCTGGAGCAGGTTTTTATCAAGGATCTCACTGTACTTTGCTCGATTCATCTTTCCTGCCCCTGAAAAACATCCCACAGCATGATGCTGCCACCACCATGCTTCACCGTAGGGATAGTGCCATGTTTCCTCCAGATGTGACCCTTGGCATTCAGGCCAGAGTTCAATCTTGGTTTTATTAGACCAAAGAATCTTGTTTCTCATGGTCTGAGAGTCCTTTAGAATCTCCAAGCGGGCTGTCATGTGCCTTTTAGTGAGGAGTGGCTTCTACCTGGCCACTCTACCATAATGGCCTGATTGGTGGTGTGCTGCAGAGATGGTTGTCCTTCTGGAAGGTTCTCCCATCTCCACAGAGGAACTCTGGAGCTCTGTCAGAGTCACCATCGGGTTCTTGGTCACCTCTCTGATCAAGGCCCTTCTCCCCCGATTGCTCAGTTTGGCTGGGTGGCCAGCTCTAGGAAGAGTCTTGGTGGTTCCAAACTTCTTCCATTTAAGAATAATGGAAGCCACTGTGTTTTTGCAGACCTTCAATGCTGCAGAAATGTTTTGCTACCCTTCCCCAGATCTGTGCCTCGACACAATCCTGTCTCAGAGATCTACAAACAATTCCTTTGACCTCATGGCTTGGTGTTTGCTCTGACATGCACTGTCAACTGTGGGACCTTATAGAGACAGGTGTGTGACTTTCCAAATCATGTCCAATCATTTGAATTTACCACAGGTAAACATCAATCAAGTTGTAGAAACATCTCAAGGATGATGGAAACAGGATACAGCTGAGCTCAATTTCAAGAGTCACAGCAAAGAGTCTAAATTCTTATGTAAAAAAGGAATTTCTGTTTTTCATTTTTTATAAATATCTATCATTATGGGGTATTGTGTTTAGACTGATGGGGGGGGAAATGATCCAATCAATTTTAGAATAAGGCTTTAACGTAACAAAATGTGAAAAAAGTCAAGGGGTCTGAATACTTTCCGAATGCACTGTATCCCTACTCTAGGTGCAATTCAGGCTGCTGATTGAAGACCTCTTTACAGAATAATGTGTTGTCTATGATTGTGTTTTGTATTCCTTGTTTGTATTTTGTAACTATTTGATGTGTGTCTCGTTGCAAATTACAGGTCTCATTCTGTATGACTCCCTGTCAACATGAAGGCAAAATAAAAATATGATCACCTGACCTAACTCCTCTAGGCACTATACTAAAATAAAACAGAAACATGTGCAGTGGCCCCAGGCAGAGCTGAGTTGATTCCCAATTTTACTGGGTAATGGGTCATCATAACCCTCCATCCCTCCACTTTGACTGAACCGAGTTATCCACCTACACACACGCACACGCACACACTCACGCACGTGTTACACCCCTGAAAAAGGGGAGAAAGAATCACGAGATTGATAGGTTAATGTTTAGTCGTTGAGAACTTTCGTGCAAATCATTTTACATAAGTAACACATTTGACAGAATAACAGATCTACAGGAAATAGATAGTTTTGCAGGGTACAAGGCTTATTCAAGTCACAACAGTATACACTGTACTTCACTGAAACAAATACTATTTTCAATATATAATATAATAATATAAGCTTTAACTCAGTAAACCATAACTCAATTTATCAACAGGGAATAAAGTGTTTGAGAAACCATTACACAAATAACACTGGAAAATATCTTATTAACAATGCACAGGTTCATTCACAATCGCCATAAAATGGCAGCTACGTAGCAGTACCTAGCAGTACGAGTTATTATAGTTATAGTTATAGTAGCGAGTTATTACATTTAAATTACTCTTTTTTATCATCAATAACGTACCTGAAAAAGGGGAGAAAGAATCACGAGATTGATAGGTTAATGTTTACTCATTGAGAACTTTTAGTGCAATGAGAAAAAGACCGCGAATTCTCCGTGAACTTGAGTGGAGACCAGAGCAATCGATCTCAGGCTCATAGATTAAGAGCATTTAGTAGATCACAGATTAACACTTTTACCCACGACAACATAAAGTAATCAACATAACGTTTACACATTCCTCTCACAATTTGTACCCTTTGTATGCTTGACGGATTTTAACACACTTATATAAATGTTATCAATCTATCAACTAATACTGAGTGCATGATCTTCTTAACCTTAGATGTTTTAAGATCCTCACATACTATGAATTTACTAATACTGTTTAATGTATAACAGGCTATTAGTATTTCCTTTAACCTGTCACACTCTCCCCGACAAAATAAATGTTGTCCCAACATTACCAACATTGTCTTCAACAGTCTGTATGCACTGGACCTAGAAAATCCTCTTCTGTAAGGTAGTACTTGAGCAGAGGTCAAGGGTCACAGTTCAAATATAACTAACAAGTTATTCACAGTCCATATCTGTTGACCAGCTGTATAACATAAACAGTCCTTTCTCATACTATTGATCAACAGTCCATCAATTTTAATGATCTAAATGCATAGTCTGCAAATTGTCTCTTGTGACAGTCGTCCATGGTCAAACATGTCAACTCTGTAGCCTCATGTTTGCTGTTACGTTCCCCAGTTTCTGTGTTCTGTTTTGTATTTGAGTGTGTGTTTCAGGAGATGGCTTCCTGAAGTACTCCCCAACCAGCTGATTGGTCAACCCCAGGCTAATTGGTGATTGGAGCTGACCCCGCCCCCTCGTCAAGAAGCAGCTGACTCTAATCACCATTGCCACCTGAAGATAAAAGCCAGTGTTCTGCCCAAGAGAGTGAAGATTGAGAGAGGAGAGAGATGAGATAAGGAGTAGAGATTTGGAGATTGAGAGAGAGAAAAATTAGATTGTGATATAGTGTGGGTTGTGTATCAGAAAGTGTGGTATGTACTGCTGTTGTTGGTAGCAGTTTTTCTATGTCCTGTGTTTGTGAAATCGTTAATAATTACTCTGTTTCATTTGTTCCCAGGGGGGAAGGAGAAGGCACTTTGGGAGTGCTTAGGCAAGAGGCCCGAGGGCATACATATACCCGTAGTATATTTACTGTCTAGGCACACTAGGTAAGACCTGGGCGGACCACCCCCTGTATTTTGGTTAGGGCACCAGGCGGTGTTAAGTTAGGTAAGTTAAGTGGGTAGGCAGGTTAGATAGGAGAGGGGGAACTTTGATATTTACTTTCTTTGCTTTGGTTCCGTCCAGCCCCTTTTCCCCATATTACCGTGTAAGAAAATAAATTCTAGTAAACGGTAAATTCTGCTTTTGTGTCATCCTTACTCGCACCTACAGTCCATACCTCTTGCACTTCAGAGAGTTGAGTTGTAGCAGGGAGTTGCGTTCCCTCTTCTCAGAGGCGTGCGTAACATTTGCTGAAGCCTATACATGTAAGGTGGCTGAAAGTAACATTGCTGTAGTGATGGCAGCCATGGAACCAGTCCTGGTGCAGAGTAGACAGGGAACAACTGTGGCTGGATACTGTAGCAGGAAGGGATACCAAGCTGATCATAGGTGATACGTCTTGGAGGGTGTCTCTCTCTTTGTGACAGCTGGTAGGCTGGTTCCTCAGGTTCAGCAGCATCAGTTAATGAAGGAAAGGCACTTGGTGGACGATCATCAGGCAAATTTTCAGCAGGCAAGTTCATCTCCTCAGCAGGCAGGTCTTGAACTGTTGTCTCCTCCAGCCGCTATTCAACAAGAGGCTGTGCTGGTAGTGTATCAGGGACTGACACCGCAATTGTCTGTTTCACTGGTGGGGGCATGTGTTCCCACTCTCTCGCTGGTTCAGCATTCCTCTCCTCGGGTACTGTAGGAGATGTGGGAACCTGTAGCTCATGATGAAGGTCATATTCATCCCCGCTGTCTTCATCAGAATCTAGAGGATGTGATGCAGGCTGATGTCTCCTTTTTTCTGACTTTTGTCATCTTTGGTCATTTCTGGTTGTCTCTCAAAAGGTAAGTGGTCACAGGACATGAGCAGGTTTCTGTGCAGGACCCTGGAGCGTCCCCTACCCCTTTCTGGTCTCAATTCATAAATCGGCAGGTCTGAACCCATTTGTCTCTACTGTGTGAATTGTATCTTCCCAATAGTTACGGAGTTTGCCTGGTCCTCCTCTTGGTGTCAGGTTTTTAATCGCCAGGCTGTAGCACTGAACTCCTAACTTTAGCGTCATAGTACTTCTTACTTCTTTCAGCGGCTTTCTGAGCATTTCCATTTGCAATGGCGTATGCTTCTTCCATCCCTCGTTTCCAGGTCTCCACGTAGTCTCGCTGGTTACTGGAACCTGCCTCTGTGCACAATCCAAAGAGCATATCAACTGGAAGCCTGGGTGATCTCCCAAACAGAAGATAAAATGGTGAATAGCCAGTCACTTCGCAACGGGTGCAGTTATAGGCATAAACCAGTTTGTTCAGAGACTCCTTCCAATTTGACTTTTGTGTCTCAGTTAGTGTCTTTAACATTTGCAACAATGTTCTGTTCATGCGTTCCACTTGACCGTTCCCCATCGGGTGGTAGGGTGTTGTTCTGGATCCCGCCATGCCACTGAGTTTCTTTAACTTCTAGTTCCTCCCGGATCCGGGAGCACCCCCATCAGTAAAAAAGCTGACTAGCATAGCCTAGCATAGCGTCACAAGTAAATACTAGCATCTAAATATCATTAAATCACAAGTCCAAGACACCAGATGAAAGATACACATTTTGTGTATCCAGCCATCATTTCTGATTTTTAAAATGTTTTACAGGGAAGACAAAATATGTAAATCTATTAGCTAACCACATTAGCAAAAGACACCACTTTTTTTACTCCACCATTTTTTTCCTGCATAGGTAGCTATCACAAATTCGACCAAATAAAGATATAAATAGTCACTAACCAAGAAACACTTTCATCAGATGACAGTCTGATAACATATGCTATGCAATAAATATGTTTTGTTAGAAAAATGTGCATATTTCAGGTATAAATCATAGTTTACCATTGCAGCCACCATCACAACTCTCACCAAAGCAACTAGAATAACTACAGAGACCATCGTGTATTACCTAATTACTCATCATAAAACATTTCTTAAAAATACACAGCGTACAGCAAATGAAAGACAAACATCTTGTGAATCCAGCCAATATTTCAGATTTTCTAAGTGTTTTTAGCGATCATAACAAACAGGCAAAAGATATATAATTTTTGACTAACCTTGATATTCTTCATCAGATGACAGTCCTGTAACATCATATTACACAATGCATATAGGGTTTGTTCGAAAATGTGCATATTTAGCGGCACAAATCGTGGTTATACAATGAAGAGTGGCCAAAACTTCAAGCAATCTGCCATCTTGGAGAGGCACCTATTCTAATCGATAATTAATCATAAACTTGACAAAAAAAATACAGATTGGACAGCAAATGAAAGATACATTAGTTCTTAATGCAACCGCTGTGTTAGATTTTTAAAATTAACGTTACTACACATACAGCGTGCGCTAAAGCGAGACCGCACCGAAATTCATGGCGGAATTATTATTTGACATTTGTCAACATAAATACGAATTAACAGCATAAAGACTGCTTACTATTTGCTGAGCTTCCATCAGAATCTTGGGCAAGGTGTCCTTTCTCCAGAACAATCATCTTTTGGTTGAAAGATGTCCTCTTCTCCTGTAGAAATAGCAGCTAACGCTAGCCATCCACCGGAGAGGTGTCCAACTCGCGATAGCGCAAGACAAAGAAATTCGCAACTCCAGAAAATCGCAATAAACTGATATAAACTGCTATAAGTCGGTTTAAATTAACTACCTTATGAAGTTTTTAAGACAAAAATCTAATTAAATCAGAGCCGGAGATATAGAACTGCTAAAACGAAAGCTTTTCAGGAGGCCATTGTGATGTCCCTCTTGCGCCAGGCACCCCATTGAAAAGAATGGTACTTCCGTTCCATGAGCTTTTATAGTGCCCCAGGTGGTGCAATCCACTCCATTCAAATTCTCACCGCTTACTAACATCTAGAGGAAGGCGTATGCAGTGCATGTAGCCCCATAGCTTACATGGGGACTTATAAACTGACCCTAGAACAGGGACCTCGATTTCAGAAATCTCACTTCCTGACAGGAAGTGTGCTGCAAAATGAGTTCTGTTTCACTCAGAGAAATAATTCAAACGGTTTTAGAAACTAGAGAGTGTTTTCTATCCAATAGTAATAATAATATGCATATTGTACGAGCAAGAATTGAGTAAGAGGCAGTTTAATTTGGGAATGAATTTTTACAAAGTCGAAATGGCGCCCCCCTATTGACCCTGTTTGTGATAACCCCCCTTTTCTCAATTTTCGCCTGAAAACATACCCTAATCTAACTGCTTGTAGCTCAGGCCTAGAAGGAAGGATATGCATATTCTTGGAATCATTTGAAAGGAAACATTCTGAAGTTTGTGGAAATGTGAATTGAATGTAGGAGAATATAACACAATAGATCTGGTAGAAGAAAATACAAGGAAATCAACAGACGTTTTTTGTTCTTTTACTGTTGTTGCATCTTTAAAAATCAACAAGAAAGGCCAAACATTCAGTTATGATACTGGGGATCATTTCAAATCAGAACATAAGTAGGCAACAGTATTTGACCAAAGTTTCAGATGGATACCTTCAGGAATGAGTGAGGTACATGCCATTGAGCATGAAGTCAACCAGGTGTCCCTCACAAGTTTCCCAAATGTACCCAAGTGGCCGAATTGGTACAATGATACAATGATACAAATAACTATATACAAAATACAAAACAATTATTCTAATATACCCCCAAAAATATATATTTGAAAAATTCAAGAAAAAAAAAATGAATATTTAAAAAAAATACAAAAATAACAAGGGTAACTATTTACACTTCAATGTTCAATCATGTGAAGACTCTCAGTCCTCTACACAATGTTGCGCTCCTGATGCCATATCCCATAGCAGTCTCTCTCTGGTGTGAAACAGAGGGTCACAGCACAGGTGGTGCAGGTGACAGGGGACTTCTTATGGCACAGGGCACAACGAAGCCGCCCTACTGTGCCCCTTTTTCCCCGAGGCACATCCCTGCCTGCAATGATGAACCTCAGCATGTGCGTACCGCTGCTTGGAGCAGAAGGGACAGAGGTAGAGGGGACAGAAGGTGCTACAGTGTTCTTGCTGTAGCTAGCAAGCTCCTGGATGAGCTGCTCCCTGAAGGCTAGCTGTGAGATGGGGGGCTGTCCACAGTTCTTGGCCATTTCCTTCTGGAGGATGAAGGAATTCACCACAGCAATGTCAATAAAATGATAAAACAAAGTTTTGTACCATTTCATGGTTTTGTGAAGAACATTATAGTTGCCTATCAGCGCATCCGATAGGTCTACACCTCCCATGCTCTTATTGTAATCCTTCACAGCAGCTGGAATGGGGACATTTCTGGCGGTCCAAGCGCCTGTAGGACCTTTCAAACGTCGAACAACGTAATCCCCACCGAAGGACTTGTGAATAGTGGAGCACCTGACTACTTCTCTCGTGTCCATCCACTTCACAAAGAGCAAACCATCTTCACGGATCCATCTCATGGTACTCTGCTCAGCCCGCTTAGGCATGTCGTTCACCCTGGTTTTTGGAAAGCCCACTCTGTTGGTCCGAATGGTGCCACAGGCCCACATCTCCAGCTTCCTCAGGTCTGTGAACAGGGTAGGGCTTGTGTAGAAGTTGTCTACAAATAGTTTGTAGCCCTTCCCCAGCAGCTGGAAATCTAATAACTGCATCACAGAGTCATAACTGAGTCCCTTACCGCTCGCACAAGTGTTCTTCCCCTCACAGACAAAAAAATTGCACGCGTATGCACACGCAGAATCGGCCAAAACAAACAGCTTGTAACCCCATTTTGTCGGTTTGTTACGCATGTACTGTTTTAGGCCAATTCTGGCCTTTGAGGCTACCATTCTCTCATCTATGGAAAGGTTGTGGGCGGGCTGAAAATATGTCTTGCATGCCTCAACGATATCGTGGTAGAGAGGTTTAATCTTGCAGAGCTTATCAAACCCTGCCGTGCCTCGTTTCGTCTCGTTGTCCTTATCAACTTCTGGGTCACTAATGTGAAGCGCCCATGAAATTGTCAGAAACCTCTTGCAAGACATGACCGTTGAGGGGAAAGGCAGTTGAGAGGGGTGCAGTTTTCCAGTAGTGTTTCAGGGTTTTCAACTTCACCAGCCCCATGTAGATGACCATAGAAAGGTAGCAAAACAGATCTGAAATGGAAATGTCCTTCCATGCCTCTGTCTTGCCTTCTTGCTTCTTAGCGCCATACTTATTTGTGTTCATCACCAGGCTATCAACAACTGCCGAGGTGAAGAACAACAGGAAAAGTTGCATGGGGCTGTATTTTGAAGTTAGGTCCAATTGAGGGCCGACTGGGCGATTTGTTCGGAAAACTGGAGACGGTGGGGCCACATCCTCCTCAAGAACAGAGTGCCAACAGTCCTCCTCCGCTCTGGCAGGTTCCACGCTGGACGCTCTGGACGGTTCCACGCTGCCCTTCCTCCGCTTCTTTGCCGCCGACTTACCACCCCTTGATGGCCGGGCGGGGGTAGGTGTGGTGCCGGAAACAGCAGGGGTCCAGCTGGATGGACCAGCTTCAGTGGGGGATTTGCACCTAGGCTCCCAATCAGAATCGCTGGGACTGTGAAATAAAGACACAGACACAAAGGCACATATTATATACACAATTTGTGACCATGGTGAGGTTTTGTCCATTCCATTTTAGATAAAAAATACATGTAAACAATTAGGTAATAATTATACAGACACATATTATATACACAATCTGTGACCATGGTGAGGTTTTGTCCATTCCATTTTAGATATAAAATACATGTAAACAATTAGGTAATAATTATACAGACACATATTATATATACACAATCTGTGACCATGGTGAGGTTTTGTCCATTTCATTTTAGATATAAAATACATGTAAACAATTAGGTAATAATTATACAGACACATATTATATATACACAATCTGTGACCATGGTGAGGTTTTGTCCAGACAATGTAACGGTTCTCCTCTTCCTCTTCATCCGAAGAGGAGGAGCATGGATTGAACCAAGACGCAGCGTGATATTTAGACATTTTTTAATTAAACAAGACGGGAAAAAACATGAAATGAAAACACTTGAACAATTAACAAAATAACAAAACGAATGTAGACAAACCTGAACATACGAACTTACATAAAACACGAAGAACGCACAACACGAAAAATGACTACATAAAACGAAGAACGCACGAAACAGTCCCGTATGGTGCAACAAACACTGACACAGGAGACAACCACCCACAACGAACACTGTGAAACAACCTACCTAAATATGACTCTCAATTAGAGGAAACGCCAAACACCTGCCTCTAATTGAGAGCCATACCAGGCAACCCTTAAACCAACATAGAAACAGAAAACATAGAATGCCCACCCAAACTCACGTCCTGACCAACTAACACATACAACAAACTAACAGAAATAGGTCAGGAACGTGACATAACCCCCCCCCCCCCCCCCCAAGGTGCGAACTCCGGGCGCACCAGCACAAAGTTTAGGGGAGGGTCTGGGTGGGCATCTGACCACGGTGGTGGCTCAGGCTCACGACGAGTTCCCCACCCCACCATAGTCAATCCCAGCTTGCTAATCCCCCTCAGAATGACCACCCCTCTATTCCACCCACCTAATCAATGCAACACAAAATAGAGGGACAGCTCCGGGACAAGGTAGCTCAGGACATAGAGGTAGGTGAGAATAGAGAGGTAGATAGAGAGGTAGCTCAGGATAGAGAGGTAGCTCAGGATAGAGGGGCAACTCCGGACTGAAGGGCAGCTCCGGACAGAGAGACAGCTCTGGACTGAGGGGCAGTTCTGGATACATGGCAGCTCTGGACGCTCATGACTAGCTGACGGCTCTGGACGCTCATCGCTGGCTGACGGCTCTGGACGCTCATGGCTGGCTGACGGCTCTGGACGCTCATGGCTGGCTGACGGCTCTGGACGCTCATGGCTGGCTGACGGCTCTGGACGCTCATGGCTGGCTGACGGCTCTGGACGCTCATGGCTGGCTGACGGCTCTGGACGCTCATGGCTGGCTGACGGCTCTAGCTGCTCATGGCTGGCTGACGGCTCTGGACACTCATGGCTGGCTGACGGCTCTGGCAGATCCTGTCTGGTTGGCGGCTCTGGTAGATCCTGTCTGGTTGGCGGCTCTGGCAGATCCTGTCTGGTTGGCGGCTCTGGCAGATCCTGTCTGGTTGGCGGCTCTGGCAGATCCTGTCTGGTTGGCGGCTCTGGCAGATCCTGTCTGGTTGGCGGTTCTGGCAGATCCTGTCTGGTTGGAGGCTCTGGCAGATCCTGACTGACTAACGGCTCTAGCGGCTCCTGACTGACTAACGGCTCTGACGGCTCGGGACAGACGGGCGGCTCTAATGGCTCGGGACAGACGGATGGCTCAGACGGCACTGGGCAGACGGATGGCTCAGACGGCACTGGGCAGACGGATGGCTCAGACGGCACTGGGCAGACGGATGGCTCAGACGGCACTGGGCAGACGGATGGCTCAGACGGCACTGGGCAGACGGATGGCTCAGACAGCACTGGGCAGACGGATGGCTCTGGCCGGATGAGACGCACTGTAGACCTGGTGCGTGGTGCCGGAACTGGAGGCACCGGGCTAAGGACACGCACCTTCATGCTAGTGCGGGGAGCAGGGACATGGCACACTGGACTCTCAAAGCGTACTATTTGCCTGGTGCGTGGTACCGGCACTGGTGGCACCGGGCTGAGGGCACGCACATGAGGACGAGTACGGGGAGAAGGAACAGTGTGTACAGGGCTCTGGAGACGCACAGGTGGCTTAGTGCGTGGTGCCGGAACTGGAAGCACTAGGCTGGAGACACGCACCATAGAGAGAGTGCGTGGAGGAGGAACAGGGCTCTGGAAACGCACTGGAAGCCTGGTGCGTGGTGTAGGCACTGGTGGTACTGGACTGGGGCGGGGAGGTAGTGCCGGAAATACCGGACCGTGCAAGCGTACTGGCTCCCTTGAGCATTTAGCCTGCCCAACCTTACCTGGTTGAATGCTCCCCGTCGCCCACCCAGTGCGGGGAGGTGGAATAACCCGCACCGGGCTATGTAGGCGAACCGGGGACACCATGCGTAAAGCTGGTGCCATGTAAGCCAGCCCAAGGAGACGTACTGGTGGCCAGATATGTAGAGCCGGCTTCATGGCACTTGGCTCAATGCTCAATCTAGCCCTACCAGTGCGGGGAGATGGAATAACCCGCACTGGGCTATGCACACTTACAGGAGACACCGTGTGCTCTACTGCGTAACACGGTGTCTGCCCGTACTCCCGCTCTCCACGGTTAGCCTGGGAAGTGGGCGCAGGTCTCCTACCTGCCCTTGGCCCACTACCTCTTAGCCCCCCCCGCCCCCCCCCCCCCCCCCCCAAGAAATTTTTGGGTAGTACTCACGGGCTTTCGGGCTTCCGTGCTAGACGCGTCCCCTCATAACGCCGGTTCCCTTCTCCGGTTGCCTCTGCTCTCCTCAGTGCCTCCAGCTGTTCCCATGGGAGGCGATCCCTTCCAGCCAGGATCTCCTCCCATGTGTAGCAACCTTTACCGTCCAAAACATCCTCCCATGTCCATTCCTCCTTCTTGCGCTGTCCCTTCCTCCCTTTACACCGCTGCTTGGTTCTGGTTATTTGGTGGGTGGTTCTGTAACGGTTCTCCTCTTCCTCTTCATCCGAAGAGGAGGAGCATGGATTGAACCAAGACGCAGCGTGATATTTAGACATTTTTTAATTAAACAAGACGGGAAAAAACACGAAACGAAAACACTTGAACAATTAACAAAATAACAAAACGAATGTAGACAAACCTGAACATACGAACTTACATAAAACACGAAGAACGCACAATAGGAAAAATGACTACATAAAACGAAGAACGCACGAAACAGTCCCGTATGGTGCAACAAACACTGACACAGGAGACAACCACCCACAACGAACACTGTGAAACAACCTACCTAAATATGACTCTCAATTAGAGGAAACGCCAAACACCTGCCTCTAATTAAGAGCCATACCAGGCAACCCTTAAACCAACATAGAAACAGAAAACATAGAATGCCCACCCAAACTCACGTCCTGACCAACTCACGCATACAACAAACTAACAGAAATAGGTCAGGAACGTGACAAGCAATATGTACTTTCTACATTTCAATATACTTGTGTACTTTATATTTCATGCCCTAGTCATATTTTTATATAAGGCAAATAAAATACAAATATCTCAAACAACTCAAATTAATAATATTTGATATTACTAATTTCAAACAATGTTACTCACCGATCCAAAACAGAGTCTTCACCATATAGGAACATCTCCTCAAATTCTGAATCAACGGATTCAATCTCACTGGATTCATCTAGATGTTCACTATCACTAGCTGTCTATTTCTTCAATTATATCGTGCAAGTCTGCGTACTTGGTCTTCATCTTAGATTTGGCTGATTTATTTGCCATTATTATGCCTTGAAAATGCTAAAAAAAAAACTTTTGCGGCGCGTAAAACGGCGAGGCTACTTCTTGTAGAATTTTCAATGGCGAATGGCTGTGTGTACGCATGGGTTTATAACAAAGCCTATTCTTCCCGGGTCGAACCATTGCATGTTCCCATGTACCTCAGTTCATTGGCTATCTATCCAGCTAGATTTCAAGAAGATCAGTGGTCATTGGTCCGAAATACAGTCAATCAGCGAAGAACAGGTCATCCGATTGGCGCGTAATGAGGTCGTTGTTTGGTGTGTTCAAATCAATTTTTTTCTGTCAATATGTCCCGGGAAAAGAACCTTGATGTTTGGTTGTTTTACTAACAAACAGAGGATTGTAATGAAACCGAACATGACTTGATAAACGTCCGTTTAGAGTGAGTCATTACAATGAATGTTACGTCCAAAGTTGAAGGACGCTGAATTTTCCACACAAGCCGTTTACAAAATGTTTCGTGTTAGGCTATAAAAATGGATTATATCGAACAAAACGCCACTTCATTGTTTCGTCGTGACCTTTAGGATTGCCAAAAGAAAAAATTACCTCAGGTAATTGATGAATTTTATTGCTATTTCTGACTTTCGTGACTAATGTTCTTTGCTGTAACTGCACCAAATGTGTTGTTTACTGATCGATAATCGCTTTTGCAGTGAAGCTTTTTCGAAATCGGACATATTGGCTAGATTAACAAGAGTTATAGCTTTGATTTGGTGTATAACACTTCTGATTTAATTGAAGCTAAATATTTATAATTATGTCATTTCGCCAATTTTTTTTTTTTTGTGAAACGTTCCGCTAGCGGAACCCTGGGGCTAGACAGGTTAAGCTTCTCTAGCAAAACCTCATCTGATGTTTCGCTATCTAGCAGGAGAGGCTGCATGTCTATCCTGATACTGTCACTCTGGAGACCTGTAAGGACTGTGTGTAAACACATGCGCTGGACTAGAGCAGGGTCATACTTAAGCTCTGATTCTGACTCCTCGGATGCAAACAGTACTTTCTGCCTCAAATCTAAGACGCGCATCAGGAAGCTTTGATGGGTCTCTTTGCTATGCTGTGCTTCTGAAGCTAGCTGTTTGTAAAGCTCTGTTGCACTCTTCTCTTGGAAGTGGGAACGCAGGATACATCGAAGTGTGGGAAGAGTTAGCTGGGGTTTACCTTCCAAGTAACTGCGTAGCTGTGAGCCTGGAGAAATAGCCCTGACTACTGCGTCTACCTTTTCTACCTCAGAATAGCCTCTGTTAAGTCCACTCTCGATCTGATGGGCAAGGCTGGAGAAAATCAGTTTATCTTTCTGGCCCGGTTCACCTATCTGACCAGAAATGTTAAACTCTTTGCGCCAATATGAGCTTGGCTGTACATTGGGTGAGAGCGGCACGCTCCCCTGAAGATTGGCATGGGGTTGGGGCTGACGCAGGGAATCACTGGCTTTGGCTGCAGTAATCTGCTCAGTTCCCACCCTTTGTTGTGGGGTTACAGTTCTCAGTTCCTCTATTCTGTCATGTATTCCAGCTGTTTCAATATCATGGTCAGTTTGCCATGTTTTGTTATCTATGCCACTGATCATCTCTGTCATTTTGTCTTTAAGTAGCAACAATTCCGACATGCCGCCATCTTCTAACTCCGCAACTTCCTCTTTCAAGGAACATCATAATGGGAGTCATCAATGATATGCGGGATTTGTCTTGAACATCTCTTCTCTGTTCGCCTGATATGTCAAGGAAATCACATATCTCTAGTAACTTGTCTTTAGTCAGGGTGCGTAATTCTCCTACTACCTCTTCCTGTAGTTCTTCCAGGGCGGTTGTCATGTTGACAGAACAGGAGGAACTTTTACTGTGCAGGAGTTGACTCTGAATTAGATGGTCCTTACTGTCTCTGATGGTCGATCAATGGCCTCAGTTGACACGTACTTAACCACCAACTTCCAGCTCTCCTCAAACAGCAACACTTTCCTCACTGCAGCCTGCCTGAGTTATTATGTGGGGATTTAGCTGGCTCGGAATTAAGCAACCAGGATGTGGAAACTGGACATCTGAGCAGCAATCTCAGCGGAGCCTCCAAAAATGTTACACCCCTGAAAAAGGGGAGAAAGAATCACGAGATTGATAGGTTAATGTTTACTCGTTGAGAACTTTTAGTGCAAATCATTTTACATAAGTAACACATTTTACAGAATAACAGATCTACAGGAAATAGATAGTTTTGTAGGGTACAAGGCTTATTCAAGTCACAACAGTATACACTGTACTTCACTGAAACAAATACTATTTTCAATATATAATATAATAATATAAGCTTTAACTCAGTAAACCATAACTCAATTTATCAACAGGGAATAAAGTGTTTGAGAAACCATTACACAAATAACACTGGAAAATATCTTATTAACAATGCACAGGTTCATTCACAATCGCCATAAAATGGCAGCTACGTAGCAGTACCTAGCAGTACGAGTTATTATAGTTATAGTGATAGTAGCGAGTTATTACATTTAAATTACTCTTTTTTATCATCAATAACGTACCTGAAAAAGGGGAGAAAGAATCACGAGATTGATAGGTTAATGTTTACTCATTGAGAACTTTTAGTGCAATGAGAAAAAGACCGCGAATTCTCCGTGAACTTGAGTGGAGACCAGAGCAATCGATCTCAGGCTCATAGATTAAGAGCATTTAGTAGATCACAGATTAACACTTTTACCCACGACAACATAAAGTAATCAACATAACGTTTACACATTCCTCTCACAATTCGTACCCTTTGTATGCTTGACGGATTTTAACACACTTATATAAATGTTATCAATCTATCAACTAATACTGAGTGCATGATCTTCTTAACCTTAGATGTTTTAAGATCCTCACATACTATGAATTTACTAATACTGTTTAATGTATAACAGGCTATTAGTATTTCCTTTAACCTGTCACACACGCACGCACGCACGCACACACACACATGCACAAATAAGAGCTGATAGATGAAAGGTGATAGATGAACGCAATTTCATATCAGGAACCCCCAGCCCTCTGGTACCTTTGAAGTACGCAACACACAGAGCAACCAATACAGAGCTTCTTCTCAGGGTCTTTCTCAGGAAGAGATCCACCTCGCTCCAGTCAGCTGTTCGACCCAATCATTGATCTCCTTCACATTTTTAGTTACTGGTTGTAGTGCTAGCTAGGCTAATGCTACTGGTTGTTGAAGCACTAGCTAGGCCTGGGCCTGTCTCTGAGATCGTCGTCATTGACATTCCCTCTGCCTCTGTCTCAACGACGATGGCAGTATTAATCAGCGGAATCTGTATTTTTACTAAAGAAATGCGTAAACGTAAGTAATTTTTCGGTTCAAATTTTTCGGTTCTTTCTTTCTCATTATTTTCTCTGCCCCATTCTGAAAGCGCCTCATTGCTGCATGCAGTGTTACTTTTAGATTTGGGAATGTTGAAAAAAAGGGTTGGATCCTTGAGGTTTTTAAATGAAAGTCATGTTTGCAATCATATCGTGTGAAACAATGTACAGGAACTCTGTCAAGGTGGAATAGTCCATTATTATGAGGGGGCCTCGAGCAGAGGATAGAGGGGCCTTGAGCAGAGGAATTCATTTTTTATTTGTAATACTAGTATTATTTTTTTTAAATGATGCCCTGTTCACGAGGCCTCTGATGATGTGAGGCCTGAGGTAATTGTCTCTTCTCCCTAATGGTAAGTCTGCCACTGCTGAGTCATGCAGCAACATTTTTGGTTTTGATCGCCATTCATCCTGAGAATGTAACCACAGAGGAGAATCATCACATTAATTATCAAGTTCTGCTCTCTCTCTCTCTCTCTCTCTCTCTCTCTCTCTCTCTCTCTCTCTCTCTCTCTCTCTCTCTCGCGCACGCACGCACGCACACACACACACAGAGATGAGAGTCTGTCTCAATGTGATTGTTTTGACTGAGAGAGAGTTGAACAAATGGAGACAGCGTAGCAGCATAATCTCCCATGATCCTCCTGGCTCTCAGCTGGCTGTGTTGTTCTCTCCTCCAGCACTCTCTCCCAAATGCAAATTCACATTTTGATGTTGACACAGCAAACTGTCACAAGAGAATCATTAATTCAGAAAAACTGGCAAATGTGTTCAAATGTCAACATAAATACATGCTCGCAATAATGATTTTTTCTCCCCAGGCATTTTGTTGGGTGTTTGTGTTTGGTTTGTGTGATTGGTTTTGTGTTTGGATGGTAATGATTATCTTTGTCATATCTGAAAACTGACCACTTGAATTATAACGTATACGGTCAAAGTAACCTGAACCAAGTCTCCAGTTCCCTTTGTACAGAGTTAATGCAGAGCCAATGAGAGCAGAGTGCACGAAGCGCTCTGGTAAATAATTCATGTAAAATGTGACTGAGACAGAGAAGGCTGGGTGGATGAGGACGTAGCCCCGTGAAAGAGCAGCCCACGGTGAACATTGAGTCTTTGTGCTAAGATTACCTGTACATTATTGCCATTGTGCCCAGGTATTACAGGTCGGGGTGTTAATATCAAAAGCACCTAATGATCGGTCGCCTCGGTACTCACACCCTCTCTATTTCGTGACTTTCTGCTTTGTGCGAGGCCCACATATTCAGTCGTAATGGAGTTGTTTTTCCCCGCACTGGGATCACGATTCATTTTCCTTCGGGATGTTTAGCTGGAAACTCAATGACCTTTATTGTGTTCGATTGAATACAGGCCTTGTTTCCTGTCGTCTACCAAACTAGAAATTTGTGTCAGGCCTTACACACAGTTATTTGTTGGGATAGACCCTCATTAGTAGTGGTTTTGGTGAGGGATGTCTTTTAGTGAAAAAACATAGTAGATAAGTCACATGCTCAACATTAGGGGCTCCTTTGTGAGTTTGCAAATCGTCAGGGATGTAAAATGGGTTAGAGGTGAAGTTCCCTGTTCCGAGACTGTCATGATCGTCATTATAAGCGGACCAAGGCGCAGCGGGATATGGGTACATCTTCTTTTAATAGAGATGACGAAACACGAAAACAAACACTTTTACAAAAAACAACAACAACAAACGACCGTGAAGCTACAAACGTTAGTGCATACACAAGCTACAAACGTTAAACATAGATAATTACCCACAAACGCCTAAAGCCTATGGCTGCCTTAAATATGGCTCCCAATCAGAGACAAAAAACAGCTCTCTCTGATTGAGAACCAAATCAGGTAACCATAGACTTTCCTAAACACCTACACTGAACACAACCCCATACATACTACAAAAAAAACCTAAACAATACACACACCCTAAACTAGACAAAACACACAAACATCCCCCATGTCACACCCTGACCTAACTAAACTAATAAAGAAAATCAATATAACCACCCACCTCTTTAAGGAATACCTAGGATAGGATAAAGTAATTCTTCTAACCCCCCCCCCCCCCTTAAAAGAGTTAGATGCACTATTGTAAAGTGGTTGTTCCACTGGATATCATAAGGTGAATGCACCAATTTGTAAGTCGCTCTGGATAAGAGCGTCTGCTAAATGACTTAAATGTAATGTAAATGTAAATAACAAAGGCCAGGGTGTGACAGAGACCAAAGCAGTACATTCCATTTATAAACCACAGTTTGTCAGTTCTATGATGCAGATGTTATTTTCATATTAACACTATCTATAAAAAACGACACACTTACTGGTTCCCTAATGTGTGACGTTAAACACTGTTACTGTCCTGTGAGGACAAAAAAACAAGTCTAGTCCGGCTAAAAAGGGGCAAATGAAGAAAACAAATGCAGCAATAACACACATGATAATTGCCCGTCTACAAGTCTCTGAGTCACCTGAATCAGCTGGAGAACCAAGGACACGAGAACTGACACTGAAAAACGCGAGGTCCCTGTTTACGCACACCGGTGAGCCAAGTCTTCCATTAGGAATATCAGGGTCTGCGTCCCAAATGGCAGCTTACTCCCCATAGGACTCTGGTCAAAAATAGTGCAACATGTATGGAATAGGGTGCCATTTGGGACAGGCGTTTCGCAGTCTTTGAACAACTTGATCCTCTGAAATTGTCTGATCGTTATGAAATGATGGAATACTCTGTAATACCTTGGATCTTTCAAACTTGTTGACCTACATAATATTGATTTTATTTATCACCCCTTAAAGGTTCAATGGCATGCAACAATGAGAGTAACATGTGAATATGTTTAGAAAGTGCAGACAAAAAAAAAAAAAAAAAAACATTAGAAGAGAAAATATTTTCAGTTTTAGAGACAGCTTTACGCTTGCTAGCAAAGAGCTTTTGCTGTAACTAATTATAGCCAACTAAATAAGTTGAACTGTTACTGTCGTGCGGTGGGAAAGTAACAGGTTCTAGGTCTGGGTCGAGGAGGCTGAGTGAAGCAGAGGGAGACAACAAAGGGACAGTTTTCAAACATTTATTTCGTAAGGCATGGCTTTTCCCACAATATTTATTTCCAGTATGTTCTCAAATCGCCATCAGTGCAGTTTCCTCCGTTACATTTCTTTTAAAAACGATGCTGTTTAAAAGCACAGAGTACAAACCAAACATAAAGGGACACAGGAAGACAGTCCAGCAGGCAGGTGTCCATACTACTTTCACAGTTCTTATAAACCCCATTGACCGAGTGCGCTCACCAAACGAAGCTATCAAATGCTCTGCAGACAAGGATCTGCCATGCCCCCGGAATGCATTCACTGCCTGTTGGCAGCTGGGGATAAGGGTTCTTCTTCTTCTTCTATGATATAATGGCGGTCCGCAAACCAATGTTAAAGGTGCATCCCCAGTTTACAATTGGCTCATTCATCCCCCTCCTCTCCCCTGTAACTATTCCCCAGGTCGTTGCTGCAAATGAGAACGTGTTCTCAGTCAACTTACCTGGTTAAAAAAAAAAAAAAAAAAAAAAGGTGCATGCCGCCACCTACTGTGCGGGAGTGTGTGGTCAATCACAGTTTACAACCTTTCTAAATCCGACCTAACTCAGTACTTCTGAGAAAATAAAAAAAGAGCCCAAGTAACTTCTAATAGACCCTCCCCCATCCCTCAAATCTCTTCCAAACCCCCCAACCCCGTCCAACCTCAATGACCCTCAACGACCGTATCTTTCCCTTTCTTCAACATACTTACAACAATATAACAACACATGCGCCACAGTTTCATTGACCATACACTCCAGACACAAACCATTCACATGCTTGCCAACCAAATGTAATGACAAGTGCAATGTACAATGTCTTAAGCGCAATCGAGCAAAAACTCTTCCTTCCTAATCTGACCTTTGAATCTTGGTCCACTGACCTTCCTTTGGAGGGCATATAAATGCCGGCTCTTGGACTCAGAGTCCCATCTTTTCTGCCACATATCTATCAAAATGGCTCTGATCTTACATTTGGCCTCACCTCTACCCAGTGGAACATTAATATCAATTATATCTCGTTTCAAAGCTCTTTTGGCTAACTGGTTTTCAATCTCATTCCCTTCCACACCCAAATGTACTGGGACCCAGCAGAATATCACTAATACACCCATTTTCTCAATTCTCCATAATCCATAATTAATTCATCCAATAGTAGGTCACTCCTATTAGATTTACCAGATGATAAACTATTCAAGACAGACAGAGAATCTGAGCGTACTATAATTCTAACAGGTTGTACGTCCTCCACCCACTGGAGGGCAACTATTATCACCAACAGTTCAACTGTGTATACTGACAGTTCATCTGTTAGTCTTCTACATCAAATTCAGGAATGTAAATGCCTGTTCCTGTGCGTCCACTATCAGGGTCATTGGATCCATCTGTGAAAAGAGGCAAAAAAGCATAAAAACTTCTACCAATGTAATCGTCAACCAGTTTCCCTATACCACTGACCAATCTTTCATTTTCTCTACCAAGGTTAGATCAACAACAGGATCTGGGAGTAACCATGGAGGAACATCCCCTATCACCACATAAGTGCCAACCTCCAACTCCCTCAAACCACTCTCATCAGCAAGCTTTTCAACTGTCCAACCAAAACAACTGCCTTGTTTACTAGTATATTCCCAACAGTCATCTAGAACAGTAGCAGTGGAATGCTTAACCTCACAGCTTTTAAACACCTTCTTACACTTTGTTTCATTTATGACATGATCTTTCCGTGTATATCGCTCTTTGAGCCATAGCCCCAAATATTTGAACTTAGAAACCCTACCCATAGGCTGTCCATACAGAAACAACTGTATATTATCAGCAACTTTCTTCTTCAAGAAGAACATACAACAAGACTTCGTCATTGACAATTTAAAACAACAGTCAATCGGCTATCTTTCTACATCCACTATAGCTTTTTGAGTAGCTTTGATCACATGAGAGACATTCCTTCCCCTCTTCCAAATAGCTCCATCATTAGCATATAGGGAAGCCCCAATACCCCTACCTACATTTGAAGACACATCGTTAATCATAATGTTGAACAACATAGGACTGATAGCACTGCCTTGAGGAATACCATTGTCAACTTCATAGGCTTCAGGTAAAATTGACTCGAAAATAGCGATTAATTAGGAGGGACAAAACCCAGTTATATAATCTCCCACCAATACCAAGTCTTTCCATCTTAATCAGTAGGCCTTCTCTCCACACAGTGTCATAAGCCTTTTCAATGTCAAAAAAGACAGTAGCCATTGCTTCTTTAATGACCAGAGTTTTTTAAACTTCATTGCTCACCTTTACTAATGCATCCAAAGTAGATCTACCTTTACGGAATCCCCTCTGACATTGACTCAATAAACCTCTATGTTCCAGGAAATATGACAATCTATTGACTATCATCTTTTCCATCAGTTTACACAAGTTAGAGGTTAGTGCTATTGGTCTATAACTATCAGCACATGAAGAATCCTTAGAAGGCTTTACAAAAGGTAATATTACTGCACGTTTCCAACCAGAAGGTATAACCCCCCCACTCCAAATACTATTAAATAATCCCAGGAGAAGATGTATGACCGCATCAGGTAGATGCCTAAACATTACATAGCACAACTGATCATGACCTGGGGCAGTATATCCACAGCCTATTAACCTGTTGAGGATGGGGGCGCTGTTGTGACTATTTATGCTAATCGTGTAATTTTTGAAACGGCTTCCCACAAAGTTCTTGATCGTACAATATGCATATTATTATTATTATTGGATAGAAAACAGTCTATAGTTTCTATAGGAGTTGAAATTTTGTCTCTAAGTGGAACAGAGCCCATTCTACAGCAATTTCCCTGACATGGAGTCAGATTTCAGAAATTTTGGCCACTGTTCTGGAGTCAGTTAAAAGGGCACTGTTATTGCTATGACTATACGGACACTGCTTACGTCTTCCCCTGGATGCCTTTACGTGATGATGATTTGAATGGGGTCGATTGCGCGTTCACAGGCACTATAAATTAAAAAACCCTGTAGCTAGCAAGTCTTTTCTTGGTGCGTAACGCGCGTGGAGGACACCGACCCGCTCCTGTTCCAAGCATTAGTGTTGGGAGTAATCTTTCTCCGGTCATGTTAAGACTCGTTATAGGAGTTAAAAACATCATAAGGTAGTTAATTTAAAGCGTTTTATAGCAATTTATATCCGTTTAGTGCGATTTTGGGACATTTATTTCTGAAACGCTCTGAATTGCTGGGCACGCTTCCAGTTCATCCCGAACGCAGTTGGCATTTCCACATGGCAAGAGGACAGCTTTCCACCAAAAGACGATTGGACCCAAGAAAGGATCCTTTGCCCAAGATACTGATGGAAGAACAGCTCAAAGTAGGACATTTTTATTATGATAAATCGTGTTTCTGTCGAAAAATATTAGTGGCTTAGGACGCCATGTTTTTTGACGTAGCTTCGCTTGGCGCAAACTGTATTGAAAAGTAAGGATAATTTAAAAAATGTAATTCCGCGATTGTATTAAGAATTAAATTGTCTATCAATCCCTGTCCACCCTATATTTTTTAGTCACGTTTATGAGTATTTATGTATAAGAGTAGATCACTGTCTAAGTGGCGCACGGACATTTTCTCACCAGCTGGTCTACATTTCACATTGTCTAACCATGATTTTGGTGGCTAAATATAAACATTTTCGATCAAACTCTATATGGATTGTGTAATATGATGTTACAGGAGTGTCATCTGAAGAATTCTGAGAAGGTTAGTGAAAAAATTTATATATTTTGGCGATGTTGACTTTTATCGCTCACTTTGGCTAGAATCAATGCTGGGCTGCTATGTGCTATGTGCTATGCTAATATAACGATTTATTGTGTTTTCGCTGTAAGACACTTAGAAAATCTGAAATATTGTCTGTATTCACAGGATCTGTGTCTTTCGATTCGTGTATGCTGTGTATTTTTACGAAATGTTTGATGATTAGTAAGTAGGTAAACACGTTGCTCAATGTAGTTCTTCTAGTCCATTTGTGACGGTGGGTGCAATTGTAACCTATGCCATCTACCTGAAATATGCACTTTTTTCTAACAAAACCTATCCCATACCATAAATATGTTATCAGACTGTCATCTGATGAGTTTTTTTCTTGGTTAGGGGCTATAAATATCTTAGTTTAGCCGAATTGGTGATAGCTACTGGTGTTGGTGGACAAATAAAAGATGGTGGATTATGCTAATGTGTTTTTAGGTAATAGATGTACATCTTTACATATTGTGTCTTCCCTGTAAAACATTTTAAAAATCGGACATGTTGACTGGATTCACAAGATCTGTGTCTTTCATTAGCTGTATTGGACTTTAATGTGTGAAAGTTAAATATTTAAAAAAAAATATTTTTTTTGAATTTCGCGGCACTGGTTTTTCAGTGGGGGTGGGGGGGGAGTGCCGCTAGCGGCACTCTCATCCTAGACAGGTTAAGGTTGAACACATCTCACGTATGATAAAAACAGCATCCAAAGAAGAGTCAACAGTATCCCTTTTCTTATACACATTAACCTGTCTAGGATCAGCGTGCCGCCAGAACAGTGGCCAACATTTCTGAAATCTGACTCCATGTCAGGGAAATTGCTGTAGAATGGGCTCTGTTCCACTTAGAGACAAAATTTCAACTCCTATAGAAACTATAGACTGTTTTCTATCCAATAATAATAATAATATGCATATTGTACGATCAAGGATTTTGTGGGAAGCCGTTTCAAAAAGTACCCGATTAGCATAAATAGTCTCAACAGCGCCCCCATCCTCAACAGGTTAACATGAGCATTTAAAATCTCACACCTACGTTGCTTATATACGTCATCCAAAGTAACCCCACTATGTACCCTAGTAAATGTCTTCCCCAACAAGTCAGCTTTTTCTTGACATTTTTATACCCACAACCAAAACTGGAATTCGAGTGGACAACATAGGCCATACATCCCACAGCTCAGTACCCCTGCCTATTGTAGAGCAGAACTGTATCCATGCATTTTTCTTGACAGACTTAACTTCTTATGGCTGGGGCAGTATTGAGTAGCTTGGATGAATAAGGTGCCCAGAGTAAACTGCCTGCTACTCAGTCCCAGAAGCTAAGATATGCATATTATTAGTAGATTTGGATAGAAAACACTCTGAAGTTTCTAAAACTGTTTGAATGATGTATGTGAGTATAACCGAACTCATATGGCAGGCAAAAACCTGAGAAAAAATCCAACCAGGAAGTGGGAAATCTAAGGTTTGTAGGTTTGCCTATCCAATATACAGTGTCTATGGGGTCATATTGCACTTCCCAAGGCTTCCACTAGATGTCAACAGTCTTTAGAACCTTGT
The DNA here is from genome assembly GCF_029448725.1 of Salvelinus fontinalis. Taxonomy (NCBI): domain Eukaryota; kingdom Metazoa; phylum Chordata; class Actinopteri; order Salmoniformes; family Salmonidae; genus Salvelinus; species Salvelinus fontinalis. The sequence continues at coordinate 42,854,263 of NC_074696.1, read as the reverse complement.
TTGATGCTTCTACTGTGAAGGATGAGGAAATAAGAGCTGATTGAGTCAGGTGTCTGGCAGTGCCACGAACTCACTCAGGCACGCCCCTGTGAGTTAGCTGCGTTCCATCGCATTTCTACAGACAAAGGAATTCTCCGGTTGAAACATTATTGAAGATTGATTATATACATCGTTTGACATGCTTCTACGAACTGTAATTGGATTTTTTGACTTTTCGTCTGGCCTGCGTGTCATCAATTTGGATTCTGGAACTAAACGCGCGAAAAAAAGGGAGGTATTTGGACATAAATTATGGACGTTATCAAACAAAACAAACATTTGTTGTGGAACTGGGATTCCTGGGTGTGCATTCTGATGAAGATCATCAAAGGTAAGTGAATATTTATAATGCTATTTCTGACTTCTGTTGACTCCACAACATGGCGGGTACCTGTATGGCTTGTTTTTGTGTCTGAGCGCTGTACTCAGATTATATAATGGTGTGCTTTTTCCGTAAAGTTTTTTTGAAATCTGACACAGCGGTTGCATTAAGGAGAAGTTTATCTAAAAATCCATGTATAATACTTGTATCTTTTATCAATGTTTATTATGAGTATTTCTGTAAATTGATGTGGCTCTCTGCAAAATCACCGAATGTTTTGGAGGCAAAACATTACTGAAAATAACGCGCCAATGTAAACAAAGATTTTGGGATATAAATATGAACTTTATCGAACAAAACATACATGTATTGTGTAACATGAAGTCCTATGAGTGTCATCTGATGAAGATCATCAAAGGTTAGTGATTAATTTTATCTCTATTTCTGCTTTTTGTGACTCCTCTCTTTGTCTGGAAAAATGGCTGTGTTTTTCTGTGACTAGGTACTGACCTAGTGTAACGGATGTGAAATGGCTAGCTAGTTAGCGGGTACGCGCTAGTAGCATTTCAATCAGTTACGTCACTTGCTCTGAGACTTAAGTAGTGTTGCCCCTTGCTTTGCAAGGGCCGTGGCTTTTGTGGAGCGATGGGTAACGCTGCTTCGTGGGTGACTGTTGTTGATGTGTGCAGAGGGTCCCTGGTTCGCGCCCGTGTCGGGGCGAGGGGACGACGTAAAGTTATACTGTTACATTGGTGCCGTGACCCGGATCACTGGTTGCTGCGGAAAAAGAGGAGGTTGAAAGGGGGGTGAGTGTAACGGATGTGAAATGGCTAGCTAGTTAGCGGGTACGCGATAGTAGCATTTCAATCAGTTACGTCACTTGCTCTGAGACTTAAGTAGTGTTGCCCCTTGCTTTGCAAGGGCCGTGGCTTTTGTGGAGCGATGGGTAACGCTGCTTCGTGGGTGACTGTTGTTGATGTGTGCAGAGGGTCACTGGTTCGCGCCCGTGTCGGGGCGAGGGGACGACGTAAAGTTATACTGTTACACTAACATAATCAGAATGTGTGCTTTCGTCGTAAAGCCTTTTTGAAATCGGAGACTGTGGTGGGATTAACAACAAGTTTATCATTAAAATGGTGTAAAATACTTGTATGTTTGAGGAATTTTAATTATGAGATTTCTGTTGTTTGAATTTGGCGCCCTGCACTTTCACTGGCTGTTGTCAAGTCTCAGTCATAAGAAGTTTTAATGACCCTACGTACTAAGTGCTCTTCCTTTGGAAATCAACTAGATTTTCAAGAGTTATATTCCTTCGCAACAATTTCTTTCTCGAAATAGCCGCAGTGCACTCTTCAGTCCACCAAGGAACCACCTTCCTTTTCTCACCCACTTCCCTCATTGGTACATATAAATTCGCAGCACTCAAAACCAGAGAGGTTACAGAGGCAGCGCATACATCAACCGGCCTCTCTAAAGACAACTGTCCAACAGACTTTAAGCAATGATCACCAAACTTTTCCCAGTCTGCTTTATGAAAGACCCATCTTCTGAACAGTACCCTATCTGGAATAGTAAACATCAAAGTTCAAAATTGGGAAATGATCACTTCCAACAGTAGAATATTTAATTCCATTGCATTCACACATGCAATAGAGTTAGAAGCCATTGTGAGGTCCAGGCAGGATGTAAACCCTCTAGCAACATCAACTCTTGTACCACATCCATCATTAAGACATACTAATGCTCTTGTTTGCATCATATCTTCCACAATTGTACCATTAGCATCTGTATACATGCTTTCCAATAAACTACTATGTGCATTAAAGTTGTCACACCATATCTCTCTAGAGCCCATTTCTCCTGATATTCCATCAAACATCGCTACAGATAGTTGACGAGAAGGGTTTGTGTAAAATTGTGTACCTTAAAACTTCTACTTCCTCCCAATCCCGGGTCCGGGAGCACCCCCACCAGTAAAAAAGCTGACTAGCATAGCCTAGCATAGCGTCACAAGTAAATAGTAGCATCTAAATATCATTAAATCACAAGTCCAAGACACCAGATGAAAGATACACATCTTGTGAATCCAGCCATCATTTCTGATTTTTAAAATGTTTTACAGGGAAGACACAATATGTAAATCTATTAGCTAACCACGATAGCAAAAGACACAACTTTTTTTGTCCACAATTTTTTTCCTGCATAGGTAGCTATCACAATTTCGACCAAATAAAGATATAAATAGCCACTAACCAAGAAACAACTTCCTCAGATGACAGTCTGATAACATATTTATTGTATTGCATATGTTTTGTTAGAAACATTTGCATATTTCAGGTATAAATCATAGTTTACCATTGCAGCCACCATCACAACTCTCACCAAAGCAACTAGAATAACTACAGAGACCATCGTGTATTACCTAATTACTCATTATAAAACATTTCTTAAAAATACACAGCGTACAGCAAATGAAAGACACAGATCTTGTGAATCCAGCCAAGATTTCAGATTTTCTAAGTGTTTTACAGCGAAAACACAATATAGCGTTATATTAGCTTACCACAATAGCAAACATCACAACAGCATTGATTCAAGCCAAAAATAGCGATACCGTAGAAACCACCAAAATATATACATTTTTTCACTAACCTTCTCAGAATTCTTCAGATGACAGTCCTATAACATCATATTACACAATGCATGTAGAGTTTGTTCGAAAATGTGCCTATTTAGCGGCACAAATCGTGGTTATACAATGTGATTAGTGGCCAAAACTTCAAGAAATCTGTCCGGCGCCATCTTGGAGAGGCACCTATTCTAATTGAAAACTATTCATAAACTTGACTAAAAAATACAAGTTGGACAGCAAATGAAAGACAAATTAGTTCTTAATGCAATCGCTGTGTTACATTTTTAAAATTAACGTTACTTCAGCATACAGCGTGCGCTAAAGCGAGACCGCACCGAAATTCATGGCGGAATTATTATTTGACATTTGACATAAATACAAATTAACAACATAAAGATTGCTTACTATTTGCCGAGCTTCCATCAGAATCTTGGGCAAGGTGTCCTTTCTCCAGAACAATCGTCTTTTGGTTGAAAGATGTCCTCTTTTCCTGTAGAAATAGCAGCTAACGATAGCCACCCACTGGAGAGGTGTCCAACTCGTGAAAGCGCGTCACAAAGAAATCCCAGAAAATCGCAATAAAATGATATAAACTGCTATAAGTCGGTTTAAATTAACTACCTTATGATGTCGTTAACACCTATAACGAATAAAAACATGACCGGAGATATAGAACTGCTAAAACGAAAGCTTTTGCAGGACGCCCATTGTGATGTCCCCTTGCGCCAGATGCCCCGTTGAAAAGAACGGTACTTCCGTTCCATGATCCTTTATAGTGGCCCAGATTGCGCAATCCACTCCATTCAAATTCTCCCCGCTTACTGACATCTAGAGGAAGGCGTGTGCAGTGCATGTAGCCCGATGGCTTACATGGGGACTTATAAACTGACCTCAGAACAGGGACCTCAATTTCTGAAATCTCACTCCCTGACAGGAAATGTGCTGCAGAATGAGTTCTGTTTCACTCAGAGAAATAATTCAAACGGTTTTAGAAACTAGAGAGTGTTTTCTATAATATGCATATTGTACGAGCAAGAATTGAGTACGAGGCAGTTTAATTTGGGAACGTAAATATTACAAAGTCCCAACAGCACCCCCTATTGAGAAAAGGTTATTGCACTGTAGATTTCCACCATCATACATTCATATTCAGATGGAAAAGTTATATTACAATATACAAGACCTTCCCTTATGAACGTAGCAGACCCACCACTCTGTCCAGTTGATCGATCAGATCTGATTGAACAATAACCAGGAATAATAAAATCAACGTGGTCTAGTCCATGTTTCTTGAATACATATCACATAAGGTTTGATTTTTAAATCTATTATATATTTCCTGAACCCCTGACCATTAGCAATAAGGCTTCTGGCATTCCACTGAAGGATAAGAAAAACCATAACTGTAATTATCATCATACTGAGACATTCCATCATTAGTATTATTAGGAGTCAACAAATCAACAGTCATGGCGACAGTAACATCTGTTACTCCTAAAAACTCTGTTGCTGCTTCAAAAATGATCTTCAACTTTCCACAAACGCAGACAGGTTGATAACTTGTCCAAGGAAGGCTATAAAGTCAATCTTATTAACTACTAAGGTGTCCTTAGAAATGACACATTTGTGAGGGAAAGATTTCTGAAGGGGTCTCATATCCACATCTGGACCAACATCAGCAACAATTCCTACAGTAGGTCCCCTTATTCCAGGACTGACCCTATTATCTCCATCATTCTGCCGAATAGTTCCACCAATCTGCATAAGAGACATTATGAGGGATTTTATATCTTTGAAACATCCGTGTACCATAACTTCAGTTAACTTAATAACAACTAGTTGTCTATTTTTTGAGTGTACATACAGAACTTGTAACGTCTGCATACATCTGCAAGTTAACTTGTGGGCAAGCAAGTGGGAGATCATTTATATAGATGGTAAACAGAAGGGGGCCTAATATTGACCCTTGTGGGACCACAATGTTATAGTAAAGAGAGTCCGATTGAGTGTCCCCCAAACAAACCCTTTGACTTCTGTTTGTCAGATAGGAATACATCCAACTAATAACTTCAGTGGACACATTAAGGAAGGATAGTTTGGATAGGAGGACCTCATGATTCACAGTATCAAAGGCCTTTTTAAGATCCAAAATGACTGCACAGACTTCACTACCAATGTCCAGTTTAGATTTAATACACTCCAGAAAATAGCAATTGGCTGTTTCGGTAGAATAGTTAGTTCTGAATCCAAATAGCATTTGATGTATGGAGTTGCCCTGAATGAGGTGATCAGTCAGATAATCAGCCACCCGTCTTTCAGCTACTTTTTATAGCGTGAAAGAATGCTTATAGGTTGGTCATTTTTCACCAGTGTTGGGTCACCAGATTTTAAAACAGGTATCTCTGCAGCAGACTACCAAGCATTGGTGAAGAACCCATATTTGATGGACAGATTGACTAGATGTACAATAGGGGCAATCAGAGAATTTTTGTGTCTCTTCAGGAATACAGTGTCTAGACCAAATAAATATTTTGATTTAAAGCTCCTGAAGAAGCTAATAATACTGTCCACTGCTGACGCTGAGATTTCAGGAATTATGAATATTGATTTATTATTATCTATGGGAGTGAGAACTGCGGTCTTGGTTGAAAATCTTTTAGCCGGTTCCCTGACAGAGTCAACAAAAAAATAGTTAAAGGTGGTGGATTTGAAATCGGAGACTTGATATACACTGCTCAAAAAAATAAAGGAAACACTTAAACAACACAATGTAACTCCACGTCAATCAGACTTCTGTGAAATCAAACTGTCCACTTAGGAAGCAACACTGATTGACAATAAATTTCACATGCTGTTGTGCAAATGGAATAGACAAAAGGTGGAAATTATAGGCAATTAGCAAGACACCCCCCAAAACAGGAGTGATTCTGCAGGTGGTGACCACAGACCACTTCTCAGTTCCTATGCTTCCTGGCTGATGTTTTGGTCACTTTTGAATGCTGGCGGTGCTCTCACTCTAGTGGTAGCATGAGACGGAGTCTACAACCCACACAAGTGGCTCAGGTAGTGCAGTTCATCCAGGATGGCACATCAATGCGAACTGTGGCAAAAAGGTTTGCTGTGTCTGTCAGCGTAGTGTCCAGAGCATGCAGGCGCTACCAGGAGACAGGCCAGTACATCAGGAGACGTGGAGGAGGCCGTAGGAGGGCAACAACCCAGCAGCAGGACCGCTACCTCCGCTTTTGTGCAAGGAAGTGCACTGCCAGCGCCCTGCAAAATGACCTCCAGCAGGCCACAAATGTGCATGGGTTGTGCCGTGGCGGAGATCTTTGTGGGCTATACTCGGCCTTGTCTCAGGATGGTAAGTTGGTGGTTGAAGATATCCCTCTATTGGTGTGGGGGCTGTGCTTTGGCAAAGTGGGTGGGGTTATATCCTGCCTGTTTGGCCCTGTCCGGGGGTATCATCGGATGGGGCCACAGTGTCTCCTGACCCCTCCTGTCTCAGCCTCCAGTATTTATGCTGCAGTAGTTTATGTGTCGGGGGGCTAGGGTCAGTCTGTTATATCTGGAGTATTTCTCCTGTCTTATCCAGTGTCCTGTGTGAATTTAAGTATGTTCTCTCATTCTCTCTTTCTTTCTTTATTTCTCTCTCTCTCAGAGGACCTGAGCCCTAGTACCATGCCTCAGGACTACCTGGCATGATGACTCCATGTTGTTCCCAGGTCACCTTGCCGTGCTGCTGCTCCAGTTTCAACTGTTCTGCCTGCGGCTATGGAACCCTGACCTGTTCACTGTGATTACTATTATTTGACCATGCTTGTCACTTATGAACATTTTGAACATCTTGGCCATGTTCTGTTGTAATCTCCACCCGGCACAGCCAGAAGAGGACTGGCCACCCCTCATAGCCAGGTTCCTCTCTAGGTTTCTTCCTAGGTTTTGGCCTTTCTAGGAAGTTTTTCCTAGCCACTGTGCTTCTACACCTGCATTGCTTGCTGTTTGGGGTTTAAGGCTGGGTTTCTGTACAGCACTTTGATATATCAGCTGATGTAAGAAGGGCTATATAAATACCTTTGATTTGATTTGATTAATATGGTTCTTAAATCTCTTTTTAGTGAGTTTTTTAAACACCAATGTAACATTGTGGTCAGAAATGCCAGTTCGTCAGGTCTGTTAGTAAACCCCAGATCAATTTCAGTCTGGGATGACTGTGTTACTCTGTTTGGACCTTGTATTATTTGAGTCAGGTTGAAATAGTCTGTGTTCTCTTTGATATTTCTCTTGCAAGTTTTGTTTCCCCAGTTTATATTGAAGTCGCCCCTGAAGATAATCTCCTTCTTATGATCACATTCTAAAAGCATGGCATTTAAATGGTCATAAAACAAGATATCAGATGTTAGTGGTCGATATAATCCCATAATAGTGAGAGACATATGAGGGGAGAGGAAGACATTCAGCCCCATACATTCAAAGTCATTGGCATGTTTCCATATGATACGAATGCATTTAAAGTTATCTTTCATGCTCATAAGAAATCCACCTCCTCTGCCATCTCTCCTGTCCAATCTGAATATGGAATATCCAGGGACATTAAAGGCAGAAATAGGAGAAGATTTCTTCAGCCATGTCTCAGAGAAACAGAAAAAAAATCGAGATTAGAGTCATTCAATAAATGTTCGACCTGTTCACTCTTAGAAATAATTCTACGAATATTCAGATGACCTCCCAATATTCCTCTAGTCTTTTAACCATGGTTCCATAGCATTTTAGACTGATTAATGGTTTGAAAAAGTTTCATGGTACAATGTTTTCTAATACCTAGGTTAAGGGAACTAGTTTCTGTCTTGAAGGCGGGTTTTGTTTGGGACATGCATCAAGAGTTATCTGCAGATTGATCATTCTCGTGAAAAGCCATGTTAGCGACAGAGGTTATGCTCACATACACAGATGTCCTTCTCTGAACCAGATCATATAGGCTACTCAAATATAGATTATTTCAATCATTCATGTTCCACCATTCATCAACGATTTCGGTCTGGATGGCTAATTAGGGGGACTTTTCTCCACTTCTCCCAGGATTCCATCCTCCATATCAGCCTTTTTCTTCTGCAGGTGACCTATCTCCAGACTCTGATGAGGAGCTTGGTACCCTGGGCCGCTTGGGTGTTTGTTGATTCCGGGAATGTTTGAAAGAAGGCCAGCATTGATGTTTGGCTGCTTTCTTTTGTATTCCGCAGAGAGTTGCACTGCCTATTAACCTCAGAGTTTTCTATTGGGTTATGATTGTCGCTGCTCTCAGTAGCCACTTACCCAGCTTCATTTTTAGCCTTTTTGCTCTTGTTCCTGTTCTTTTTCATGGAATAAGAGGTCACTGTGGTGGACTCCGGCTCACCAGGTACCAACTCCAATGTTTCATTCACTCCGTCTTTGTCCTTGGGAGCCGAGGAATTATCCTCTTCCACCTCAGTCTCATGTTCTGTCATTTCAGCTGAGATATGTGATACATCTGCCCTACTCATGGGGACATGATTGTTGTCCTGCACATAGTATGAAAAATATTATTATGGATAAGATTATTATGGATAATATTTTTTGGTCAAACGTCAGTCAAGCATCGACCATCATGTCACCAGAATAAGACCCTCAATATTTATTGGAAAGGAGCATCAAGCTCATCACCATACACTTCACCACCCTGTGAAGTTCATCATAACTTATTTAATCTGTAGCCTAATAAACTGCATGGTTTACCGAGTCGCAGTGGGAGTACAACACACCATATCATCTCGAACCAATCTACTTCGATATGATGGTTATTATATAAAGGCATTTTCACCGCTATTTCTCACATAAATAATTTTATTGACATAAAAAGATCCCACCATGTTGAATGTACAACTTATCTGTCTGCATTTATAAAATTGCACCTGAACTTCCTGTTTCCATCACAGCTGCCATAAATTTTTTCTGTATGACTTAACTCGCACAAAAACTGTGGATGGAAATGTGGTTAGTGCCAGCTTTATCTGAATGAATATAATATTGTGTGATCTTCACATTTGTGCAATTCAACCAATATCCTGGATGGCATCGTGTTCTGATGGCCCTACAAAACCCTTGTGTATCTCCTGGATTGTGTACAACGTTCACCATTAGCCTCTGAGGAGATGATGAGAACCCTTTCCCTCACTAGCTAGCTTCTCTATATGATCTTACAATAGATTGATACCGCTCCAGAGTATACTACTCGCCAGTGTCCAGTCTCTTGACAACAAGGTTGATCAAATTCGAGCAAGGGTTGCCTTCCAGAGAGAGATCAGAGATGGTAACATTCTCTGTTTCACAGAAACATGGCTCTCTCGGGATATGTTGTCGGAATCGGTTCAGCCACCGGTCTTCTCCATGCATCGCACCAACAGAGATAAACATATTCTCTGGAAAGAGGAAGGACGGGGGTGTATGCTTCATGATTAACGACTCATGGTGTAATCATACCAACATACAGGAACTCAAGTGCTTATGCTCACTCGAGCTAGAATTCCTTACAATCAAATGCCGGCCATATTACCTCCCAAGAGAATTCTTGTCAGTTATCATCACAGCTGTGTGCATTCACCCTCAAGCAGACACCAAGATGGCCCTCAAGGAACTTCACGGGACTCTATGTAAACTGGAAACCATATATCCATATAACCATATATCCCGAGGCTGCATTTATTGTAGCTGGGGATTTTAACAAAGCAAATTTGATAACAAGGCTACCTATATTCTATCAGCATATTGATTGCACTACGCGTGGGGGTAATGCACTCGATCACTGTTACTCTTCCGCGATGCATACAAAGCCCTCCCCCGCCATCCCTTCGGCAAATCCGACCACGACCCCATCTTGCTACTCCTGTCTTATAGGCAGAAACTCAAACAGGATGTAGCAGTGACTAGAACCATTCAACGCTGGTCTGACCAATCGGAATCCACGCTTCAAGACTGTTTTGATCACGCGGACTGGGATATGTTCCGGTCAGCCTCAGATAACAACATTGATCTATACGCTGACTCGGTAAGTCAAAAGTACATTGGAGATGTAAAGAAGTGCATTGTAGATGTTGTACCCACTGTGACTATTAAAACCTACCCTAACCAGAAACCGTGGATGGATGGCGGCATTTGCGCAAAACTAAAAGCGCGAACCACCACATTTAACCATGGAAAGAGGTTTGGGAATATGGCTGAATATAAACAGTGTAGTTATGCTCTCCGCAAGTCAATCAATCAAGCAAAATTCCGGTACAGGGACAAAGTGGAGTCGCAATTCAACGACTCAGACATGAGACATGTGGCAGGGTCTACAGGAAATCACAAACTACAAAAAGAAAACCAGCCACGTCACGGACACCGACGTCAGGCTTCCAGTCCAGACAAACTAAACACATTCTTTGTCTGCTTTGAGGATGATACAGTGCTACCGTTGTGACCCGCTAACAAGGATCACTGGCCACTTTAATACATGGATCACTAGTCACTTTAAACAATGCCACTTTAAATAATGACACTTTAATCATGTTTATACATCTTACATTACTGATATTATGTGTCTACTGTGTTTTATACCATCTATTGCACCTTGCCTATGCCGCTTGGCCATCGCTCATTCTTTCAATTCAATCACCACGTTGCCATGGACACCTGAAGTGCCCCCTCTGACTCACGTTCCCACGTTCCCATGGAGACGATTGCCACAGAATTAAATACAAGATAACAGTACTATATCTCTGTCTTTTGCCTTATACACTATTACACTTTGCTCAGGAAAATATACACAGAGTGTACAAAACCTGACATAGACTGACCAAGTAAATCAAGGTGAAAGATATGATCCCTTATTGATGTCACATGTATTTTTAAGCCTTGAGAGAATTGAGACATGGATTGTGTATGTGTACCATTCAGAGGGTGAACGGGCAAGACAACATGTTTAAGTGCATTTGAACGGTGTATGGTAGTAGGTGCCAGGCGCACCGGTGTGTTTCAAGAACTCCAACGCTGCTGGGTTTTTCACGTCCAACAGTTTCCTGTGTGTATCAAGAATGGTCCACCACCCAAAGGACATGCAGCCAACTTGACACAACTGTGGGAAGCATTGGAGTCAACATGGGCCAGCATCCCTGTGGAATGCTTTCAACACCTTAGACTCCATGCCCCGATGAATTGAGGCTGTTCTGAGAAAAAGTGGGTGCATGATCAAAATTAGGAAGGTGTTCCTAAGTAGCCTTCAGACTCAATACATAAATGATTTTCATAATACTTCTATTGAAATCTCAGGCCCTAAAGGAGCCATGTTGTACAAACCCGTGATGGAATAGTGAATAGGATCATTTATGTTTTGAGTGGTAGATTATTTACTTTTCTGCTCTTTTGCACACCAGTATCTCTTCTTGCACATGATCATCTGATGATTTATCACTCCAGTGTTAATCTGCTAAATTGTAATTATTCGATTTATTGCCTACCTCATGCCTTTTGCACACATTGTATATAGATTGTATATAGTATATAGATGGAGGTCCCGTGTGGCTCAGTTGGTAGAGCATGACGCTTGCAACGCCAGGGATGTGGGTTCATTCCCCACGGGGGGACCAGGATGAATATGTATGAACTTTCCAATTTGTAAGTCGCTCTGGATAAGAGCGTCTGCTAAATGACTTAAATGTAAATGTAAAGATTCTCTTTTTCCTACCATGTTATTGACTTGTTTATTGTTTACTCCATGTGTAACTCTGTGTTGTTGTCTGTTCACACTGCTATGCTTTATCTTGGCCAGGTCGCAGTTGCAAATGAGAACTTGTTCTCAACTAGCCTACCTGGTTAAATAAAGGTGAAATAAATAAAAATAAATTGGTCGACGTGTCCATTTACGTTTCAGTTATACCGTTTCATTCACTTTTTATTGGATTTATCCCCTTGAATCTGTTTTTACAATCTGTGTCAATGCGTTTTGCTCTGGATAAAAGAATACAAGCAGTTTGCAGCACTTTATCCAGCACGAAGTTACACAACAACGTATTTCTACCTCTGTCTCTTCCACTCAAACATAAGAGGTAAGACCGTGATTCTGCCCCCTTACTGTGTAAATCGCTTTGAGAACCTCCGTTTGTAGAAACGTTCTATATAAATCCAATACATTAGTTTTATTCATTATTATTATTATGTATGGTCCAAGACACTTTTACAACTACAGACATGTTGTGCAAGACCCTTACTATTCTTCTTTGTCCATGAGAGAAAGAATAGAAAGGTAGCATTATACGTCTCTATATTTTAGGCTACATTGTTCCGTTGGTTAAAATAGATAGACAAAAAAGATTACGAAAGCACTAAAGGAGTTTACCAGCTCTGTGGCCTTGTGGTTAGAGTGTCCGCCCTGAGATTGGAAGGTTGGGAATTCGATTCATCAGCCAGATCATATTAAAGACTGTAGAAATGGGACCTGATGTGTCTCTGCTTGGGACTCAGCGTTAAGGTGATACATTGGGAGTAAAGCATAACATATGCTTCCCAGTCGAAACAGTTTGCGCATATACTATGATTACATTTTTGGACGTTTTTGTTTGTATTGGTGCAGGGGTTGAAACCAAAATGATTTCCAATAATTTCGTTTTCAACAGAATCCTTCTTTTTTTCATTCTGTTCCACTTTTCCGACCAGCAAAATAACGTTCTGAACCGGTTTGAAGCCCAAACAAGTACAGGTTTATATCATTCCTTTTTGTTTCTTTTTAAACCTCTGAAATATTTTTTTTTTTAGATGACATTTCTTCACCAATCAGTGCGGATTGAGCCGCTTGCTATGGAGCGGGTAAGCAGTTTAATCTGTATAGGAAAGTCGTTAAGAGCTAATTGTATTTTGCACGGTTTAATCATAATGAAAGACAAACACACAGACTGTGCTCCTAGTCACTATTGACAGACCAGTGTAGGGCGCGAGATGCAACTGAAATTGAGGAGAGAGTGAGAGAGGGTCAAGGAAGCTTGCCTTGAAGCGCTGGGCATCTTGTTATGACATGCATTGCCTGAATTAGGCCCACAGAATTATACCTACGGAGGAGCGGCTTTGAATGTCTTTGAACTGCCGAGTTGGTTTAATGATGGACCAGAGCAAACTAGATGGCTAACAAACGTGTGTGTGCAGAGCAGCACTAGAATAAAAACCACGCCTTAGCATTTTGTTGTTAATAAATCCAATGTGAAACGTGATAATTATAGTATACTTTACTAGTATTGAAAAAGTCAATCCATTCTTCTCTAATTAAACTCACCTCCTTAATTTCTGAATTACGCTTGTAACGTTGTCAGTAGCCTACAGTAACTTATGTTTCAGAGGGGGAGAGGCAGGGAGCCAACATACAGCACACCCACTGGCAAAGATTTCCAGCTGGCAGGCAGACGATAGAGTAAGTTTCTAAATGACAGAGTGAGGGCTTTGCATAGGCGCTTTGCTGTAATTTTTGTGGGACTGGGATAAAATGCCCAGAATGTAAAATAATGTTAATAACTGGTTCCCATGCTTTTAAAATAACGGTTCTGTTTCGGAACAGTATAGCTCACTTTTGTTTCCGGTTCGGATTCTGTTCCTCGAGAATTTTGTTATTTTCCCAGTTTTCGGTTCTGTTCCCTGAAACGGTTCTAACCCCTGGTTTGGTGTTGGGCAGTGTTCAGGTCTTTTTTGGGCTGTTCTAGAACACATTTATTTTTCTTTAGGCTTGTCGAAGTTCGGTAGCCAAAGTCAGCACCTCTTCGTTGGTGACTGGTCAAGAGTAGAGTTTGTTGTCATTCAACGACAGAGGACTAGTTTCAAAGCACATTTTTTTCACTTGAGAAATACTGCACCAAACATCTTAATTAGATGTAAAATTGCGTGAAAAGTTGCATATCGTGGGGACTATTCGAAGCTAGTGCAGTGCGCCAAAGGATGTTTTTGTGCTGGTCAAGGGCAGTCAAGTCTGGAGTGAACCAAGGGCTATATCTGTTCTTAGTTCAACATTTTTTGAATGGGGCATGCTTATTTAAGATGGTGAGGAAGGCACTTTTGAAGAAAAACCAGGCAGTTGACAGTGCATGTCAGAAAAAAACAAGCCGTGAGGTCAAAGGAATTGTCCGCAGAGCGCTGAGACAGAATTTGTCGAGGCACATATCTGGGGAAGGGTACTAAAACATTTTTACAGCATTGAAGGTCCGTAAGAACACAGTGGCCTCCATCATTCTTAAATGGAAGAAGTTTGGAACCACCAAGACTCTTCCTAGAGCTGGCCCCCCGGCCAAACTGAGAAATCTGGGGGAAGGGCCTTGGTCAGGGAGGTGACCAAGAACCCAATAGTCACTCTGACAGAGTTATAGAGTTCCTCTGTGCAGATGGGAGAATGTCCAAGACGAACAACCATCTCTGCAGCACCCATTCAGGCCTTTATGGTAGAGTGGCCAGATGGAAGCCAATTCTCAGTAAAAGGCACATGACAACCCACTTGGAGTTTGCCAAAAGGCATCTAAAGACTCCCAGACCATGAGAAACAAGATTATCTGGTCTGAAGAAACCAAGTCTGAACTTTTTGGCCTGAATGCCAAGCATCACATCTGAAAGAAACCTATCACCATCCCTACGGTGAAGCATGGTGGTGGCAGCACCATGCTGTGGGGATGTTTTTCAGCGGCAGGGCCTGGGAGACTAGTCAGGATCTAGGGAAAGATGAACGGAGCAAAGTACAGAGATCCTTGATGAAAACATGCTCCAGAGTGCTCAGGACCTGTTGGAAGGTTCACCCTCCTGAGAGACCTGAAAATAGCTGTGCGGCAACGCTCCCCATCCAACCTGTCAGAGCTTGAAAGGATCTGCAGAGAAGAATGGGAGAAATTCCCCAAATACAGGTGTGCCAAGCCTGTAGCGTCATACCCAAAAAGACTTGAAGCTGTAATCACTGCCAAAGGTGCTTCAACAAAGTACCGAGTAAAGGGTCTGAATACTTATGTAAATGTGATATTTCAGTTGAATTATTTTGACAATATTTGAACAAATAAAATGATGTTTTTTTGTTTGTCATAATGGGGTATTGTGTGTAGATTGATGAGGAAAATTAACAATTTAATCCAGTTTAGAACAAGGCTGTAATGTAACAAAATGTTAAAAAGTCAAAGGGTTTGAATACTTTCCGAATGCACTGTACATCAAGCTGCCTCACGCTACAGAAACAGGATATAGGCTCCTGCTCCTATGAGCCCTTCCGGCTGGCTCTAACAATTTGTGCTTACTCTTTTTATTTAACATTTCTTTAAGGCAAGTCAATTAGTTTGTATTTACAATGACAGCCTACATTACTAGCTTGGATAACATTTGTAAGACCATGAGTTTTTCCCTAGGTCATGTGGTTAAAGAGAACTCCTGGTCCTAGTATGACCAAAGTAGTGCACTATATAGGGAGCAGGGTGCCATTTGGGACTTAACAATGATCTGTGCACCAAGTCAAATCTGAAACATCAAGTCAAAGAGGATCCGCAGGAAATCCCCTACGCACACTGTCATTTTCTTTTTAACAGCAGTTCTGTGGATGATCTGAATGCATTTTAAGATGCATCCGGTCTCACAATATATCCTCTTCACAAATGACACATTTTATTATTTTTTTCTACCGTGAGGTGTTTTCCTCTTTACTGTGTGATTTGTCACGGAGGTATGCCAACTATAACGATATATATGGGCGGGTTTTCCTTCATGAGTGCGCCCTATGTGGGCTGAGAGCACAGAGGGCTCGGTAAGTGTGGATGGGATGGAGGAGGAGAGAAGAGGAGGAGGAGCAGAGAGGAGAGTAAAGAGATGATGCTGGCCAGACAGTAGGGCACGCCAGGAGCACAGTTGCTACAAAAGGGTCACCTTTTTCTCAGTGTATGTAGAATCAAAGGCTTTAGCTGGAATCTCCCAAGCTACAGAGGAATGAGAGAGAGAGAGAGAGAGACAGACAGAGAGAGAGTATGTGTGAGTGGGCACACACGCCACCGTGCTGCTGTAGTCCGTGAGGAGGAGTTTGAGGGGGAGTCAGGGTGGCAGTCATCCAGGCTTCCAGAGAGGGAGCGTGGGAGGAGAAGAGGTCCTCCTCCAGTCTTGTTGTGGAATTTCCCACTGTGTGACATCATCCACTCAGGTTCCAAGGAGAAGCCCCGTCATCATCAGGAAATAGCCTGCAGCAGAGCACACCGCTGAGAAGGAGCCATTAACTTCCCACAGGGCGACCATAATGAAGGATTGAGCCAAAAGTCAGCCTGAATGGTCTCATCAGCTGTAGCCTCTGAAAGCAATTGCAGGCCATGTAAGGGAAACTAATTTCCACTTGTGGGCAATGCTGTTCGGTAATGTGCTGTACGGCTATCACTTTTTCACAATCCCCTTCAAAAGGGGTAAGGACACCACACCAGGGATCCTTTCAAGGGCTGTAGCTTCTGTTTGCTTACAGCCAAGATCCACATAGTAGCAATGCTTCGCCTACGGAAAGGGGATACCTAGTGAGTTGTACAACTGATTGCATTCAACTGAAATGTGTCTTATGCATTAAATCCAACCCCTCTGGATCAGAAAGGTACAGGGGGTTGCCATGATTGACATCCACGTCTTTGGTGCCCGGGGAACAGTGGGTTAACTTTGTTGTTCAGGAGCAGAACACCAGATTTTTACCTTGTCAGCTCGGGGATTCAAGCCAGCAACCTTTCGGTTACTGGCCCAACGCTCTAACCACTAGGCTACCTGCGCCTAGCTACTCCAGCTTCGTCTATAGCAGCTCATCATGTGAGTGCGAGCAAACTGACAGCATGCTAGGAAGTGCTAGGTATCAACAGCTAATCCAGTGGTGGCCGGAAGCTATAGTGAGCATTTTATCAGTCAATCGCACCGTAATATCGCTGCGTATTTTCATAAAGTTCTGCTTTGCCCAATGTTAGCACCGCCCTGTTCACATCACCCAACGGTCCCCCATATGCAGCGTTTACCGTGAATGCAGTCTCAATTTAAGTTGAGGATCTGCCACATTGTTGACAACATTTCTTTAATTCTCCTCCAAATCAAATCAAATTTTATTTAGCACATACACATGGTTAGCAGATGTTAATGCGAGTGTAGCGAAATGCTTGTGCTTCTAGTTCCGCGCATGCAGTAATATCTCACAAGTAATCTAACAATTTCACAACAACTACCTTATACACACAAGTGTAAAGGAATGAACAAGAATATGTACATAAAAATATATGGATAAGCAATGGCCGAACAGCATAGGCAAGATGTAGTAGATGGTATAGAGTATAGTATATACATATGAGATGAGTAATGTAGGGTATGTAAACACTATATAAAGAGGCATTGTTTAAAGTGGCTAGTGATACATTTATTACATCCTATTTTTAATTATTAAAGTGGCTAGAGATTTGAGTCAGTATGTTGGCAGCAGCCACTCAATGTTAGTGACGGCTGTTTAACAGTCTGATGGCCTTGAGATAGAAGCTGTTTTTCAGTCTCTCGGTCCCAGTTTTGATGCACCTGTACTGACCTCGCCTTCTGGACGATAGCGGGGTGAACAGGCAGTGGCTCGGGTGGTGTCATCCTTGATGATCTTTTTGGCCATCCTGTGACATCGGGTGGTGTAGCTGTCCTGGAAGGCAGGTAGTTTGCCCCCGGTGATGCGTTGTGCAGACCTCACTCCCCTCTGGAGAGCCTTACGGTTGTGGGCGGAGCAGTTGCCGTACCAGGCGGTGATACAGCCCGACAGGATGTTCTCGATTGTGCATCTGTAAAAGTTTGAGTGTTTTTGGTGACAAGCCAAATTTCTTCAGCCTCCTGAGGTTGAAGAGGCGCTGCTGCTCCTTCTTCACCACGCTGTCTGTGTGGGTGGACCATTTCAGTTTGTCCGTGATGTGTACGCCGAGGAACTTAAAACTTTTCACCTTCTCCACTACTCTCCCGCCGATGTGGATAGGCAGCTGCTCCCTCTGCTGTTTCCTGAAGTCCAAGATCATCTCCTTTGTTTTGTTGACATTGAGTGTGAGGTTATTTTCCTGACACCACACTCCGAGGGCCCTCACCTCCTCCCTGTTGGCCGTCTCGTCGTTGTTGATAATCAAGCCTACCACTGTAGTGTCGTCTGCAATCTTGATGATTGAGTTGGAGGCGTGCATGGCCACGCAGTCATGGGTGAACAGGAAGTACAGAAGAGGGCTGAGAACGCACCCTTGTGGGGCCCCAGTGTTGAGAATCAGCGGGGTGGAGATGTTGTTTCCTACCCTCACCACCTGGGGGCAGCCCCGTCAGGAAGTACAGGGCCTAGTTGCACAGGGCGGGGTCGAGACCCAGGGTCTCGAGCTTAATGGCGAGTTTGGAGGGTACTATGGTGTTAAATGCTGAGCTGTAGTCGATGAACAGCATTCTTACATAGATATTCCTCTTGTCCAGATGGGTTAGGGCAGTGTGCAGTGTGATTGCGATTGAGTCGTCTGTAGACCTATTGGGGCGGTAAGCAAACTGGAGTGGGTCTAGGGTGTCAGGTAGGGTGGAGGTGATATGGTCCTTGACTAGTCTCTCAAAGCACTTCAAGATGACGGAAGTGAGTGCTACGAGGCGATAGTCATTTAGCTCAGTTACCTTAGCTTTCTTGGGATCTGGAACAATGGTGGCCCTCTTGAAGCATGTGGGAACAGCAGACTGGAATAAGGATTGATTGAATATGTCCGTAAATACACCAGCCAGCTGGGATGCTGTCTGGGCCGGCAGCCTTGCGAGGGATAACACGTTTAAATCTTTTACTCACGTTGGCTGCAGTGAAGGAGAGCCCGTAGGTTTTGGTAGCGGGCCGTGTCGGTGGCACTGTATTGTCCTCAAAGCGAGCAAAGAAGTTGTTTAGTTTGTCTGGGAGCAAGACATCGTGGTCTGCGATGGGCTGGTTTTCTTTTTGTAGTTCGTGATTGACTGTAGACCCTGCCACATACCTCTCGTGTCTGAGCCGTTGAATTGTGACTCTACTTTGTCTCTATACTGACGCTTAGCTTGTTTGATTGCCTTGCTGAGGGAATAGCTACACTGTTTGTATTCGGTCATGTTTCCGGTCGCCTTGCCATGATTAAAAGCAGTGGTTCGCGCTTTCAGTTTTGCGCGACTGCTGCTATCCATCCACGGTTTCTGGTTGGGGAAGGTTTTAATAGTCACTGTGGGTACAACATCACCGATGCACTTGCTAATAAACTCGCTCACCGAATCAGCATATTCATCAATGATCGAAGCAAGTTGAACAGACCTGAGCACGGGCGTTTCCTGTTTTAGTTTCTGTCTATAGGCTGGGAGCAACAAAATGGAGTCGTGGTCAGATTTTCCGAAAGGAGGGTGGGGGAGGGCTTTGTATGTGTCGCGGAAGTTAGAGTAAAATAAAGACCATCTCTCCTTCAGTCAGTTCTGGAATCCACCACTGTTGTAGCCATAGAATGAGGAATTCACATACTTAATAGGATCTCTATGGTTGTAGCCTAATCTTCCTGTGTGACATCATCCCCCCCCCACTTGGTTCCAAGATTGTCCCCATCATCATCATCAGGAAATACCATGCAGCAAAGCCCACCGAACAGCTAACGGATGAAGATGTGAAGCAAGAATTGGTAAAGCAAGAATAGCATTCAACACCCTAAATAAGATCTGCAAAACCAAACACATGTCAAATGTCAAATCCATTGTTCGGTACGGATCGGAAACATGGAGTATCACTACTAACACGCAGAACAAACTACAGACATTCATTAACCACAGTCTCAGATGCATTCTGCGAGTCCACTGGCCAGACACCATCAACACCATTCATCTGTGGGAACTGAAAAACAAGACCCAATAGAAGCACAATTTAAGAGGAGGAAGTGGAGCTGGATAGGACATACACTAAGAAACAATATATCAATCAGAAAACAGGACCTTACATGGAACCTACAAGCAAACACAAAAGAGGTCAGACCTAGAACCACTTGAAGATGAAGAACGGAGCAGGAGATGAATGCAGAGGGTCTGACATGGCAACGCCTGGAGCGGAGGGCACAAGACCGAAAGGGATGGAGGCGATTCATCATGGCTTATGTTCCGTAAGGAATACAAAGGCTTAAGTAAGTAAGTAAGTAAGTAAGCAAGTAAGGGCACACAGCTGTGAAGGAGCCATTTTCTACCCACTGTTTCACTATAATGAAAGATAGAGACAAAAGTCAGTCTGAATGGTCTCATCAGCTGTAGTCTCTGAAACTAGGCTAATTGAAGGCCATTTGTGGGCTTTGTGAGATCAAGACATGGGGGTAATGCTCCTTTTTAATTTGCTGTATGGCTATGCCTCTTCCGACAATCCCCTTCAAAGGTGCAAGGATACCACACACCCCGAAAGCTAATCGTTTCAAGGGCTGCAGCATCCATTCGCTTACTCACACTTAGTGCCGTGAAGGCCTGTGAGGAAGGCAATCTGAGCTCTAATGCACTGGCTCCTTTCTCACCTTTCTTGAAAGGTAATTTCTTGTCTCCCACATTTCTGTCAACATTTCTTTCATTGTCTTCCGCTGAAATAAAGACCGACATCTTTCCTTCGTAAATACTTTCCATTCCTTCAGGGAAAGAGATGAAAATAAGTACGCATAATGCCTCCAACAGGTGTTATGTTTTATTACTTGTTATATGAGCCTTTACAATGTCTTAAATAAGGCTATTAATATGTTATGGCTCTCTAGGTAGCGTCACTATGTTACATTTTGAAGTATAATGTATCATACCTGTCGGTAATTTAATTACCCAAGTATTATTTCAAATTATATATATTGTTGGCTAATGACCCGTGTTGGGGGTAACGCGTTACAAAAGTAATGCTTCACGCAATCAGATTACTTTTATGAGTAATGGAGTAAGGTAACATGTTACTTTTACTAATTGGGTAATATCATTACAGTTACTTTCGTAATCGTATCTCTAGCGGGCGCATATTTCCATGATCCAATCTCGACTTGTTGCCTCATTAAGATCTCGAGCGAGAGGAGAATGGTTGTCTGGAGAAATGTCATGTCAGCTGCTGTCCATAGAGGTGTATAGAGGGCGCACCTCTGATGTTTGCCATTGATCGCATCTGTAATAGCAAAGCCCGAAGAGGGCGTGCCCATCTAGTGGCAAGTGTGCCCTCTATACAGTACATCTCTATGGGTCCGTGTAAGTGCAGTCTATAACGAGAACTGGCAGCTCAAGAGAAAGATTTTGAATGAAAAGATAGGAAATCTGTACAGATGTTTGGCTTACAACATACAGTGTATGGCTAAGCAGCCCATGTATAGCGCAGCACTTGTAGACAAGCACAGGAAAGCAGCGCCATTAAAGGAGAAAGTGATCAAACCTGAGTTAGTGAATAACCTATATTTGGTAGAACGCGCGTGGCTTGTTCCTGCTCCCGCCGACAGTCAAACAAACAGTCAGATTTAGACTTTTTCCATGAAAGTAACTCAAACTAACACGTTACTTTCCACTCAAAGTAATATTGTAAAGTAATGCGTTACTTTTGTTAAACATTTCCAAGTAACTAATTCCAACACTGTTAATGACTAATTGACTCAATTTTGGAGAATAAAAACACAATGCAGGGAACATGGATTTTGTCTTTGTGATGTCTTTGAAAAGTTGTAATAGTCCGACTGAAATTGAATTGACCAAGGATGGCCTGTAATGAATGGCTCCACATATTATCTCTATTTCCCTTCATAGGCAAGAACAAAGGGCCTAAAGAACCCCCCTCCCTTTCTCTCTAACCAACATGTCCTGTCAAATAGCTTTTTGCAAATGTACTACATTATGTGACAGAACTTGTCTAGAAGCAAAATCAATAAGCACATTCTGAAAGATTTCTGCCCATGACGTCCCAATGGAAATTAACAATAAATGAATTACAGTGATACCAAGTTCAATGTAGCTGTGATGACAAGCAGCAGTATCAGAGTCCTGTTTTTACCGAACAATGCGCTCTTCTACTATGTTGTAGACGTTGTCTATCACCTGGTCCTCAGCTCAGCACATAAATAGCAAACAGAAGGAGCCTCTTCCTTTAGTATCTCATGCATGAATTCAGCTACGTAATCTTGGGGATTGTATTAAGATGTGTAATTTTAGGACTTGTGTGGATGGGTAGATAGATCAAACTTGACCTGACTATTTGATGCCTGACATAGCCTTATCTGAGTGGAGGTCTTTCTCCATTTGTGGAAGAGGTGGGACGAAATGGAAAGCACAAAGAACGGAATCAAAGGGGAACTCTCTTGAAAGGCCCACTATGGAAAGGAAAGATGATTCTCTTTTGTAAACCTGAGTCATATGATAATGCTATTGGACTAATCCATTAAAATGGCTGCAAAGATGTTATTCACAAGCCTGTTACTAAGCCAACTACGACTGTGGGAGAAAAAAAATGGAGTAAAAATAAAACACAGTGACGATCTTAGTCAGCAGGAGAGCTTCCTGGAACACTCTTGGAAAAAGAAGTTGGAAAAAACATAAGTAAAGCGAAAGCGAATAGTTTGAAAGCGAATATGTGCTACATTCTGCTCAGCGGTCCTTATTGCACAACACAATTGCACTCAAAGAAAGAAGACTCTCGGAAAATCCGTGAGGTAGCACAAGATAGCATTTTGACTGATTAAAATCATTTGGTTTGCTAAACTATTATTTGCTACATTCTGCTTATCATTCTGCTTATATAATATTTTCTAGGACCATTCCATGATGTAACTTAAGATACCCTACTGTATAGGTGGAAAGAGTGAGGAGATGTGGGTAAGATAAGTAGATGTCACGTTCCTGACCGGTTTTCTGTTATTTTGTATGTGTTTGACGGTCAGGGCGTGAGTTTCGGTGGGTAGTCTATGTTATGTGTTTCTATGTTTGTTAAAGGGTGACCTGATATGGCTCTCAATTAGAGGCAGGTGGTTTTCATTTCCTCTGATTGAGAGCCATATTAAGGTAGGTGTTTTCACATTGATTGTTGTGGTTGGTTGTCTCCTGTGTCAGTGTCTGTGTATGTTACGCCACACGGGACTGTTTTGGTTTTGTTTGTTTGTTCGTTTTATGTAGTCATTTTTCCTGTTCGTGCGTTCTTCCTGTTTCATGTAAGTTCGTCGTCCAGGTCTGTCTACGTCGTTTTTGTTATTTTGTTAGTTATTCAAGTATCGTTCGTTTTGTCTTTGTCTTGTTTAATAAATCATTATGTCTAACTACCACGCTGCATATTGGTCATCTGATTCGTCTCGCCTCTCCTCGTCTGAGGAGGAAGACGAAGTAGACAATCGTTACAGAACCACCCACCGAACCAGAACCAAGCAGCGTGAGTTACAGCAGTGCCCCACGAAACAGGAATCCTGGACATGGGAAGAAGTATTGGAGGGAAAAGGACACTGGGCTCATATTGGGGAATATCGCCGCGCTCGTGAGGAGATGGAAGCAGCGATAGCCCGGTGCGGGTTATTCCACCTCCCCGCACTTGTAGGCCTAGATTGAGTATTGAGCCGGAAGTCATGAAGCCGGCCCTACATATCTGGCCACCAGTACGTCTCCTCGGACCGGCTTACATGGCACCAGCCTTACGCATGGTGTCCCCGGTTCGCCTACATAGCCCGGTGCGGGTTATTCCACCTCCCCGCACTGGTCGGGCAACGGGGAGCATTCAACCAGGTAAGGTTGGGCAGGCTCAATGCTCAAGGGAGCCAGTACGCCTGCACGGTCCGGTATTTCCGGCGCCACCTCCCCGCCCCAGCCCAGTACCACCAGTGCCTACTCCACGCACCAGGCTTCCAGTGCGTTTCCAGAGCCCTGTTCCTCCTCCACGCACTCTCCCTATGGTGCGTGTCTCCAGCCCAGTGCCTCCAGTTCCGGCACCACGCACTAAGCCACCTGTGCGTCTCCAGAGCCCTGTACACACTGTTCCTTCTCCCCGTACTCGTCCTGATGTGCGTATCCTCAGCCCGGTGCCATCAGTGCCGGTACCACGCACCAGGTCCATAGTACGTTTTGAGAGTCCAGTGTGCCCTGTCCCTGCTCCCCGCACTTGCCATGAAGGTGCGTGTCCTTAGCCCGGTGCCTCCAGTTCCGGCACCACGCACCAGGCCTACAGTGCGCCTCATCCGGCCAGAGCCATCCGTCTGCCCAGTGCCATCTGAGCCATCCGTCTTCCCAGCGCCATCTGAGCCATCCGTCTCCCCAGCGCCATCTGAGCCATCCGTCTCCCCAGCGCCATCTGAGCCATCCGTCTCCCCTGCGCCATCTGAGCCATCCTTCTGCCCAGCGCCGTCTGAGCCATCCGTCTGTCCCGAGCAATTAGAACCGCCCGTCTGTCCTGAGCCGTCAGAGCCGTTAGTCAGTCAGGAGCGGCTAAAGCCATTCGTCAGTCAGGATCTGCCAGAGCCGCCAACCAGACAGGATCTGCCAGAGCCATCAGCGAGCCATGAGCGTCCAGAGCTGTCAGCGAGCCATGAGCGTCCAGAGCCGTCAGCGAGCCATGAGCGTCCAGAGCCGTCAGCCAGCCATGAGTGTCCAGAGCCGTCAGCCAGCCATGAGTGTCCAGAGCCGTCAGCTAGCCATGAACGTCCAGAGCCGTCAGCTAGCCATGAGCGTCCAAGCCGTCAGCCAGTCATGAGCTGCCCCTCAGCCCAGAGCTGCCATTTATTCAGAACTGCCCCTCAGTCCAGAGCTGTCTCTCTGTCCGGAGCTGCCCTTCAGTCCGGAGTTGCCCCTCTATCCTGAGTTGCCCCTCTATCCTGAGCTACCTCTCTATCCTGACCTACCTCTCTGTCCTGAGCTATATCTCTGTCCTGAGCTACCTTATCCCGGTGCTGCCCCTTGTCCCGGTGCTGCCCCTTATCTTAAGGTTACCAGTTAAATTAAGTGGGTGTAAGATGAGGGTGGTCATTCTAAGGGGGAGACGTAAGCTGGGATTGACTATGGTGGGGTGGGGACCTCGCCCAGAGCCTGAGCCACCACCGTGGTCAGACGCCCACCCAGACCCTCCCCTAGACTTTTGGTGGTGCGTTCGGAGTACGCACCTTGAGGGGGGGGTTATGTCACGTTCCTGACCGGTTTTCTGTTATTTTGTATGTGTTTGACGGTCAGAGCGTGAGTTTGGGTGGGTAGTCTATGTTATGTGTTTCTATGTTTGTTAAAGGGTGACCTGATATGGCTCTCAATTAGAGGCAGGTGGTTTTCATTTCCTCTGATTGAGAGCCATATTAAGGTAGGTGTTTTCACATTGATTGTTGTGGGTGGTTGTCTCCTGTGTCAGTGTCTGTGTATGTTACGCCACACGGGACTGTTTTGGTTTTGTTTGTTCGTTCGTTTTATGTAGTCATTTTTCCTGTTCGTGCGTTCTTCGTGTTTCATGTAAGTTCGTCGTCCAGGTCTGTCTACGTCGTTTTTGTTATTTTGTTAGTTATTCAAGTATAGTTCGTTTTGTCTTCGTCTTGTTTAATAAATCATTATGTCTAACTACCACGCTGCATATTGGTCATCTGATTTGTCTTGCCTCTCCTCGTCTGAGGAGGAAGACGAAGTAGACAATCGTTACAGTAGATGAGATTGTGATGGGAACAGCAAGCCCCTATGAAGAAACATAAAGAGAGAAAACGTAGGGAGAGAATGGCTGATGTTGAGCCATATTCTGCATAATGACTGGTTGCCAGGCATTTTGAATGTTCTGGTGCCTGCTTCCTGCCACCCACCTCTCGCCAGGTACAGCATCAGCAAATGATGACACACGTGTCACAGTCTTCACTGAATATCACCTCCTTGCCCTTTTACACCTGCTTACGTATGCACTTCTCTCAAAGGTCACAGGAGGCCTCTCTTGTTGGTGAAAGAGAGTCTGGAAGGGAAGGTTTATTCATGATTCGTCTTTTAACAGCAGGAGAGGGATCAGCAGGAGTTATGTCTAAATAATCACTCTCCCTATCATTAGCTATCCTAGTATTATGTATGGGGCGGCAAGGTAGTAAAGTAAGAATTTGTTCTTAACTGACTAGCCTAGTTAAATAAAGTTTAAAAAAAATAAAATAAGAATGACCTTTAAGGTAAAGCTGGGAACTCATAAAAGTACAAAGTCGAAAGAGGCCAGAGTTCCCAAGTTGGAATTCTGAGTTGGATGACCGTTAAAAAAACATTCTGAGCTAGTTTTTTTTCCCAAATTCCTAGTTGAATGCACTGAAGTCGGAAGTCAGAGATTTCCAAGTTCCCAGTTCCCAGCTGTTTTGAACGTGGCATATTTTAGGTAATTCTTTAATGTACTTGTTGTCCGTCACTGTGCCACGTCAAATGACATCTCATAGTATACTTTCATTGTCTTCCATTGTCAATTGTCATGATAGGAGTTGACATGATAGCACAAACAGATCTGGGGCAGTGCTATAATTCCTGGCTTAGCTTGCCAAAATTCCATACATTTTTACATTTCAAAACAAGGTATAGGGAACACATTCATGTAAAAAAAAGACCTACATTTATTAAATAACATAACAAAACAGAGTCACATAGTTCAACAATTTAAAACCAATCCAAAAAAGGCAATTGTGTGGAATAAATTTGTTGGTGCAAAGATATTAAAGAGTTCAATTAGAGGGTTGCTTGACACTTGTGTTTAGTAAAGCACTTAACAGACTAGGGCGCTGCATGACTAAAATGCTCTAAAGCAGCGATGACTAAACAAAACGTATCATCCACCAATGAATCGGTGCCCTTGGAACAGCAGGGCTGTGGGAGGAAGCAGGCTACTGAATTCCAGGACAGATCACTGGCTCGCTCGCTTGCTGTTGGTGACACCTCCGTAAATGCACATGGAATTCTCCCGTGCAGTGTTCCCCCTCACAAAGTACAGTAAAAAGGGTGTGGGACGGAGCTTTGGGGAGCACCCGTCTGCTCATCTGATGGTATGGACATTCCGGCAGGAAGTATTGCCCGCCCCTGTCAGGAAACCCCCCCCCCCCCTCCTATCACCATGACAACTGAGAGCACCTACATGTTGGAATGGCATCATGGCAATCCCAGAGTCCCACAGCAATAGCTTGGTTTAGCAACCTGCTGTCGGAGATACAGGAAATAGTTCATTTACATTGTTTTAAAAGTTAATTTGACAGATGCTGTGGTGCACATGTTCCTTGCAGCGCTGGGATCCTTTTTTAGACATAGGTATGTCTATTGCACATGCTGTGACCAGGGTTCACATGAATTGTGAATTCAAATGACCTGTACTCTGTGAGGTCTTGATGTGAGTCATATCCTTTCCTTGAAAGAAGGGTACAGAGCATGTACAGTACAGTAGGATAATTATCCCTCATAAGATTGAAAGCTTTGGCAATGCTACTGCACTAAGCTGTTATCACATCCTTAAATTCCAAATTCATTCCCATTTTATAACATGCTGTGACTTTTTCCACATTTTGGTAGGATACAGCCTTATTCTAAAATGTATCAATCTACACACAATACCCCATAATGACAAAGCAAAAACTGGATTTTAGAAATGTTTGCTCATTTATTACAAATAAAACACTGAAATTTTACATTTACATAAGTATTCAGACCCTTTACTCAGTACTTTGTTGAAGCACCTTGGGCAGCGATTACAGCCTCGAGTCTTCTTGGGTATGACGCAACAAGCTTGGCATACCTGTATTTGGGGAGTTTCTCCCATTCTTCTCTGCAGATCCTCTCAACCTCTGTCAGGATGGATGGGGAGCATTGCTGCCCAGTTATTTTCAGGTCTCTCAGGAGATGTTCGATCGAGTTCAAGTCCGGGCTCTGGCTGGGCCACTCCATGACACTCCAGACTTGTCCTGAAGCCACTCCCGCATTGTCTTGGCTGTGTGCTAAGGGTCGTTGTCCTGCTGGAAGGTGAACCTTCGCCCCAGTCTGAGGTCCTGAGCGCTCTGGAGAAGGTTTTCAAGGATCTCTTTGCTGCGTTCATCTTTGACTCGATCCTGACTTGTCTCCCAGTCCCTGCCAATGAACAACTTCCCCACAGCATGATGCTGTCACCGCCCTATTTCACCGTAGGGAAAGCAGGCCAGCACTAGGAAGAGTCTGCTGCCATTTAAGAATGATGGAGGCCACTGTGTTCTTGGGGACCTTCAATGCTGCATACATTTTTTGGTACCCTTCCCCAGATCTGTGCCTCGACACAATCCTAGAGCTATACAGACAATTCCTTTGACCTCAAGGCTTGGTTTTTGCTCTGACATGCACTGTCAACTGTGGGACCTTATATAGACAGGTGTATGCCTTTCCAAATCATGTCAATGAATTGAATTTACCACAGGTAAAGTTGTAGAAACATCTCAAGGATGATCAATGGAAAATGGATGCACCCGAGCTCAATTTCGAGTCTCATAGCAAAGGGTCTTTTTCTGTTTTTTTAATCTTTAATACATTTACAAACATTTCTAAAAATCATTTTTTTATTTGTCATTATTGTTTATTGTGTGTAGATGAATGAGGAATATATATTTTTAAATCAATTTTAGAATAAGGACAAAATGTGGAAAAAGTGAAGGGGTCTGGATACTTTCTGAGTGCACTGTATACCTTAAATTAGAGATCATTAACTAAATTCAGCCGCAGGCCATCTTGTTCTTCAGTGGATTGTCAGGTGGCAGGAACATAATTCAATTACATTTGTAGACTGAAAATTGACTGCAAGAAGCCCAAACAGATATAACATTTCACTAAAACATAATATTTTCAAACTTTCCCGTTTGTATATGATCACATGTACACGACATGGCCAAATGTATGTGGACACCTGCTCGTCGAACATCTCATTCCAAAATTATCGGGATTAATATGGAGTTGGTCCTCCCTTTGCTGCTATAAAAGCCTCCAGTCTTCTAGGAATGCTTTCCACTAGATGTTGGAACATTGCTGTGGGACGTGCTTCCATTCAGCCACAAGAGCATTAGTGAGGTTGGGCACAGATGTTGGGCGATTAGGCCTGACTCACAGAGTTCCAATTCATCCCTAATGTGTTTCATTTATTCCAAAATAATTTCTGTATTGACCTCGCTTTTTGCATGGGGACGTTGTCATGCTAAAACAGGAAAGGGCCTTCTCCAAACTGTTGCCACAAAGTTGAAAGTACAGAACTTTTTAGAATGTCGTTGCTGAAACAGGAAGTGGCCTTCCCCAAACTGTTGCCACAAAGTTGGAAGCACTGAATTTTTTAGAATGTCTATGTATGCTGTAGTGTTAAGATTTCCTTTCACTGGAACTAAGGGGCCTAGCCCGAACCATGGAAAACATCCCCAGACCATTATTCCTCTTCAACAAAACTTAACAGTTGGCACTATGCATTCGGGCAAATAGCATTCTCCTGGCATCCGCCAAACCCAGATTCGTCTGTCGGACTGCCAGATGGAGATTTGTGATTCATCACTCCAGAATCCAATGGCGTCGAGCTTTACACCACTCGGCATTACACATGGTGATCTTAGGCTTGTGTGCGGGTGCTCGGCCATGGAAACTCATTCCATTAAGCTCCCCAAAACAGTTATTGTGCTTCCTAAGGCAGTTTGGAACTTGGTAGTGAGTTTTGCAATGGAGGACAGAAGATTTTTACTCGCTACGTGCTTCAGCACTTGGCGGCCCCGTTCTGTGAGCTTGTATGGCCTACCATTTTGCGGCTGAGCCGTTGTTGCTCTTAGACGTTTCCACTTCACAATACCAGCACTTACAGTTGAGTGGGGAAGCTCTAGCAGAGCAGAAATTTGACAAACTGACTTGTTGGAAAGGTGGCATCCTATGACGGTTCCACGTTGAAAGGCACTGAGTTCTTCAGTAAGGCCATTCTACTGCCAATGTTTTCCTATGGAGATTGTATGGCTATGTGCTCAATTTTGTGGCTGAAATAGCTGAATCCACTAATTTGAAGGGGTACATACATTTAACAGATTTCCACAATTAATTTGTTTTATGTCCAACAATTATTTATTTTTATTTGGGGGGGGGGGGGGGCAAATAAAATCACTGGGCCACCAGTTGGGGAACCCTGCCTTATATCACAGTAGTACATTTTTAATTGCAGTGTCATTACAGTGTAGGTACACATTGTTACATAGTGTTTGGGAAAAACGATCTCAGCATGCAACACGGATGGAAGTAGGTCTCAGAGTAATGCATTATGACATCATACTTGACTGAACCACCTTTGACTGACCTACCTGTGAGCACCTTCTTTGCAGTTGTCAATTCAGGTGGGGAGCCCTGAGTGAGGTTGGCCAGTCGAGGGTAATGCGCATCCCCAAGACATATTTCCATTTGTGTAGCATGCTGAGATCCATGATGTGCTTCGCTGTCTGATACCTACTGTATAAGACTGTAGGGATTTTTCCGGCATGACACACACCATTCGTTTTGGATTCAGGATGTTGTGTAAGCATATATGGGCTTTGGGGGTGACAAAGAGGGCAAGCTCTGATCTGACTGACATTTCAACTGTTTACAAACTGGACCAACATAGCTGATCCTCTTCCAAACATACTCCAGTAGATAGCAGAGAGGTATACTACAAAGCAGGATCAATGAGTCAATCACATACAGTAACTTTGATAAGCAACCAGAAGTAACTATCGATTTTGTTTGTTGAATCAATCAGACCCATGTCCATTTCAAGCGTATCTTTCAAAAAAATGTAAAGTTGTATGACAATATTTAGGCACGTTAGACGTCTGACTCCTTGATGCCGCTTTGTTGTATGAGGCTGTCATAAATGTGTCTGAAATGATGTTATGATCGTTGATGAATCTTTTCAAGACTATGAAGTCTCATGTTTTCTACACCTGCCTAGTTTACATGTCAGATTAGCATCAGTGCTAGCAATGGTTCAGTTGTTGCATGTTAAACCAAATCAAAGTTTCAACAATGAAATTCAACCATTTATTGCCCTTTTTGTTTATCTGGATTTAAGTTGAGGATAAAGGATATAATTAAAAAACCTTACTGAGGGCCTCCCGAGTGGTGCAGCAGTCTAAGGACCTGCATTGCTGTGCTTGAGGCGTCACTACAGCCCCGCCCTGGGTTTCATCCCAGGCGGAGACCCATGAGGTGGTGCACAATTGGCCCAGCGTCATCCAGGTTAGGGGAAGATTTGTCCGGTTGGGGTTTCCTTGTCCCATCGTGCTCTAGCGACACCTTGTGGCGGGCTGGGCGTCTGCAAGCTGACTCCAGTTGCCAGCTGTATGGTGTTTCTTCTGACATATTGGTGCGGCTGGCTTCTGGGTTAAGCCAGCAATGTGTCAAGAAGCAGTGCGGCTTGGCAGGCTCGTGTTTCGGAGGACGCATGGCTCTCAACCTTCGCTTCTCCCGAGTCCATATGGAAGTTGCAGTGATGGGACACGACTGTAACTACCAATAGGATATCATGAAAAAGGGCTCGATTTTTTGTAACGTACTGTGAAAGTTTGTTTCATCCTATTTTAGACCAAAACAAAGACCATTCTTTCTCAGAGGGACAACAACTCTGACAGCACCCTTTATTCAAACATGAATGACGAATGACGACATAAATCCGAGTATTTTTTCATTTTACATCCCAGCAGGCCATACAAAACGTAGAATGTCCAATCCTTGAGTACACTCTAATTTCAACCTAATTATATCAAGCCCACTCACTATTCACTTACTTACCAGTCTCTTCAACTTTTAGCTATTGTTTGCAATATTTACTACCTTGGTGTGAATGGAAATTCTACCTCTCTGATAAGTCACTCTCTCTTTCGTTCTCCTCCACATGTACGTCAGAGCCCTAATGGTGCCCACATGGACCACATGGCTCTTGGAACATTACACACATGTAATCAGAGATGGTTTGCACAATAATCAGACACAGCACTGTGACAATGGGTCTTAAGGAAGGACAGGTGGATAAGGGCCACTGGCTCACCTTTCTGGGTCCTTGAGTGGAAGCATTAATTATGCTCTTTGATAGGCTAAGCAGATGTCAATCACGCTAATGCTAATGACTAAGGTTTGTTTGTTTGTGGTGTGATACCTTTCCAGTAACACATTTATTTTTGGTGCCCACAACTTTATCAATTTCAGGCTGGATCACATCCGGCCGTGATCGGTAGTCCCATAGGGCGGCGCACAATTGGCCCAGCATCGTCCGGGTTTGGCCGGTGTAGGCCATCATTTAAAATAAGAATTTGGTCTTAACTGACTTGCCTAATTAAATAAAAGTTAAATAAAATACAAACAAAATAATAATTATACAGAGGAAGCTGAACTCATCCCAATGAATGGAAGATCTGAAAAGTTAATCTGCCTTCAGATGGGCTCTGAGTCTCACAGAACTCCCACCGGGTGTGGGTATGACCGGAAAATGGCTCAGCATCCCGTCCATTAGTCTCCAGGCCACCTCCAAAGGCTATGACTTCCACCACCCCAGGGGTGTGACCAATCACAAAGCCAGCAGAGAGAGTGGGTGGGATGGGTGAGGGAACACAGAGCATCTTCCAGAAGCAACTTTGTATCGAGTCCTAGTCAACTGCAGAATCATTAGAATTCTCAATAACTGAGTAATACCTGTGGCCTGGGTGGTCAATAAGTTTGTGCCACTGCCTACAGCAATCATTTGTCAGTGTTGGCTCCGTGTGTTTGAATCCAGCCCACTGCATTTGTGACACACTCTGTCGATCTTTCGCACTCTCTCCTTTGTCCAATAAAATACAAAATCTTTATATACAGTGGGGAGAACAAGTATTTGATACACTGCCGATTTTGCAGGTTTTTCTACTTACAAAGCATGTAGAGGTCTGTAATTTTTATCATAGGTACACTTCAACTGTGAGAGACGGAATCGAAAACAAAAATCCAGAAAATCACATTGTATGATTTTTAAGTAATTAATTTGCATTTTATTGCATGACATAAGTATTTGATACATCAGAAAAGCAGGACTTAATATTTGGTACAGAAACCTTTGTTTGCAATTACAGAGATCATACGTTTCCTGTAGTTCTTGACCAGGTTTGCACACACTGCAGCAGGGATTTTGGCCCACTCCTCCATACAGACCTTCTCCAGATCCTTCAGGTTTCGGGGCTGTCGCTGGGCAATACGGACTTTCAGCTCCCTCCAAAGATTTTCTATTGGGTTCAGGTCTGGAGACTGGCTAGGCCACTCCAGGACCTTGAGATGCTCCTTAGTTGCCCTGGCTGTGTGTTTCGGGTCGTTGTTATGCTGGAAGGCCCAGCCACGACCCATCTTCAATGCTCTTACTGAGGGAAGGAGGTTGTTGGCCAAGATCTCGCGATACATGGCCCCATCCATCCTCCCCTCAATACGGTGCAGTCGTCCTGTCCCCTTTGCAGAAAAGCAATCCCAAAGAATGATGTTTCCACCTCCATGCTTCACGGTTGGGATGGTGTTCTTGGGGTTGTACTCATCCTTCTTCCTCCAAACACGTTGAGTGGAGTTTAGACCAAAAAGCTCTATTTTTGTCTCATCAGACCACATGACCTTCTCCCATTCCTCCTCTGGATTATCCAGATGGTCATTGGCAAACTTCAGACGGGCCTGGACATGCGCTGGCTTGAGCAGGGGGACCTTGCGTGCGCTGCAGGATTTTAATCCATGACGGCGTAGTGTGTTACTAATGGTTTTCTTTGAGACTGTGGTCCCAGCTCTCTTCAGGTCATTGACCAGGTCCTGCCGTGTAGTTCTGGGCTGATCCCTCACCTTCCTCATGATCATTGATGCCCCACGAGGTAAAGATCTTGCATGGAGCCCCAGACCGAGGGTGATTGACCGCCATCTTGAACTTCTTCCATTTCTAATAATTGCGCCAACAGTTGTTGCCTTCTCACCAAGCTGCTTGCCTATTGTCCTGTAGCCCATCCCAGCCTTGTGCAGGTCTACAATTTAACCCTGATGTCCTTACACAGCTCTCTGGTCTTGGCCATTGTGGAGAGGTTGGAGTCTGTTTGATTGAGTGTGTGGACAGGTGTCTTTTATACAGGTAACGAGTTCAAACAGGTGCAGTTAATACAGGTAATGAGTGGAGAACAGGAGGGCTAACAGGTCTGAGAGAGCCGGAATTCTTACTGGTTGGTAGGTGATCAAACACTTATGTCATGCAATAAAATGCAAATTAATTACTTAAAAATCATACAATGTGATTTTCTGGATTTTCAAAATCCCTGCTGCAGTGTGTGCAAACCTGGTCAAGAACTACAGGAAACGTATGATCTCTGTAATTGCAAACAAAGGTTTCTGTACCAAATATTAAGTTCTGCTTTTCTGATGTATCAAATACTTATGTCATGCAATAAAATGCAAATTACTTAAAAATCATACAATGTGATTTTCTGGATTTTTGTTTTAGATTCCGTCTCTCACAGTTGAGGTGTACCTATGATAAAAATTACAGACCTCTACATGCTTTGTAAGTAGGAAAACCTGCAAAATCGGCAGTATATCAAATACTTTTTCTCCCCACTATATATATACATATATATATATATATTATATATATATATATAATACATATATATATAATACATATATATATATATATATATATATATATATATATATATATATATATAAATATATATATATATAAAACTCAACAATACTGGAATCCCTATTGATTTTAGAGTAACATGGTCTCTCAATCATAAAACCGCTAGAATACAGACTTCCTGTTTATGATGTACACTACCTCCCCGTTGTTTGACCTTCGATATCCAATGTTGCTATCCTCTGTAAATTAATCATTTAAATCAAAATAATTCAGAGTGCTAGAGAGGTTTATTATTCAAAGGCATTTGCTTTCAGCTGAAGGATGGCTTTTAGACAAGGGACACTCAACAGCAGAGGCTGTGTCTGTCTGTGCCCATTACTTTCCAATGGGTTTGGTATGCAATAGGAGAATGCTGAACGAGTTTGAGACAAGAAGAAGAATTAGTAAAAAACCAAGAGCCAGCTGTACTGGGTGACCTGCATAAAATCACGGGGATGGTCTCTGAAAAAATGCACTAAACAAACCAATATTTTTTTTTTTCATATTGCAATTTCTCTATTACCTGTTTTATATGACATTTTAAAAGTTCACATATGTTTCGAATGGTCTTATGGCAGCCAATTTTGGAAAAGGTATTAATTCATCTCACACTTAAGTATGGTCAATTGCTTTTTACTTTACAGGCTAGTATTTGGCCTGCTTCAACAAACCTCTTGTACCAGACGGTGCAATCAAAAACAGGCAATATAGTACAGGTCAAGGAGGACATGCATATTCAGCTGTATCGCTATTAAAAGGTTGAGATTTAAACATTTGGAAAAGACTTGATCAAAAATGAATAATGAAAATTGGGCTATCTAGTTGTAACCATGCTGCTGAATGAGTCATTGAAACAAAGGGAGTCTTAACAATACCACATTTGACAATAATCTTTACATTTGAATCAACTTCAAACTGCACAAAAGGTGCCCAGGATCTAGAAAAAAAAGCATTGTTATTTTGTTTGTACTTCAGACCCATCCAAGGTGCTGTACACAACGCCAGAACCTCAATATGTAAAACAGAACCTCAATATAAAAACAGCTTTTTAAGGCCGTGCAGCAGTGTTCAGATTGAAGAGAAGAGATGAGACACACTGCATAATGGTCCCAGACAATAGACCTACAGAGGCTCCATGAGTTTGTGCATGTGCAATTAGATAACAAGTGGATCAAAACTGAGCTCTCTACTGTCTGGCACCCACACACCTGCACTCTCTCAATAACCTGTCCTGACAAAACAGTGGATCTCTCCCTTTGTCTGCAAGTCATCTTTGTGTGTGTGTGTGTGTGTGTGTGTGTGTGTGTGTGTGTGTGTGTGTGTGTGTGTGTGTGTGTGTGTGTGTGTGTGTGTGTGTGTGTGTGTGTGTGTGTGTGTGTGTGTGTGTGTGTGTGTGTGTGTCCGTACTGTATGTGTAAGTGTACATGGGGGGGGCGGAGAGACAGGGAGGGAGAGATAGGCTGTGTCCCAAATGGGGCCTTATTCCCTATTTAGTGCACAACTTTTGGCCAGGCTCCATAGGGCTCTGGTCAAACATAGTGTACTATCAAGGGAATAGGGTGCCCTTTGGGACCCAGCCTATCTCTCCCTCTTGGTCTCTCCACCCGTCTCTCGTCTTTACTGATCTCATCCGTCTCTCTGAGCGCCACACCAGACGGCTCAGAGCCCCCGGGATCAATTAGTGGCCAGTTCAACTAGGTGGAGGAGTAGGCATGTGTGTGTGTTTGTGTGTGTGTGTGGGGGGGGGCATTGTATTATGGTCAGGATGGGTTAGTTAAGTATGGACAAGCAGGAGCCAAAGTAGGGTGGTTTGACATCAGGAACAATGTTAAGACCAGGCTATAGTGACTGAGTGTTTAGTGGGGGGGTTCAGTTTAGTGTGTAGTGGAGTGGTGATTGATGCTCTGATTCCTGCTTTGGTGTTAATAGACTTCTTTGAATAGTTAGTTACAACAGATAGTTACACACCTCAGATACAAATAACATGACTTGCTAATGGGCGTTGGGCTTGAAGCTTAAAGAGAAAATGAGAGATGGACATTGAGCATGTCAATTGTCTTCCCGTTTTATCCTACGCCATTACTATTATATAAACACTTTGTTTCATGAATTATATCCTCAAAAGATTTTCATCTCCATGTGTGAATTTGTTCATTAGTTTCCTACTCTTTGTCTACATTTAAAGATTCTTTCAAGCTGTTATCGGATTCAAGCTGAGATGCCGAATGAGAGAGTGCATCAAATCTACCTCATACAATTTGATCCCGCAGCTTCACAAACTCCCACCAAGTTATAACACATACGCACAATGTCTGTTGGAATTACTATATCTGAAAATAGCAATACTGTAAATTGCTATGTTCTGTGTGTCACACTTCTTGCGCAATTTCATCACGTGACCAGATATTGCCATTGATTAATCTGTTACCGACTATATGAAATGTGTCACACTTACGCCTGTTCGTGGGCAAGTAGGCTACATTCGAACATACTTATCCCATGCGTAACTAAATAGACCATCTCCATGACTTCGGAGAATGATAGTGAAGTTGTGTGGAATCCATTTGATAAAATACAACCACGATACATCGTTTGACTCATAGGTGGTTTAGTTTAACTCATAAGATATTTCAGTTTCAAAGCGAAAAAAAAAGTAAAACACATCATTCAGTAAACAAGGTGAAATATATATATATATATTTTTTTTTACAGTTGCATGTGTTATTGTCTGTCTGTCAAGGCCTCAGCAGCTTCTATGAAAATGTAATTACTTGCAATAAAAAAACCTGATGCCACGAAGAGAAAATACGAAAAAAGTTCAATGTCAGAGTAATTGGAGTGGAAGTAGAGCAGGAAAATTGAGCACAACCTACAGTGGTAGAAAACAATAAGAGCAACAATAGGGATAAAAGCAGTGGCCGGTCAGCTTGATTTCCGCTATAATGCTGAGACTAAAGCTATCCAATTGCAGGAGAAGACTGCTTTCACCTTGCTCTTCAGCAATTACAATGCGATATTGTTTACACAACCTTTTGGATAGGTAGCTTTTGATGTTATTGTGCCAGGTCTTATACACCCATACAGAAAGTGCCTTCTGAAAGTAATCCCACCCCTTAACTTTAACACCATTTTGTTGTGTTACAGCCTACATTTCTTTTGTCACTGGCCTAAACACAATAGCCCATAATGTTAAAGTGGAGTTCTGTTTTTCAAAATGTTTACAAATGAATAAAAAATGAAAAGCTGAAATGTGTTGAGTCAATAAGTATTCAACCCGTTTGTTATGGCAAGCCTAAAGAAGTTCAGCAGTGAAAATGTGCTTAACAAGTCACATAATATGTTGCTTGGACTCACTCTGTGTGCAATAATAGTGTTTAACAGGATTTTTTAATGACTACCTCATCTATGTACCACATACATACAATTATCTGTAAAATCCCAGCCAAGCATATATTTTTTTAAAGCAGACATTGTATATCCCTTTGAGCATGGTGAAGTTATTAATTACACTTTGGATGGTGTATCAATACACCCAGTCACTACAAGGATACAGGCACCCTTCCGAACTCAGTTACCCGAGAGGAAGGAAACCACTCAGGGATTTCGTCATGAGGCGAATAGTGACTTTAAAATAGTTGCAGAGTTTAAGGGCTAGTTACTCCTCAATATTAACCTTATTGACAGTGAAAAGAAGGAAGCCTATACAGAATAACAAATATTCCAAAACTTGCATCCTGTTTGCAGCACGGCACTAAAGTAATACTGCAAAAAATGTGGCAAAGCAATTCACTTTTTTGTCCTGAACACAAAGTGTTATATTTGGGGCAAATCCAATACACTGAGTACCACTCTCCATATTTTCAAATATAGTGGTGGCTGCATCATGTTATGGGTATGCTTGTAATTGTTAATGACTGGGGAGTTTTTCAGGATAAAAAATAAACGGTAAGGAGCTAAGCACAGGCAAAATCTTAGAGGAAAACCTGGTTCAGTCTGCTTTCCAACAGACAATTTCAGCAGGACAATAACCTAAAACACAAGGCCAAATCCACACTGGCGTTGATTACCAAGAAGACAGTGAATGTTACTGAGTGGCCGAGTTACAGTTTTGACTTAAATCTGCTTGAAAATCTATGTCAAGACTTGAAAATGGTTGTTTAGCAATGATCAACAACCAATTTGACAGAACTTGAAGAATTTTGAAAAGAATAATGGGCAAATATTGTACAAAGCTCTTAGAGACGTACTTACACTGAAAGACTCACAGCTGTATTTGCTTGCAAAGGTGATTCTAACATGTAATGACCCAGGGATGTGAATACTTGTGTAAATTAGATATTTTTGTATTTAATTTTCCATAATTTTGCAAAAATGTCTAAAACATGTTTTCAGTTTGTGAAAAATATTTGATAAATTTTGAATTGAGGCTGTAACACAACAACATGTGGAATAAGTCAAGGGGTGTGAATACTTCCTGAAGCCACTAGTTGTATAAATGAAAGATTGGTAAATTTGATCAGATGTATTTATTTGTCAGAAAGGCAGTATATGAGACTAGAGTTAATCATACTCCCCATGTATATAAACTCGGCAGGTTTCAGCAG
Organism: Salvelinus fontinalis; assembly: GCF_029448725.1. Taxonomy (NCBI): domain Eukaryota; kingdom Metazoa; phylum Chordata; class Actinopteri; order Salmoniformes; family Salmonidae; genus Salvelinus; species Salvelinus fontinalis. Next base: position 42,815,060 of record NC_074696.1, on the reverse strand, counting down.
CAAATTGAGGAAGAAACATAATTTTTTTTGTGCTGCAAGAATGTCTGATGTGATTCATGTATTCATGTGTGAACAATGTTTTCAAGGGGCAACAAAAAGGGAATGAACTGAAAACGAATTCAAATCTTGCCTGATGCTTTAAATATGACTTGTGTACAATATGTAGATAAACGTTTTCATGCATAAAGGGGCAATCCACCGATCAAACAATAACAAAAGCGAACTCCCCGCCCCTGTTTCGGTAGAAGGGTGAGAGATGGGCTGGAGAAATGCAACCACTCTCAAATCCATAGACAGAGCTATGGATGCAAGGACTGACCATCCATGATATCAACATTAGAGTTAAGCATGTGAGGCTACATAGTGTTTGTTTAAATTTACTTTGTCTACAAATGTTGTAGTACAATAAGCTTATATTTTGTTTTCTGATGTTGTACGACAGTTGAACTAAGCTCATTTAGAAGTTATATTCTACAAGAATCAATGGGTACATATTATTAATTTTGAAGTCCAAAAATGGATGTAGCCCTTTACACTTGTACCCGTATACAGGTTGAAAATGGCAGATTTGGACATTGATAAGCTCCAAATTGTGACTCAGTAGCTGTACAGTAACATAATATAAATGACGCCAGAGCTCAGGTTCTTCACTTCCCAGCAAAGTATAGGTTTTGACTGTCAGCCGTTCTGAACTTGAGCACCGCACATGACAAGGAGTTGTCCCCATCCCTCCAGCTAATTAGACAACCTTTGCAAATGTTTTGTTGTCTGAGTGAGGAAAATACTGTTATTAAAGATGACTCCACGTAATTTGAAAGATGAAACGTTGAGGATTGTCATAAATGCCGCCTTGATGTCATACAAGCAAGCCAAACACCCGTGAGTCCAAATGTGCACTTTACATTTCCATATAATAAAACTCATGTCATATTCAGTGTCAATGTGTGATGTGCAGTTACAAGATGACATGGCACCATATCCTGTGTTGTTCAATAGACAAACAGGCTCAGAATGAAGAACATTTGCCTCAGAACACGAACCCGAATGCACCCATGACTCCTTTCTATTCACACCAGAAATACGATATGTTTCTCTGAATTGCCTTGTGAAAGCCTAACACTGTAAGGTCGTATCTATTTGGCAATAGAACAAGAATTCAAATGATGCCCACCTGACCCAGATTGCGATTCACAATTGGCCGTTTTTGTATTGGGCAAACAGAGGTAAGTGTGCTTGCTCTAGTTCCTCAACGGCACAGCTACTGTAGGAGAGCTACAAAAAAATATATAGTTGAAGACTTCTTTGAGTCATAAAAGTGCAACGAAATTGTTTCGGAACTGTGCACACTTTGGAGAGGTGTGTGGCCACTTGGAGACACCAGACACTTGGAGACACTTTCGCTCAAAAGCCTTGCTATTTTCTTGAGCTATTGTCTTAAGTTGCACCTACCCAACATTTCCAGGAATATTCTTATCATGTCACTGAATGTATCCATAGTATTTTCAGATTTTCGTTATCAACAAATGTGTCTAAAAGTAGAGTAAATGTAAAATGCACATAAAATCAACAGTAGAAAAGTTTGAATTCAGTCTTGTGACAGGTGAACTGTTGGTCTAATGATTTTCCACATAATCTCCAAACGGTTCCCTTTCAATTGCTAACATGCTAATGCATTTCATATTTCTTCTGTAAGAAACATTTCAATTTATTCCTATCCATATAAGTAAATTCCCATGAGAGTAAAGAGTTAAGTGAAGTCTACAAAGAAGACTATTCTATATTTACAGTTGATGACTGTGATATAAATATATCTTTGGACTTAATGCTGATGTCCTAGTCAAAAAAAGACAATATTCCGTCAGAGATTCACCAAGTCAAACAAAACGTGATTTCCTGAAACACCCACACACTCAATTTCGCTAATTAGTTTCCATAGAAACCAAGACTGATCTAAGTTGTTTATAAGGTACCTTATGCAAAAGAGATACCAAAAACGTGGGCATGTGTAACGTGTGCGCTGGGAGTCAGGAAGCAAGTTCAGGGAGTGAATCATTTCATTAATAAATTAAAACATAATACAAAACAAGAAACACGAACAACGCACAGATATGAAAACGGAAACGATGACACCTGGTGAAGGAACCAAAGGGAGTGACATATATAGGGAAGGTAATCAGGAAAGTGATGAAGTCCAGGTGAGTCTAATGACGCGCAGGTGTGCTTAAAGATGGTGACAGGTGTGCGCCATAACGAGCAGCCTGGTGACCTAGAGGCCGGAGAGGGAGCACACGTGACAGCATGAAGTATTGTGATTACAACCATGATAAAGTGGGGAGTTCTGGGAGCCGTTTTACCCCGGAAGCTAAAAAGGTGGACTCAATCACTGAACCTATACTGGTTGTTTTGTAAGTTCAGTACAAGTGGACATATTATGCTGTGAAGCCTGAGTACCATTTTCCCACTTTCAGTATCATGGGTGAGATCACAATTACCCAAAATGGTGGGAAGATCATTTTTGAGCTAGGGGGGTTTTTGTTCCTGTCACCCCTTCCAAAAGGTCATCAAAGGAAAATATAGGCTACGTAGGTAATGGATATACTGTTATGAAATTTAATGAATATGTATGATTGAGTATATGGGACTGATTGACAGAGCTTGCTCCAATAGCATGTTATAGATGCATCAATGGGGAGTGGTGTAGTCTGTTATGTAATACGCCAAAGGTATATGGACACCCTTTTCAAATGAGTGGATTCAGCTATTTCAGCCACTGACAGGTGTATAAAATTGAGAACACAGCCATGCAATCTCCATAGACAAACATTGGCAGTAGAATGGCCCGTCCTGAAGAGCTCAGTGACTTTCAACTTGGCACCGTTATAGTATGCCACCTTTACGACAAGTCAGTTTCGGAAATTACTACCCTCCCTGCTAGAGCTGCCCCGGTCAACTGTAAGTGCTGTTATTGTGAAGTGGAAACATCTAGGCGCAACAACGGCTCAGACGCAAATTGGTAGGCCACACAGTGCACAGAACGGGACCGCCGAGTGCTGTAGCACGTAGCGCGTAAAAATTGCCTGTCCTCGGTTGCAACACTCACTACCGAGTTCCAAACGGACTCTTGAAGCAATGTCAGCACAATAGCTGTTCGTCTGGAACTATATGTAATGTGTTTTCATGGCCGAGCAGCCACACACAAGCCTAAGATCACCATGCGCAATGCCAAGCGTCGGCTGGAGGGGTGTAAAGCTCTGGAGCGGTCAATATCTGGCAGTCCGATGGACGAATCTAGGTTTGGCAGATGCCAGGAGATGCTACCTGTCACAGAGTTTGGCGGAGGAGGAACATATAATTTCAAAAACGGTCTGCAAATCAAAGTTTATTTGTCACGTGCTCCGAATATAACAGGTGTAAACCTTAAAGTGAAATGCTTAACTACAGGCCCTACAGGCCCTAACCAACAGTGCAATTTTTACGTAAAAAAATAGGTATTAGATGAAGAATAGATAAGTAAGGAAATAAAAAACAACAGTAAAAAGACAGTGAATAATAACAGTAGCGAGGCTATATACAGTAGTGAGGCTATAACAGTGGCAAGGCTTGCCAAAGCTGGAGTAACTTCCGGGCAGCCTCTCTCCCGGACAATGGAGAATCGAAAACCTTCTTCACCTCAGCCCTGAACTCCTCCAGGCTGAAGCACACGGCAGGTTGTTGTACCCACACTGCCGTAGCCCAGTCGAGAGCCTTCCCAGACAGCCGCGTGATGAGGTACGCTATCTTCGAGTGGTCCGAGGGGAAGGAGGAGGGCTGCAGCTCGAAGGTGAGGGAACACTAAGAGTGAAACGCCAGACAGGTTCCCGACTCGCCAGCGAAGCGTTCCAGGGGAGGTAGGCGGGGTTCTCGGGAAGCAGGGAGAGACGCACTGCTGACAGCTGGGTTACTGGGGGACTGGGAGGTTACCGTCGTGGTAGGCTGCCTAACAGACAATCGGCGGAATTGTTCCAGCAATGTATTCAACGCACGGTCATGGCGTTCTGATAAGACCACGAAGCAACTCCTCGTGCCTCCCAATGGTGGCTCCTTGGGAGGAGATGGCGTTGCGGAGCTGGTCCGAGTCTACTGGGTCCGTCATGGACAGTTCGTACTATCACGGCTCAGGATAAGACCCAGATGCAGACAGTTCGAATAACAGATGTTTATTTTTTAAAACAGGGGGCAGACAAACGACAGGTCAAGGGCAGGCAGAGGTCGATAGTCCAGGGCAGAGTCCGTAAGGTACAGAACGGCAGGCAGGCTCAGGGAGGGTGGCAGAATGATCAAACTAGAAAACAGGGGTTCAAGAAAACAGGAGTACGAAAAACACGCTGGTAGGCTTGACGAGACAAGCCGAACTGGCAACAGACAAACAGAGAACACAGGTAAAAATCCACTTGGGATAATGGGGAAGATAGGCTACTCCTGGAGGGGGTTGGAAACTAGCACAAAGACAGGTGAAACAGATCAGGGTGTGACATAATTAACTCAAAATATTTGGATATCAATTCTAATATTTTCCACTAGAAATTATGCAAGCAGATTGACTTCATACCAGTCTGGCCTATAGAGTTGTTTGTTTATTCAGTGTTGGTTCGCTACATGTTTGTCACGATTCCTGTGGGTCAATGGGAGATTACCTGTCCCCCAGCCATCTGGGTCTTTAAGACCAGCATCTGAGGCTGCAGCTGGGAGAGAGCTATGCAGCGTGCACAACCTCAAAGACATACAAACACACACACTCATGCACAGTGTTGTTGCAGAGTTAAACAGTGTACAGGTGCATTTATGCTTGAAGTGTACACACATGCAGTACCCCAATGTGCTTGTGCACGCCCACAAGCACACATGCACACACACACACACACTTCCCCCTTGCACAGTCTGCTCCCGATGAGTAACTCCTCACAGGTCAAGTGCAGAAAGCATGTTTCATGATACAGTCATTCATCCCTGTGAAGAGGCAAAAGTTCAGTTCCATCATGTATCAATCATGTATTTATCTAAATTCAGTAGTCTTCACAGTAGAAGTTCAGAAAGCATGTTTCATGATACAGTTAATCATACCTGAACCAATCTGATCTTTCTCAGGAAAATTCACTTTCATGTAGCCTTTGTATCTTACCCCTATTTCTCTCACCTTCATTCATCATTTTGCAATCCCTCTTGTGTTAACCTGTCCATCCTCTATTCTAGTACCAATCTAGTGTCCCCCTTCACTCAGCAAAGTAAACAGAAAGTCGGACTAACAACTGATGGCAAATAACTACTCTACAACTATGTGAGATACGCCTTCTGTTTATCGCAATGCGAGTTTAAAACATGTGAATTCATGTACAGTATTAGTCATCCTGAATGTTGGCCCGGTGTTAGTTATGCTTGCTTTATCTATATAAATGCTTGTCACTTTCATCTGTATGTGGGAGTCGGAATAAAAGAGTCTGAATCAGTAAACAAAGTGAGACTACTGCTGTCCAGAGAGACACACAGAGCACTAGGTAATGAAAGAAAAGCCTGCTGGAGGGCTCTCTGGAATTGCTTTCTTTCTCCACAGTCCTGACTCACCCAGGGGTTGAGGCGAGAAAACTCCCGTATGTTTCCAGCGCTAACAAAGTCAGGAGATCCACACATCTACCCCTCCATCTATCCATCAAAACTTCTAAATGGGGCAATATGCAATTAACAGATGTACACATTGACTTCATTGAGGTGAGAAGGTTCCTAAACCAATCGTGTGGAACAAACAGGAAAGCCTTGAGAAATCTCCCGGAAGACAACACAGTTTGTATTGTCGTCTGGGAGACTTCTTCTCAAGAAGGAATGGTGTCGCATCCCTCCAATAGAGTTCCAAACACTTGTGCCAAGACGCATTGAAGCTGTTCTGGGGACCCATGGTGGACCAACTCCCTATTAAAACACTTTATGTAGGTATTTCCTTTATTTTGTCAGTTACCTCTATGTTTAGTATATGCATGTTTAATATTCCATCACACACCCATTATATATTGTAATCTCATTACATGACAATACCCAAGTATCATAATCACTCTGTTATAATTCCATTGTGTGCATTGTGTGTGCACATCATTGATATCACCAGCCCTGGCTTTTGGGGCTTTAGCCCCGAAGGATTTTGTCTCAACCCGAGTCTTTTGCCCTGCTGGGATGGTGTGAAACAAGCTAGGCTACACTGCATTACACACTGCAATGAATACTCCAAACATGAGCCCTGGCCTGCCCTGCCTTTTTAATGCTGCCTAAAACCAGCATTTCTGTGTACGGTGACACTTTAGGCGGAGTCAAAGTGGTTTTCCAAAGTCATTTTTGATTCATCCCCCAAAAATATATATTTCGGCGAGCGAGAGTGACTGTCCATTCTCTGAGGGAGTGAGCGCAAAGATGGGAAGGAAACCAGAGAAACGTTGTTAGCTTGCTATTACTATAGCACCGTTTGTTAGCCCATGATGATGTTATTCACAGCTATTGACCTCACAGTAAGCCACATTCTAGTAACTTACATTTCAACATGTTGACTCAAAAGCTGCACTGACAGATAACGTTAATTAAGCTAACTAACTAACGTGAGGGACTACTCAGTCTAGCTAGCAGTGCTGCTTCATTAGCATCCTAGCAAATTTCATGAGCAGGGTTGTGACAGTACAGTACAGTACAGTACAGATTAGCTATCTGGACACTGAATCCAACTCCTGGAGCTCTGTTCACCACCCGACAAAGTATCACTAACTAACCAATTAGTGTCTAATCAAATATTGTCCAAATATGCAAAAAATTACTAACTTAACTTAACTAACTTAAGGCTAGCATGGCTAACATGACCTTAGCTACTTTTGGTAACGTCAGCTAAGAGTTACACTGTTAGCACTGAGGAGGTGTGCAATAGTTGGAAGACCACTTTATGCAGCTCACCCTGCACTGTCAGCTCCAATGTAAATAACATGAGTAAGTCTACTTCTGACAAGCTTCCCAGTAAAAACAATCAAGCAACCCAGAAAAGTGCTAAAAATAGCCCATATTAACATATGTAGCCTAAGAAACAAGGTCCATGAAGTCAATAACTTGCTTGTAACAGATGACATTCATATTCTGACTATCTCTGAAACTCACTTAGATAATACCTTTGATGGTACAGTGGTAGCAATACATGGTTATAACATCTACCGAAAAGACAGAAATGCCAACGGGGACGGTGTTGCGGTCTATATTCAGAACCACATTCCTGTAAAGCTTAGAGACGATCTAATGCTAAATACTGTTGAAGTAATATGGCTACAGGTTTATCTGCCTCAGCTAAAGCCCATTCTTGTGGGAAGCTGCTATAGACCATTTACATTTAGCCGACCATCCAAATAGCCGACCATCAAGTGCTAACAGTCAGTATCTGGATAATATGTGTGAAATGCTTGATAATGTATGTGATATCAACAGAGAAGTATATTTTTGGGGTGATTTAAATATTGACTGGCTATCATCAAGCTGCCCACTCAGGAAAAGACGTGAAACTGTAACCAGTGCCTGCAACCTGGATCAGGTTGTCAGTAACTACCTACCAGGGTAGTTACAAACAGCACAGGAATTAAATCATGAACATGTATTGATCACATCTTTACTAACGCTGCAGATATTTGTTTTAAAGCAGTATCCAAATCCATAGGATGTAGTGATCACAATATAATACCCATATCTAGGAAATCCAAAGTTCCAAAGTCTGTGCCTAATATAATGTGTAAGAGGTCATACAATACGTTTTGTTGTGATTCATATGTTGATGATGTAAAGAATATTTGCTGGTCTGTGTTGTGTAATGAGGAGCAACCAGACGCTGCACTCGACACATTTATGAAACTACTTATTCCAGTTACTAACAAGCACGCACACATTAAGAAAATGACTGTAAAAATTGTTGAATTCCTTTTGGATTGATGAGGAATTGAAAAATTGTATGGTTGAGAGGGATGAGGCAAAAGGTATGGCAATTAAGTCTGGCAGCCCAACTGATTGGCAAACGTACTGCAAATGAAGAAATCATGTGACTAAACTAAATAAAAAGAAAAATAAACTACACTATGAAACAAAGATAAGTCATATAAAGAATTATAGTAAAAAGCGTTGGGGCAATTTTGGGAAAAAAAGCCAACTCGGCTCCTTCATTCATTGAATAAGATGGCTCATTCATCACAAAGCCCACTGATATTGCAAACTACTTGAATGACTTTTTCATTGGCAAGATAAGCAAACTTAGGGATGACATGCCAGCAACAAACACTGACACTACACATCCAAGTATAGCAGACCAAATTATGAAAGACAAGAATTGTACTTTTGAATTCCATAAAGTCGGCGTGGAAGAGGTGAAAAAATGATTGTTGTCTATTAACAATGACAAGCCACCAGGGTCTGACAATCTAGATGGAAAATTACTGAGGATAATAGCAGACAACATTGCCACTCCTATTTGCCACATCTTCAATTTAAGCCTACTAGAGAGCGTGTGCCCTCAGGCCTGGAGGGAAGCTAAAGTCATTCCGTTACCCAAGAATAGTAAAGCCCCCTTTACTGGTTCAAATAGCCGACAAATCAGCCTGTTACCAACCCTTAGTAAACTTCTGGAAAAAATTGTATTTGACCAGATACAATGTTATTTCACAGTAAACAAAATGACAACATAATTTCAGCATGCTTATAGGGAAGGACACTCAACAAGCGTTGAAACACTTACACAAATGACTGATGATTGAGAAATTGATGATAAAATGATTGTGGGGGCTGTCTTGTTTGACTTCAGTGTGGCTTTTGACATTATCGATCATAGTCTGCTGCTGGAAAAACGTATGTGTTATGGCTTTACACCCCATGCTATTATGTGGATAAAGAGTTACTTGTCCAACAGAACACAGAGGGTGTTCTTTAATGGACGCCTCTCAAAAATAATCCAGTTACAATCAGGAACTCCCCAGGGTAGCTGTTTTAGGCCCCTTGCTTTTTCAATTTTTACTAACGACATGCCACTGACTTTGAGTAAAGCCAGAGTGTCTATGTGTGCGGATAACTCAACACTATACTGTACACGTCAGCTACTACAGCGACTGAAATGACTGCAACACTCAACAAAGAGCTGCAGTTAGTTACAGGGTGGGTGGAATAAGTTAGCCCAAAATATTTCAAAAACTAAAAGCATTGTATTTGGAAAAAACACTCACTAAGCTAAATCTTGTAATAAATAATGTGGAAATTGAGCAAGTTGAGATGACTAAACTGCTTGGAGTAACCCTGGATTGTAAACTGTCATGGTCAAAACATATTGATGCAGTAGTAGCTAAGATGGGGAGAAGTCTGTCTATAATAAAGCGATGCTCTTCCTTCTTAACAACACTATCAACAAGGCAGGTCCTACAGGCCCTAGTTTTGTCGCACCTTGACTACTGTTCAGTCGTGTGGTCAGGTGCCACAAAAAAGGACTTAGGAAAATTGCAATTGGTTCAGAACAGGGCAGCACGGCTGGCCCTTGGATGTACACAGAGAGCTAATATGAATAATATGCATGTCAATCTCTCCTGGCTGAAAGTGGAGGAGAGATTGACTTCATCAATACTTTTATTTATGAGAGGTATTGACTTGTTGAATGTACCAAGCTGTCTGTTTAAACTACTGGCACACAGCTCAGACACCCATGCATACCCCACAATACATGCCACAGGAGGACTCTTCACAGTCCCCAAGTACAGAACAGACTGTGGGAGGCACACAATACTACATAGAGCAATGACTACATGGAACTCTGTTCCACATCAAGTAACTGACGCAAGCAGTAAAATTAGATTTAAAAAACAGTTTAAAAATACCTTATGGAACAGCGGGGATTGTGAAGAAACACAAACCTTGGCTCAGACACATGCATATATACACACACACACACACACACACACACACACACACTACATACATATGGATTCTTGAATATCTTGGTTAATGTTTTTTCCAATGTATAAAAGATGGAATACCTTATGGAACTGAAGATTCAGCTCAGCAAACACAGAAAGTGAATAGATTGTGTGAGTGTGTGTGTGTGTGTGTGTGTGTGTTTACAATACAATTATTTAGCATCTAGCTACATAGATGGGTTGGCTGACGACGTCACGAAAACGATGTGCGCTCTTCCATATGGAGCATAAATCAAGTGGTTTCTTTCAGCATGTTTCATCATGTTATTGATACCATGTCTTGTTTTGAGGTGTTTTGACTGATTTCATGTCAATGCAAATATGGCTCAAATTCGCTAGCTAGCTAACAACTGTAACGATCTATTTGAAACAAGTTTCAAATGTAAAATGTACATGTAAATGTAAACAAGTGGCCATTGTGCAAATGCATTTGTTTTCAATAAACATTGTAGACGAAATAAAGCTTCCAGGTTAACAAACTAAGCAAACCTCATCTGTTTTGCCCCATTAGTTGCACGCATTTCTAATTTGTTGCTAAAGCGACAGAGCGAGAACACAGGTATTGTGGTCGGTGAAGGGTAAGACGGTTGAATGTTAGTCAGGTTTAAGATTGAGTTAACTGCTAATATCATTAAGGACCAGAAATGATCCCAGATTTGACCTTTAGCTCAATTCAGCTAAACATTATTTGCCTGTTGTTCATATTGTGTGTGTGTGTGTGTGTGTGTGTGTGTGTGTGTGTGTGTGTGTGTGTGTGTGTGTGTGTGTGTGCGTGCGTATATTGCTTCACTGTATGTTTATCTGTTCAGAAAACTCCATATTGCTACGGCACTGATGCTATGCCATCTCTAATAATACAGGAGATCCAGGAAAGCAGAACTTCAGACAGCAAGGAAGAGAGGGGAGCAGACTGGACAGAGAGAACACAGGAGAACATAGAGAGAGGGGAGCAGACTGGACAGAGAGAACACAGGAGAACATAGAGAGAGGGGAGCAGACTGGACAGAGAGAACACAGGAGAACATAGAGAGAGGGGAGCAGACTGGACAGAGAGAACACAGGAGAACATAGAGAGAGGGGAGCAGACTGGACAGAGAGAACACAGGAGAACATAGAGAGAGGGGAGCAGACTGGACAGAGAGAACACAGGAGAACATAGAGAGAGGGGAGCAGACTGGACAGAGAGAACACAGGAGAACATAGAGCGAGGGGAGGCCCACACAAGACAAACATGACCTATTCCTCTCAATGCTAGAAGAAGTCATCCATGCTAAACATGACCTCTCAAACAAGAAAGATGCCTCTTCTGACATATCCTGTGTGTATAAATTGTTCGTTAGATCCTGATATGTTCCCATCACTGAAGGAAATCATACAGGCCGCACTGACCATCCCAGTTAGCAGCTGTGAGAGATCTTTCAGTGCACTAATACATCTATATACCTGGTTTAGGAGCGCAATGACCCAAGATAGAATGCATCATGACAATTGACAAAGATATACATACTAACACGCTTGGGAAAGAGTGAAGTCATAGACAGGTTTGCACCTACAGTTTCATTTTGCTTCATTATCATATTTTTATGGATGGACTAACATCCCAGTACATTGTTGTCACGATCGTGTGGCGGATTGACGGACCAAAATGCAGCAGTTGGAAAATAAGCCATCTTCTTTTATTTTAAAAGATGACAAACAATAAACACGAAACACTTTAACAAAATAACAAAACGACCGTGAAGCTACAAACGTTGTGCACATACATACAGGCTACAAACGTTCTACATAGACAATTACTCACAACCAATGAGAGCCTATGGCTACCCTAAATAAGGCTCCCAATCAGAGACAACCGAAATCAGCTGTCTCTAATTGGGAACTCATTCAGGTAACCATAGACTCTCCTAGACAACTAAACATACATAGACAACGCTAGACATCTACACTCAACACAAACCCATATACTACACCCCATAACCCCTTTACCATATAAACACCCAAAACATAAACATTCCCCATGTCACACCCTGACCTAACTAAAATAATAAAGAAAAACAAAGAATACTAAGGCCAGGGCGTGACATAACCCCCCCCTTGAGGCGCGAACTCCGGGCGCACCATACACAGTCTAGGGGAGGGTCTGGGTGGGCTTCCCTCCACGGTGGCGGCTCCGGCTCTGGTCGTGGTCCCCACTTCACCACAGTCCCTAACCACCTCCTTAGCCTCTTCAAAATGACCCCTCTCCACATTAATCCCATTGCATTAAGGGACAGCTCCGGACTAAGGGCCAGTACCAGGGTAAGGGGCAGTACCAGGGTCAGGGGCAGTACCAGGGTCAGGGGCAGTACCAGGGTCAGGGGCAGTACCAGGGTAAGGGACAGTACCAGGGTAAGGGGCAGCACCAGGGTAAGGGGCAGCACCAGGGTAAGGGGCAGCACCAGGGTAAGGGGCAGCTCCGGACTGAGGAATGGCAGCTCCGGACTGAGGAATGGCAGCTCCGGACTGAGGAATGGCAGCTCCGGACTGAGGAATGGCAGCTCCGGACTGAGGAATGGCAGCTCCGGACTGAGGAATGGCAGCTCCGGACTGAGGAATGGCAGCTCCGGACTGAGGAATGGCAGCTCCGGACTGAGGGACTGCAGCTCCGGACTGAGGGACGGCCCATGGCTGGCTGACAGATCTGGCTGCTCATGGCTGGCTAACGGATCTGGCTGCTCATGGCTGGCTAACGGATCTGGCTGCTCATGGCTGGCTGACTGATCTGGCTGCTCATGGCTGGCTGACTGATCTGGCTGCTCATGGCTGGCTGACTGATCTGGCTGCTCATGGCTGGCTGACGGATCTGGCTGCTCATGGCTAGCTGACGGATCTGGCTGCTCATGGCTAGCTGACGGATCTGGCTGCTCATGGCTAGCTGACGGATCTGGCTGCTCATGGCTAGCTGACGGATCTGGCTGCTCATGGCTAGCTGACGGATCTGGCTGCTCATGGCTAGCTGACGGATCTGGCTGCTCATGGCTAGCTGACGGATCTGGCTGCTCATGGCTAGCTGACGGATCTGGCTGCTCATGGCTAGCTGACGGATCTGGCTGCTCATGGCTAGCTGACGGATCTGGCTGCTCATGGCTAGCTGACGGATCTGGCTGCTCATGGCTGGCTGACTGATCTGGCTGCTCCTGTCTGGTTGGCGGCTCTGGCAGATCCTGTCTGGTTGGCGGCTCTGGCAGATCCTGTCTGGTTGGCGGCTCTGGCAGATCCTGTCTGACGGACGGCTCTAGCGGCTCCTGTCTGGCTGGCGGCTCTAGCGGCTCCTGTCTGGCGGACGGCTCAGTGGGCTCATGGCAGACGGGCGGCTTTGCAGGCTCATGGCAGACGGGCGGCTTTGCAGGCTCATGGCAGACGGATGGCTCAGATGGCGCTGGGGAGACGGATGGCTCAGATGGCGCTGGGGAGACGGATGGCTCAGATGGCGCTGGGGAGACGAGCAGTTCAGTCATCGCTGTGCAGACGGCAGACTCCTGCCGGCTGAGGCGCACTGTAGGCCTGGTGCGTGGTGCCGGGACTGGTGGCACCGGGCTGGGGACACGCATCTCAGGGCTAGTGCGGGGAGCAGCAACAGGACGCACAGGACTCTGGGGACACACAGGAGGCTTGGTGCGTGGTTTAGACACTGGTGGTAAAGGGCTGGAGACACGCACCATATAGCTAGTGCGTGGAGGAGGCACTGGTGGTACTGGATTGAGGCGGGGAGGTGGCGCCGGAAATACCGGACCGTGCAGGCGTACTGGCTCCCTTGAACGCCGAGCCTGCCCAACCTTACCTGGTTGTATGCTCCCCGTCGCCTGACCAGTGCGGGGAGGTGGAATAACCCGCACCGGCCTATGTAGGCGAACCGGGGACACCATGCGTAAGGCTGGTGCCATGTACGCCGGCCCGAGGAGACGCACTGGTGACCAGATGCGTTGGGCCGGCTTCATGACATACGGCTCAACGCTCAGTCTAGCCCGGCCGATACGTGGAGCTGAAATGTACCGAACCGGGCTATGCACGCGTACAGGAGACACCGTGCGCTCTACTGCGTAACACGGTGTCTGCCCGTACTCCCGCTCTCCACGGTAAGTACAGGGAGTAGGCGCAGGTTTCCTACCTGACTTCGCCACACTCCCTTTAAGGCCCCCCCCAAGAAATTTTTGGGTTGTACTCACGGGTCTCCAGCCTTGTCTCCGTGCTGCCTCCTCATATCGCCTCCTCTCGGCTTTCGCTGCCTCCAGCTCTTCACGAGGGAGGCGATATTCTCCAGGTTGATCCCAAGGTCCATCTCCTTCCAATTCGTCCTCCCAACTCCAGAAATCCTGTGTAGGTAGGTCCTGTTGCCGCCTTCCATGCCGCTTGGTCCTATGGTGAGTAATTCTGTCACGATCGTGTGGCGGATTGACGGACCAAAATGCAGCAGTTGGAAAATAAGCCATCTTCTTTTATTTTAAAAGATGACAAACAATAAACACGAAACACTTTAACAAAATGACCGTGAAGCTACAAACGTTGTGCACATACATACAGGCTACAAACGTTCTACATAGACAATTACTCACAACCAATGAGAGCCTATGGCTACCCTAAATAAGGCTCCCAATCAGAGACAACCGAAATCAGCTGTCTCTAATTGGGAACTCATTCAGGTAACCATAGACTCTCCTAGACAACTAAACATACATAGACAACGCTAGACATCTACACTCAACACAAACCCATATACTACACCCCATAACCCCTTTACCATATAAACACCCAAAACTAACAAAACATAAACATTCCCCATGTCACACCCTGACCTAACTAAAATAATAAAGAAAAACAAAGAATACTAAGGCCAGGGCGTGACAATTGTGCATATTTAGTTGGAGAAAGGGTTGTATGCTGGTATGTACATGTGTGTAAAATTGTGAAGTGTTGTTACTACAGGGTGTTGGAGGGGGTGTATTTGTTTTTGTGTAATTCCTTTAGGTAGAAATATTGTCCTGTAGCTAATTGACCTTGGAATCTGCGATTTATTACCACAAATGTTATAAAATCATGATTTTCAAGCGTGTTTGGTGCCTGCGTTTTTACATATTATCTGAAAAAGTTGTCCCCCTCACACTCTACAGTTATAGTACAAGCCTAATGCTAATGTGAGTTTATGCAGTTCCAACATAATCCAAAGGATGGCAGTCTAAAATCCCAATCCTACTATATTGCACGTAACTACAAAATGATTTCGCAAAACATACATTTGTGGTTTAGGCTGCCACCATTTGGATTACTCTGGAACTGCACAGTGTGCGCAGCATGACTAGCTCACAGTAGTTAACAGTATGGTGACATCAACAGCAGGCTTTTTTTTTTATTACCAATCAAATATTGGACACGGTTTATGAATACACTGCAACAAAATTATAAATACTTTTTCCAACAATATTTCTTCATGATAAATTACGATATAGTTATGCACTTGTAATTTATACTTGCTAATAGATTTTTGAAAAAATATTGACACCATATTCCATGGGTTTACTGACCACAATCCATTCTATTAATTTCAAGAAGTGTTAATTATTTGGCGTCGGGAGAGCACAGAGCATGGAAAAAGCATTGAGATATGCAACATAGCGTTAAATCTTCACTGCTGGCGTGCCAGGCCAAGAGTGTGGGGCGCTTAATTTCAGTCGCGCAGGGATCAAATCTCCCCTTCCAACCAGAGGCCATGTTGACTCCAGGAATGGATGCAAGGACTGAACATCCATTATATCAAAGTTGTGGTTGTTTATCCATGTTTAAGGCTATATACAGTGTTTGTTAACATTTCAAATGTACAAACATTGGAGAAAAACAAGGTTATATGTTGGGCCCTGATGGGGTATGACATTTGAACTAAGCTCACAAGTTATATTCTTCAAGAATCAATAGATGTAAAAATGGATGTACCAATCACAGATTGCCCCTTTAAAGCCCTTGGCCTAAGCAGACAAGAGGCCATTTTGGCTCCAAGTCATGTGTCCCTGGGAGCCAGCATCAGAGCCTTTCTCAAAGGATATTTTGCATGAGCCCCGGTGTCAAGGGCTTCACAGGCTCACCGAGTAGGGAATGGGATAGCAGAGTGGGAGAACTCAGAAGAGGACCACTCGTGGTCTGCTCTACCGAGAGCTCGGTGGGAACATAAACACATCCCACGTGCTTCTCGGCCTCCACAGTTGGCAGACAGACAGGCCAGGCGCCTCGTACTAGAGCAGAGCTGGAAGACCTGCCCTCCTCCGTCTATCTCACCCCTGGCAGGAACACATCTACACCAGAGCCATCACATACCCACCATCGAGGAGAGAGCATTGCGGGTCTCACAGTAATGGGGCACTTTAACAGGAAGGAGGGAGTGAGGAGATCATGCAAATGAGCATGATGAACTTCATGTTGTGGGAGGTTGCAGAAAAGTACAGTACTTGTTATTTTTGTTTGGCTCTGTTTAGTTTATGTACAGTGTGTTTACACTGGAAATGTGGACACTTTTTTACAAACCACAAACAAACCACCACAAATGTGTTTCGGTCCAGCATAGCTGTGTACAATAGATGTTACGCTTTGTCTGCGTCCCAAGTTGTATTTCTTTATTTATCAAGGTCAGTCTCACTGAGATAACATCTTTTTTTCAAAAGAGACCTGGTCCAACCAAGACAGCAGCAGGGGGGAACAATGTTTGAGACATACAGTTGAAGTCAGAAGTTTACATAAACTTTAGCCAAATACATTTAAACTCAGTTGTCACAATTCCTGACATTTAATCCTAGTACAAATTCTCTGTCTTAGGTCAGTTAGGATCACCACTTTATTTTAAGAATGTGAAATGTCAGAATAATAGTAGAGAGAATGATTTATTTCAGCTTTTATTTCTTTCATCACATTCCCAGTGGGTCAGAAGTTTACATACACTCAATTAGTATTTGGTAGCATTGCCTTTAAATTGTTTAACTTGGGTCAAACATTTCGGGTAGCCTTCCACAAGCTTCCCACAATACGTTGGGTGAATTTTGGCCCATTCCTCCTGACAGAGCTGGTCTAACTGAGTCAGGTTTGTAGGCCTCCTTGCTCGCACACGCTTTTTCAGTTCTTCCCACAAATATTCTATAGGATTGAGGTCAGTGCTTTGTGATGGCACAACTTTGGAAGTATGCCTGGGGTCAATGTCCGTTTTGGAAGACCCATTTGCGACCAAGCTTTAACTTCCTGACTGATGTCTTTAGATGTTGCTTTAATATATCCATCTAATTTTCCTACCTCATGATGCCATCTATTTTGTGAAGTGCACCAGTCCCTCCTGCAGCAAAGCACCCCCACAACATGATGCTGTCACCGCCGTGCTTCACAGTTGGGATGATGTTCTTCTGCTTGCAAGCCTCCCCCTTTTTCCTCCAAACATAACAATGGTCATTATGGCCAAACAGTTCTATTTTTGTTTTATCAGACCAGAGGACCAGCGGATTCTCCAAAAAGTACGATCTTTGTCCCCATGTGCAGTTGCAAACCGTAGTCTGGCATTTTTATGGTGGTTATGGAGCAGTGGCTTCTTCCTTGCTGAACGGCCTTTCAGGTTATGTCGATATAGGATTCGTTTAAGATACTTTTGTACCTATTTCCTCTAGCATCTTCACAAGGCCCTTTGCTGTTGTTCTGGGATTGATTTTCACTTTTCGCACCCAAGTATGTTAATCTCTCGGAGACAGAACACGTCTCGTTCCTGAGCGGTATGATGACTGCGTGGTCCCATGGTATTTATACTTGTGTACTATTGTTTGTACAGATCAACGTGGTAACTTCAGGCATTTTGAAATTGCTCTCAAGGATGAACCAGACTTGTGGAGGTCTTGGCTGATTTCTTTTGATTTTCCTTTCATGTCAAGCAAAGAGGCACTGAGTTTGAAGGTAGGCCTTGAAATACATCCACAGGTACACCTCCAATTGACTCAAATCATGTTAATCATGTTAATCAGAAGCTTCTAAAGTAATGAAATCATTTTCTGGAATTTTCCAAGCTGTTTAAAGGCACAGTCAACTTAGTGTATGTAAACTTCTGACCCACTGGAATTGTGATACAGTGAATTATAAGTGAAATAATCTGCCTGTAAACAATTGTTGGAAAAATTACTTGTGTCATGCACAAAGTAGATGTCCTAACCGACTTGCCAAAACTATAGTTTGTTAACAAGAAATTTGTGGAGTGGGTGAACAATTGGTTTTAATGACTCCAACCTAAGTGTATGTAAACTTCCAACTTCAACTATATATCAGACACACTGTAACTTACAGACATAGACACAGCATAAAAAAACATGTTTTGATATAGACACATACTGTACACTTAAATTACAGACACATACTTAAATTATAGACACATACTGTACACTTAAACATACAAGAGTCATAGATAAAAAAATATATAAAAAAAAGATCAATCATATTGATATTGATTGAAGTCCTGATGACAATCACATTCCTCAGTAACATGTGAGTCAACCAAACATTTGAACTACTCCAAGGAAACAAATGGCACCATATTCCCTTTATAGTGCACTACTTTTGACCAGGACCCATACAGTGCCTTGCAAAAGGATTCATACCCCTTGGATTTCTTCACATTTTATTTTGTTACAAAGTGGGATTAAAATAGATTTAATTGTAATTTTTTCTCAGCAATCTTCACTAAATACTATGTATTGCCGAAGTGGAAGAAAAATGTTAACAGGTTTTAAAGATTAATATAAATGAAATAACTAAAATATAGTGGTTGCAAAAGTATTCATACCCCTGAATCAATACATGTTAGAAACACCATTGGCAGCGATTAGATATGCAAGTCTTTTTGGGCGAGTCTAAGAGCTTTACAGACCTGGATTGTGCAATATTAGCCCATTATTATTTTCATAATTCTTCAAGCTCTGTCAAGATGTTGGGAATCAATGATGCAGCCACCACCATGCTTGAAAATTAGGAGGCAGTTACTCAGTGATGTGTTGTGTAGGATTTGCCTCAAACATAAGGCATTTAGGCCAATAAGTGTATTCCTTTGCCGTGTTTGTTTGCAGTATTCCTTTAGTGCCTTGTTGCATACAAGATGCATGTTTTGGAATATTTTTAATCTGTATATTTGTATACTTTTTTTTACTATGTCATTTAAGTCATTATTGTGGAGTCACTACAATGTTGTTGATCCATCTTCAGTTTTCTCCCATCACAGCCATGAAACCAATGCCCTCATGGTAACATCCCTGAGCATTTTCATTCCTGTATCTTTGATGTGTCTGGGTGGTTTAATACATAATCCACAGCATAATTATTAACTTGACCATGCTTATATATTTTTTTTATTTCACCTTTATTTAACTAGGCAAGTCAGTTAAGAGCAAAATCTTATTTACAATGACAGCCTACCAGGGAACAGTGGGTTAACTGTCTTGTTCAGGGGTTATTGTTACCCATCTACCAATCACTGCCCTTCTTTGAGGCTTTCAAAAAGCTGTGCTTGAAATTCAATACTTGACTGGGGGACCTTACAGATGTTGTATGTATGGGTATAAAGAAGAGTTAGTCATTCAAAAATCATGTCAACACCAATTATTGCACAGACAATGAGTCCTTGTAACTTTTATTATATGATTTGCTAAGCCAAATGTTACTCCTGAACTAATTTAAGCTTGCCTGAACAAACGGGCTGAATATTATGCAACTATATTTTATGCAATTCATATTTTAGACTGTATTTTAGTTATACAATTTTTATTCATCTTTAAAAAATGTTGCCGTTTTTCACCCACTTTGACATTACATAGCATTTTGAGCAGATTGTTGACAAAAAAATGACAATTAAATAAATTTTTATCCCTCTTTGTAACAAAATAAAATGTGAAGAAATCTAAGAGGTATGAATACTTTCGCAAGGCACTGTATCCAAGATGGCGTAGCAGTTAGATGTGTGTCTTTGTCTTGTCCCGTCCTGTCATGTATATATAGTTTTCTTCGTATATATTTCGTATATATTGTAACGGCTTTCTTCCTGGGATGAAGGAGAGGACCAAAACGCAGCACGGCTAGTGTTCAACATGTTCAATAAAGAATAAGAACGAGAACACTACAAGCTACAAAACAATAAATGTGAAAATCGAAAACAGTCCTATCTGGTGCAGAACACAAAGACAGAAAACAATCACCCCCAAACCAACAGTGCAAACAGGCTACCTTAATATGGTTCCCAATCAGAGACAATGACAAACACCTGCCTCTGATTGAGAACCATATTAGGCCAAACAACAAACCCAACATAGAAACACAAAACATAGAATGCCCACCCAGCTCACGTCCTGACCAACTAAACAAAGACTAAACAAAGGAAATAAGGTCAGGAACGTGACATATATTTTAATCTCACTTTCCATCTACGGACTGAATATACTCTCCTGCAACCCGCCTCACCCAATGTGGTATGGATCTGCTGTTTTTATACTTTAGAACCAGAACCCCCTTCAGCAGCTAGCCAGCTAACTAGCTACTAGCTAGTAGTCAGTTAGCCACTGCTAGCGGTCCTCATCGTTAACTTGGACATCAGCTAGCCTCAACCCGGTCAATTCCTGCCAGTCTGCACTCAACCCAGAGCATATCAGACTGCTTTTTCTCTACCACATCTCCGGAATCCTACCGCAAGCTCTGAACCTTTACACCGGCTCATCGCAGCTAGCTAGCTACTATCCGAGTGGCTACTCCTGGCTAACGTCTCTGTCCCGAAGCAAGCACCAGTTAGCCTGGAGCTAGCCTGGAGCTAGGCCCATCTCCCGGCTAGCCAAAGAGGAGCACCAGCCAATTCTTGGGCTACAATACCTCTTTTCCCAATTGGCCTGGATCCTTTACTGCCGACACGGAGCCCCGCCGATTCATCATGACTGGTCTGCCGATGTAACCGTCCGAGGTGGTCTCAACAGGCTCTTCCGTTGCAACATCCCCCTGAAGCCCATCTGTTAGCCCTGGCCTGCTAGCTGTCTGAATCGCCGTGTCTCCAGCTCGCCTAGCATAGCGGCGACTACGGAATTGGCTCCCTGACTCATCTAGTGCTACTCATTGGACCCTATGATCACTCGGCTACACATGCCTCTCCTTAATGTCAATATGCCTTGTCTTTTGCTGTTTTGGTTTTGATTATTATCGTATTTCACTGTAGAGCCCCTAGCCCTGCCCAAAATGCCTTAGATGCCCTTTTGCCCTAGATGCCCTTTTGTTCCACCCCCCACACATGGGGTGACCTCACCTGGCTTAACTGGTGCCTCTAGAGACAAAACCTCTCTCATCGTCACTCAATGCCTAGGTTTACCTCCACTGTACTCACATCCTACCATACCCTTGTCTGTACATTATGCCTTGAATCTATTCTTCCGCGCCCAGAAATCTGCTCCTTTTACTCTCTGTTCCGAACGCACTAGACGACCAGTTCTTATAGCCTTTAGCCGTACCCTTATACTACTCCTCCTCTCTTCCTCTGGTGATATAGAGGTTAACCCAGGCCCTGCAGCCCCCAGCACCACTCCCATTCCCCAGGTGCTCTCATTTGTTGACTTCTGTAAGTTTGTTTTATTCACTGCTTTAGCACACTCCGCCAACCTTGATGTCCTAGCTGTGTCTGAATCATGGCTTAGGAAGGCCACCAAAAATCCTGAAATTTCCATCCCTAACCATAACATCTTCCGACAAGATAGAACTGCCAAAGGGGGCGGAGTTGCAATCTACTGCAGAGATAGATTGTATAGTTCTGTCATACTATCCAGGTCTTTGCCCAAACATTTCAAGCTTCTACTTTTAAAAATCCACCTTTCCAGAAACAAGTCTCTCACCATTGCTGCTTGTTATAGACCCCCTTCAGCCCCAAGCTGTGCCCTGGACACCATATGTGAATTGATTGCCCCCATCTATCTTCAGTGTTTGTACTGTTAGGTGACATATACTGGGATATGCTGAACACCCCGGCCGTCCTACAATCTAAGCTAGATGCCCTCAATCTCACACAAATTATTAAGGAACCTACCAGGTACAACCCTAAATCCATAACCATGGGCACCCTCTTAGATATCATCCTGACAAGCTTGCCCTCTAAATACACCTCTGCTGTCTTCAACCAGGATCTCAGCGATCACCGCCACATTGCCTGCGTGTGTGATGTGTGATGGGTTCGCGGTCAAATGACCACCTCTCATCACTGTCAAACGCTCCCTAAAAAACTTCAGTGAGCAGGCCTTTCTAATTGACCTGGCCCGGGTATCCTGGAAGGATATTGACCTCATCCCATCAGTAGAGGATGCCTAGTTGCTCTTTAAAAGTGCTTTCCGCACCATCTTAAATAAGCATGCCCCATTCAAAAAATGTAGAACTAAGAACAGATATAGCCCTTGGTTCACCGCAGACATGACTGGCCTTGTCCAGCACAAAAACATCCTGTGGCGTTCTGCATTAGCATCGAATAGCCCTCGATATATGCAACTTTTCAGGGAAGTCAGGAGCAAATATACTCAGTCAGTTAGGAAAGCTAAGGCTAGCTTTTTCAAACAGAAATTTGCATCCTGTAGCAGTAATTCCAAAAAGTCCATGGAGAATAAGAGCACCCCTTCCCAGCTGCCCACTGCACTGAGGCTAGGAAACGATAAATCTACAATAATCGAGAATTTCAATAAGCTTTTTTCTACGGCTGGCCATGCTTTTCACCTGGCTACCCCTACACCATTCAACAGCCCTGCGCCCCCCACAGCAACTTGCCCAAGCCTCCTCCATTTCTCCTTCACCACTAGACAATCTGGACCCTCTCTTTCTAAAATTATCTGCGGCAGTTGTTGCAACCCCTATTACTAGCCTGATCAACCTCTCTTTCGTATCGTCTGAGATCCCTAAAGATTGGAAAGCTGCCGCAGTCATCCCCCTCTTCAAAGGGGGAGACACTCTAGACCTAAACTGTTATAGACCTATATCCATCCTGCCCGGCCTTTCTAAAAATCTTCGAAAGCCAAGTAAACAAACAGATCACCGACCATTTTGAAAATCACCGTACCTTCTCCACTATGCAATCTGGTTTCCGAGCTGGTCATGGTTGCACCTCAGCCACACTCAAGTTCCTAAATGATATCATAACCACCATCGATAAAAGACAGTACTGTGCAGCCGTCTTCATCGACCCGACAAAGGCTTTTGACTCTGTCAATCACCGCATTCTTATTGACAGACTCCATAGCCTTGGTTTCTCTAATGACTTCCTCGCCTGGTTCACCAACTACTTCTCAGATAGAGTTCAGTGTGTCAAATCGGAGGGCCTGTTGTCCGGAACTCTGGCAGTCTCTATGGGGGTGCCACAGGGTTCAATTCTCGGGCCGACTCTTTTCTCTGTATATATCAATATTGCTGCTGGTGATTCTCTGACCCACCCCTACGCAGACGACACCATTCTGTATACATCTGGCCCTTCTTTGGACACTGTGTTAACAAATCTCCAAACGAGCTTCAATGCCATACAACACTCCTTCCGTGGCCTCCAACTGCTTTTAAATGCTAGTAAAACTAAATGCATGCTCTTCAACCGATTGTTGCCCCAACCCGCCCGCCCGACTAGCGTCACTACTCTGGACGGTTCTGACTTAGAATATGTCCTACAAATACCTAGGTGTCTGGTTAGACTGTAAACTCTCCTTCCAGACTCACATTAAGCATCTCCAATCCAAAATTAAATCTAGAATTGGTTTCCTATTTCGCAACAAAGCCTCCTTCACTCATGCAGCCAAACATACCCTCGTAAAACTGACCATCCTACCGATCCTTGAATTCGGCGATGTCATTTACAAAATAGCCTCCAACACTCTACTCAGCAAACTGGATGTAGTCTATCACAGTGCCATCCGTTTTTTCACCAAAGCCCCATATACTACCCACTATTGCGACCTGTATGATCTTGTTGGCTGGCCCTCACTACATATTCGTCGCCAAACCCACTGGCTCCAGGTCATCTAAGTCATCTAAGTCTTTGCTTATATTATCTCAGCTCACTGGCCACCATAGCAACACCCACCCATAGCACGTGCTCTAGCAGGTATACTTCACTGGTCATCCCCAAAGCCAACACGAATTGCAAAAATCTCTGAAGCCAGTTATATCTCCCTCTCTAACTTTAAGCATCAGCTGTCAGAGCAACTTACCGATCACTGTACCTGTACTCAGCCAGTCTGTAAATAGCACACCCAACTACCTCATGCCCATATTGTTATTTATCCTTTTGCTCTTTTGCACCCCAGTATCTCTACTTGCACATCATCATCTGCACATCTGTCACTCCATGTGTTAATGCTAAATAGTAA
Organism: Salvelinus fontinalis; assembly: GCF_029448725.1. Taxonomy (NCBI): domain Eukaryota; kingdom Metazoa; phylum Chordata; class Actinopteri; order Salmoniformes; family Salmonidae; genus Salvelinus; species Salvelinus fontinalis. The sequence continues at coordinate 42,790,669 of NC_074696.1, read as the reverse complement.
TTATTTCACCGCTATGGCCTATTTATTCCCTCACCTCTCTACTCTTCTACATTTGCACACACTGTACATAGATTTTTCTGTTGTGTTGTTGACTGTACGTTTGTTTATGTGTAACTGTGTTGTTGTTTGTGTCGCACTTCTTTGCTTTAACTTGGCCAGGTCGCAGTTGTAAATGAGAACTTGTTCTCAACTGGCCTACCTGGTTAAATAAAGGTGAAATATATATATTTTTTAATGTATAGAATATGGTGGGATGCAGTCATAATGTTCGTGGTGACTAATAGGAAGAGAGGGCCTTGATGATGGTGGTCTGAACAATGAAGAGATCTGGGGGAAATTGATTATATTAAGGAATGAGAAGCTGTTTCAAGACTGAATCATCCAATGAAGTATGTCCTAAAATATATTTTCCAGATGAAAAAGACCCTGAAACCCTATAAAAATAAACATGTATAAGTTAAAACGGAGATGACCTCATACACTGAAAGACCCAAACCATCCTCTTCATTACAATACCTCTTCAGTGCATTTCACTAAGAAAACAACCCGACAAGTAAAAGCCTTCCACCTCGTATCACCTTCACATGCCATGCCTTTCCCCATCAGCCTTGGGCCTGGGTGAGTGCTGTTTGGGTGTACTGTCGTAGGTTAGGGATGCTCTGGCTTGTTGAGATCCATTAGACTATAACAACTCTTTGCAGACGGAGCAAAGGGACTAGGATCTGGCTCAGGCGTTACACAGGGGTCTATATTAAAAGCCATGCTCCACGATAAGAGTGGTTCGAAAACACGAGGACAAGAGGAAGAGGGGGCAACATCACATCAGTATTCAATGTTCCAACTGAGATAAAAGCTTTTAACTACTATTGTGGTATTCAAAAGAACCCCTGGCATCAGGGTGGTGCTCGTGGCCACGATTCAGCAACTAAACAACTGAAACCGGAAAGCAACCAGGTTGTAATGGACCATTTATAAGTTAGCAGAAGATGAAAAACAGATGGGCCAAGTATTGTCTTTCCTGCAACTATGTTGACGAAGACTTGATGAATCCATTAACTGAAAGTGGTAAAGTGTAGATTATTTTCTCTATTCTTTACTAACAATATAGATGACTTCGTGTTAACTAACTCAACGTAAACCCTCCATTATTGAGATTTTTTCACGAAATGAATAAAACATATTTTGAAACCCTCATTAAAAAGGGACAGTCCATACTATAGTTGCTTTCGGTAATATATGCTTTGGTAATATATACACTTTCAGTGTGCACGTACCTCCACTTAGTGGTCTCTGCATTAGTCACAATCCCCCATTCTCTGAATGAATTATTACTGGAGTTAGTAACAGTAGTATTACACGGGTATAACTGTAATGTTAAGTGTTGCTGGGGATAGTACAGTGTGTACCAACGGCTCTGAGCTTTAAAAACACTTCCAAAGCATTACCAGACACTTAAGGCATAATAAACCGTCAAAGCAGAGGGGAATTCGTCTAGTTAGAAGACACTTATGTGGAGAGTGTATTTCGTGGCACATTAGTGGCCATTTCTAATCATTCAGATGATAAGCGATATTTCATATTGTTGAATTAAACCTGTAGTATAATGTGATTAAATATCATAACATGTGGCATGGCTGGTCTAGAAGTAATGCTGCAGCACACGTGTCTAAAGTTTCGGCATAGTTTCAAATCCGGCCCGAATGCCCTTTGACACAACCTCTATCTTTCCCTACTGTTATCGTCTCTCTCTATTCAATAAATATCTATTGTTAATATGTTTTCCTTTGAAACATACACAAATATAAACTATTTAAAATATGCAACGCATCATATTGGTTTGGTGATAGGGTAGAGAAAACCCGTGGCCTTGTACATACATGAGAGCGGGGCATTGACAGACAGACAGTGACCTAGAAAACCCCTCAGAAGCCAAGGCTCTGGAACCCAGGGGGCTCAGCTGAAGATGTGTGCTCCTTCCACTCCAGCTTCCAGATGCTCCTGGTGCCTGCTGAACGTACATGAGCTTGTCAGTTCAGTTGCAGAGAGGGAATTCATCACCAGGCAGCAATGTGCAAACAGCACACAGCCACTCAGGTGTGGGCGGAAAACACAACAAGAGAGCCGGGGACTGAAGTAGGGTGTGCCCGCGGTGGCGGCGCGAGAGAAAGATTGAGAGTGAGACAGGGAGGGAGGGAGGGAGCGAGAGAGCGAACGAGCGGAAGTTGTGGGCGAAGAGGAGGAGGAGGCAGAGAGACAAAACGTTGCTAGTGAAAGGCTGATAGAAATGCGGCGGACAGAGAGAAAGAGAGAAGGGCTGCAGAGGAGGGAGAATGAGGCATGCCAAGGACGGCAGAGTGGTGGTGGGGAAGTCAGCTGTGTCACAGAGAGAGAGAGACACTGCGCAGCAGGCATTAAAGACTTCAATTAAATGGCATAGAGACAGAAGAGAATGGCCACAACACAGCAGACATTGAGGTTAGAGCAACTGACAGCGTGTCTGTAGATGATTGACTGCTCAATTATTTCCGAAACACAATATCAATTATAAGGGCTATTATGTACTGTATAATACATGGCCATATCAATGGAAAGTATGAAATGTGGTCAGAACAAGGTAGAGTGATGGAAAGAAGGATCTCTGGTCTCATCGGCTACCGGAAGTTCACTTCAAAACCGTTTCCCATCTGGGCTAATCGTTTCTTCATCTGAAGACGTTAGTTTCCCCCATCAAAATGCTAAACAATGCTCATGTCAGGGTTTTCAGAGGTTGAGAACGAATCAAATACAAGCATAAACCGCCCCTAACCCCACTCCACTACACCCCTCGCTCCTTCCATCCCATCCTCAAGCAGAGTGTGTGTCATGCGGAATGACGCTGGAGAGCCTAAGCAGGTACAGGGAGTAAACATTTAATATAACGGACAGAGACAGGACAGGGACAGCGTCAGAAACAAATACAAAGACAACAACAATACATGCAGCAGCGGGGAACTGACAAACATAGGGGAGGAAATAACAGGTGATAAGTGAGTCCAGGTGAGTCCAATAACGCTGATGCGAGTGACGAGGGAGGTGTGAGTGATGATGGCAGGAGTGTGTGATGCAGGGTAATCTGGCACCCTCAAGCGCCAGGGGAAGGGAAGAGCGGGAGCAGACGTGACAGCACCCCTCCCTCTTGGGACGCCACCCGGCTTCCCACCTGGGCTAACCGGCCGAGACACAGGGGCCTGGGCAATCCGGTTGGGGAGTGAAAACCCGACGAACCGGCAGGACCGTGAGAGCCTGGCGATCCGGCCGAGGCATGAGAGCCTGACGATCCGGCTGAGGCAATGAGAGCCTGTCGATTCCGCAGCAGAAGGGGAGCCCAATGATCCCGTGGCGTGTGACGTGGGATGGGAAGCCGCCGAGCCAGGAAAACCTCTCGAGCCAGCCAGGGCGTGAAAGCCCAACGGGCTGTCTTAGGCACCCCGGTTCCATTGGCGGCAGAATCCACCCCGACGTCACCAACAAAACACAATACAAACAAACAAAACACTCCTGGACCGGCTTGGCGAAAAAAAACTGATGATCCGGCTGAGGCCCGACGTGGGATGAGCGCCCTCCGAGCCAACCGGAGGGCCAGCTATGGCGTGGAAGACCGACGAGCTGGCTAGGCATCCCCGCTTCCATCGGTGGCGACCCAGAACCGCTGCCACCATTCCAACCGGAACGCCAGTACTCCCCGATGCTTCGTATGATGGCTGCTGCATTCTGTCATGCGGAATGATGCTGGAGAGACGAAGCAGGTACGGGGAGTAAACATTTAATTATAACGGACAGAGACGAGACCGGAACAACGTCAGAAACAAATTCAAAAGACAAAAACAATACATGCAGCAGCGGGGAACTGACAAATATAGGGAAGGAAATAACAGGTGATAAGTGAGTCCAGGTGAGTCCAATAACGCTGAAGAGAGTGACGAGGGAGGGCAGGTGTGAGTGATGATGGCAGGAGTGTGTGATGCAGGGTAATCTGGCGCCCTCAAGCGCCAGGGGAAGGGAAGAGCGGGAGCAGACGTGACAGTGTGAGGAAATTCAAACTAATGCACTTTCCTGCTGCATCACCAGATTGTTGTCAGATTGCTACAGATACTGAGTGAGTGGAAATTACTGGAGGTGCCTGTGGGGGTGCTGCCTGCACACCCTCTTTTCTTTCCATGGACACCTTGCACTCTCTTGTACTGTGCTTAATTGATTAGGGGATGCGGGAAATCAAATTAGACTCGAGGACTATGTTGACTGCAGTGGTTCCACTCCCGACAGACAGGTTAATGGCCTCTTTCAGGAAATGGCTCACTCTCGCTGGGCACAGTGGAGGGCTCTTGTCTACACTGAGAGGGGAAAAGTTGGAGTGTTGGATGGGTCTCACAAATTCCAGCTCTGAAATGGCCCCCTATTCACTACTTTTTACCAGAGCCTTTTGGGTTCAAAAGAAACAGGCCATGTGTGGGGTTCCCTTGAATGAACTCCCATCACGGGCCCTCAAAGTAATTTTGGTAGGCCACCACCTGCAGGGCTTCTGGTGTGAATGTCTCCCTTGGTGGTGGTGGCTGGTTGGAATGGACTATCAATCGATTTGGCCGTCTCTGACACTTAGTTCATTATCCGTTGTGCTTTTTGATTTGCTATCAGACAAAGCCCTCTCAATCAATATCTTATGGTGCCACTGGTGCCAATGACATCTATAGTGCCACCAACTGGTCTGGTGCAGCCATCTAATGTTGCAGTGACTTTACATTCACACAGCTTCTAAGGACATATACATAAGGTTTACATACCAAATGTCATTGCCTCATGTCCATCGGTTCAGTTCTAGTATCCAGTTGTTGTTGACCATGATGGAATCATCTACACGGCTCGACCTTAACCTTTTTTGCACCAATTTGTAAGTCGCTCTGGATAAGAGCGTCTGCTAAATGACTTAAATGTAATGTAAATGTTAGCCACTTGTCATTCGGACAAGTAGGACCGATTTTTTTACTTGTCTGAAAGCTCAAGTCTCTTGTTCAAAGATGAAAAAAATATAATAATGGTCCGTAACACCACGGGCCAAAAAGGTGACTGCAAATTGTGTCGTATGATGCAAAGAACCACTTTATAACATGTAATTCATTATTATCATTAGTATTACCATACAGAGAATCAGACAAAAATGTAGGCTACCCTCTTCCTAGAGCTGGGCGATATGGACAAAAAGTCATATCACGATAAGTATAATGGTGTATATCTTTTTTATGCACAGTTACTTTCCATTAGGACTTAGGATTAAGACATGAAACAAGTTAGCTATTTCATGTAAAATGATCAGGGAATGCATGAATCAGAGTTGTGATGGGCAACATGTCTAAATAGGATCCATTTTGATCAGATTTCTTTTTTGCTTTTAAAACCTGTCTAGCCCCGGGGTTCCGCTAGCGGAACTCCTCCCACATTCCACTGAAAAGGCAGAGCGCGAAATTCAAAAAATATTTTTTCGAAATATTTAACTTTCACACATCAACAAGTCCAATACAGCTAATGAAAGATACACATCTTGTGAATCCAGCCAACATGTCCGATTTTTTTAAATGTTTTACAGGGAAAACACAATATATATTTATGTTAGCTCACCAACAAATAGAAAAAAGCACAGACATTTTTCACAGCACAGGTAGCATGCACAAAATCAACCAAACTAACCTAGAACAAACCAAAGAAACCAAGAAACAACTTCATCAGATGACAGTCTTATAACATGTTATACAATAAATCTATGTTTTGTTCGAAAAATGTGCATATTTCAGGTATAAATCATAGTTTACATTGCAGCTACAATCAGAAATTGCACCGAAAGCAGACAGAATAATTACAGACACCAACGTGACATACCGAAATACTCATCATAAAACATTTCTGAAAAATACATGGTGTATAGCAAATGAAAGACAAAGATCTTGTGAATACAGACAATATTTCCGATTTTGTAAGTGTTTTACAGCGAAAACATAATATAGCATTATATTAGCTTACTACAATAGCCTACCACACTACCGCATTCATTCAAGGCACGTTAGCGATAGCAATAGGCACGTTTGCGTTAGCGAATAAACCAGCAAAAGATTTTAAATTTCACTAACCTTCATAAACCTTCCTCAGATGACAGTCCTATAACATCGGGTTATACATACACTTATGTTTTGTTTGAAAATGTGCATATTTAGAGCTGAAATCCGTGGTTATACAACGTAGCATAACGTGCTAACATAGCATCTTTTCCCCAGAATGTGCGGATATTTCTATTGGACTCTCACCTATTCTGACCAAATAGCTATTCATAAACATTACAAAAAAATACATGTTGTATAGGAAACGATAGATCCATTAGTTCTTAATGCAATCGCAGTGTTAGAATTCTAAAAATATCTTCATTATGACATAGACTTAGTTATGGTAAGGGAATAACCAAAACCTGAGCGCAAAGCTACTAGTACACAGTTCGACAGATATATGAAATAGCATCACAAAATGGTTCCTACTTTTGCTGATCTTCTATCAGAATGGTGTACCTTTGGTCCTTTGTCCAGAAGCGTCTTTGTTTGGATTCAGAACGTTCTTTTTCCCTCTTGAATTAGCAAGCACACTGGCCATGCGGCGCTAAGCTCTCCAACGTCAACAAAGTCAAACAGCGCAACACAACTAACGTCCCGAATAAATTTCAATAATCTAATGAAACTATATTGAAAAAACATACTTTAGGATGATATTGTAACATGTATCAAATAAAATCAAAGCCGGAGATCATATTCGCCCATAACGACTGGTTTCCAGTAGGCAATAACAGGTCCCAACACACGCCTTGCAGAAAACAGAAAATGGGGGACACCTTGTTCCAAGAGGGCTTATTCAACGTCAGACAGAGATAATCAACTCCTTTTTCCTCTCACTTCCTCTTGACATCCGGGTGAAGGTGTATGACGTGCACGTATAGCCATACCTATCATGCCCATTTATAGGCAGTCACTTGAACAGAACATAGATTTCAGACTTTCCACTTCCTGGTCACAAAGTGTGCTGCCAAATGAGTTCTGTTTTACCCACAGACAAAATTCAAACGGTTTTAGAAACTAGAGAGTGTTTTCTATCCAATAGTAATAATAATGTGCATATTGTACAAGCAAGAATTGAGTACGAGGCCGTTTAAGTTGGACACGTTTTCCCCCAAAAGTGAAAACAGCACCCCCTGTCCTCATCAGGTTTTAATTAAGATATTCATCTGCCTGCATCGTTTTTGCGCATTTTGGCCTAGGCTATGTGCTCAACAATTCACCAGAGGAAGTGGGAACTCAAAACATACTAACTAGATTGCTAACCCTAAATATGATATTGTTGCTAGATAGCCATGTAATTGATGATCTAACAGTACATGTTATATCCAATAAAAAACTGTCCATTGGTGGGCCTATACAGGCTACTTGATGTATTCACTGCAAATGGTGCACTTTGATCCGTTTCAACAGCGCATCATCTCAATTACTCTGTTTGTAAATTGGTGGAATTTTCTCAATATTTAGCGTTGAGAATTTATAGAATTATATATTAGGGATGTGAATCTTTCACTTTCAAGATGGTTCGATACGTATCTAGATACAGTGCCTTCAGAAAGTATTCAGACCCCTTGACTTTTTCAACATTTTGTTGTGTTACAGCCTGAATTTTAAAGAAATTAATTGGGGGGGGGGGGGGGAGTGTCACTGGCCTACTCACAATACCCCATAATGTCAACGTGGAATGATGTTTTTCACATTTTTTACAAATGAATAAAGAATGAAAAGCTGAAATGTCTTGAGTCTTCAACCCCTTTGTTATGGCAAGCCTAAATGAGTTCAGGAGAAAAAAATTGCTTGACAAGTCACATAATAAGTTGCACTGACTCAATCTGGGAGCAATAATAGTGATCAATCTCTGTACCCCACACACAAAATGATCTATAAGGTCCCTCAGTCGAGCATTGAATGTCAAACACAGAGAAAGAAGAGCACCCACTGGTAGATGTAAAAAGACTACAGCCTGACGGGAGCCCTATTTCCTTGTTCCCACCCTCAAAGGAAGACTTTTCAAAATGTGGGTGGTACTAGTTTACAGGTTCAGGGGAGCTATGTTACCGTGCACTGTCTATCCGAGATTGCTAAATAATTACCATGACTGCTTCTGGTGGTTCCTCTTTCCAAGAAGAGCTGGATGATGTAGGAACATACAGCACTATTTATTTGAGCCTGAGTACACTAGTGCACCCAAGAAGCCTCAACCAATGACCCGAAGGATATTAACGACTTACAATGTGAGAAATCATTATAATTTTACTGACACTCTATTCAACCATTTATTTCTCTAAGCGTACATGGAATTTCTGCAATGTATGTGTTCATTGGAATTTCAGCGTGAATGGGTGCACTCATGGGTAGATGGCTTAAATTGGCTCGTAAGTGGCTTACACAAGAATAATGCTAATGCAGTCCGTCTGGATTTCAGCTCTCGACTTAATACTGGTATTCACAATTGAATTCCATTTACCCAACAATTTGAGTGCAAACAATCATAGTTGCTGGAACCATAGCAGAAAGGAACATGTGGGAAAAAAATATCAGTCAGCAGAGCATGGTTTGGGTTGGTAGTCATCTATGATTCTCCGAATTATATTTTAAAAGAGGAAGCTAATTATTTTAGGCAGATGTTCTCTTTTCCGTCCCATCCTCTCCCACTGAATGAAGATTACGGTAAGGAATTCTTTCCAAATAATAGAAAAAATATAAAAATAACAAATGTACAGAAAGATCAGTGCGAAGGCCAAATTACAGAGGAACAACTTTTTAAGGCTATTAAATCCTTTCGGTCTGGAAAAACCCCAGGGTGTAACGGTCCTGACCTGTTTTATGTTGTTTTTGTATGTGTTTAGGTCAGGGCATGTGTTTTGGGTGGGCAGTCTATGTTATCTGTTTCTATGTTGGTTATGGTTGCCTGGTATGGCTCTTAATTAGAGGCAGGTGTTTTGCGTTCTCCTCTAATTAAGAGTCATATTTAGGTAGGGTGTTCTCACTGTTTGTTTGTGGGTGATTGTCTCCTGTGTCTGTGTCGATGTTACACCATACGGGAATGTTTCGGTTTGTTCGTGCGTTTATTTAGTCTGTTCCTGTGTCAGCGTGCTTCGTGTATTTGTAAGTTCGTTTGTTCAGGTCTGTCTACATCGTTTTGTTATTTTGTTAGTTATATCAAGTATAGTTCGTTTTCGTCTTTGTCTGTTTTGTTTATTTAATAAATCATCATGTATTCACAACCCGCTGCGCCTTGGCTCGATCACTACTCCACCTCTTCTTATGAAGAGAGAGAGGAACGCCGTTACAGAATTACCCACCCTTCCAGAGCCAAGCAGCGGAGTAATTGGAGTAAGGGACAGGAAAACAAGGATTTCTGGACTTGGGAGCAGATATTGAATGGAGAAGGTCCCTGGGCTAAGGCAGGAGAGAATCGCCGCTCTCAGGAAGAGAGGGAGGCAGCTAAAGCCCAGGAGCGGTGGTTTGAGGAGGCAGCAAGGAGACGAAAAGCCATGGGAGCAGCTGGAGGCACTGGGGAGAGCAGAGGCTACCGGAGAGAGGAACCGGAGCTATGAGGGAACGCGTCTGGCACGGAAGCCCAAAAAGCCCGTAAGTAATTCCCAAAAATTTCTTGGGGGGGGGCTAGGAGGTAGTGGGCCAAGGGCAGGTAGGAGACCTGCGCCCACTTCCCAGGCTTACCGTGGAGAGCGGGAGTACGGGCAGGCGCCGTGTTACGCAGTAGAGCGCATGGTGTCTCCTGTACGAGTGCATAGCCCAGTGCGGGTTATTCCACCTCCCCGCACTGGTAGGGCTAGATTGGGTATTGAGCCAGGTGTCATGAGGCCGGCTCAACACGTCTGGTCTCCAGTGCGTCTCCTCGGGCCGGCATACATGGCACCTGCCTTACGCATGGTTTCCCCGGTTCGCCTACATAGCCCGGTGCGGGTTATTCCACCTCCCCGCACTGGTCGGGCAACCGGGAGTATTCAACCAGGTAAGGTTGGGCAGGCTCAATGCTCAAGAGTGCCAGTACGCCTCCACGGTCCGGTATTTCCGGCACCACCTCCCCGCCCCAGCCTAGTACCTACAGTGCCTACACTACGCACTAGGCTATCAGTGCGTCTCCTGAGCCCAGTTCCTCCTCCACGCACTCTCTCTGTAGTGCGTGTATCCAGTTCGGTGCCTCCAGTTCCGGCACCACGCACTAAGCCTCCTGTGCGTCTCCAGAGCCCTGAACACACTGTATCTTCTCCCCCTACTAATCCTGATGTGCTTGTCCTCAGCCCGGTGTCACCAGTGCCGGTACCTCGCATCAGGGATAGAGTAGGCTTTGAGAGTACAGTGTGCCCTGTCCCTGCTCCCCGCACTAGTAGGAAGGTAATTATCCTTAGCACGGTGCCTCCAGTTCCGGCACCACGCACCAGGTCTACAGTGCGCCGTATCCGGCCAGAGCCATCCGTCTCCCCAGCGCCATCTGAGCCATCCGTCTCCCCAGCGCCATCTGAGCCATCCGTCTCCCCAGCGCCATCTGAGCCATCCGTCTCCCCAGCGCCGTCTGAGCCATCCGTCTGCCATGAGCCTGCAAAGCCGCCCGTCTGCCATGAGCCTGCAAAGCCGCCCGTCTGCCATGAGCCTACAGAGCCGTCCGCCAGACAGGAGCCGCTAGAGCCGTCCGCCAGACAGGATCTGCCAGAGCCGCCAACCAGACAGGATCTGCCAGAGCCGCCAACCAGACAGGATCTGCCAGAGCCGCCAACCAGACAGGATCTGCCAGAGCCGCCAACCAGACAGGATCTGCCAGAGCCGCCAACCAGACAGGATCTGCCAGAGCCGTCAGAGAGCCATGAGCGTCGAGAGCCGTCAGAGAGCCATGAGCGTCGAGAGCCGTCAGCCCGCCATGAGCGTCGAGAGCCGTCAGCCCGCAATGAGCGTCGAGAGCCGTCAGCCCGCCATGAGCGTCGAGAGCCGTCAGCCCGCCATGAGCGTCGAGAGCCGTCAGCCCGCCATGAGCGTCGAGAGCCGTCAGCCTGCCATGAGCGTCGAGAGCCGTCAGCCTGCCATGAGCGTCGAGAGCCGTCAGCCTGCCATGAGCGTCGAGAGCCGTCAGCCTGCCATGAGCGTCGAGAGCCGTCAGCCTGCATAGACCTGCCAGAGTCCCTCAGCCAGGATCTGCCAGAGTATATCAGCCGGGACCTGCCCCTTGTCCCGGTGTTGCCCCTTGTCCCGGTGTTGCCCCTTGTCCCGGTGTTGCCCCTTGTCCCGGTGCTGCCCCTTGTCCCGGTGCTGCCCCTTGTCCCGGTGCTGCCCCTTGTCCCGGTGCTGCCCCTTGTCCCGGTGCTGCCCCTTGTCCCGGTGCTGCCCCTTGTCCCGGTGCTGGTCTTTATCCTGGTGCTGCCCCTTATCCTGGTGCTGCCCCTTGTCCCGGTGCTGCCCCTTGTCCCGGTGCTGCCCCTTGTCCCGGTGCTGCCCCTTGTCCCGGTGCTGCCCCTTGTCCCGGTGCTGCCCCTTGTCCCGGTGCTGCCCCTTCTCCTGGTGCTGGCCGTTTATTTAGGGGATGTGAGTTTTAGGGTGGTCATTGGGAGGGGTAGACAGAAGCGTTGGGTGACTATGGTGGTGTGGGGACAGCGTCCAGAGCCGGAGCCACCACCGTGGTCAACTGCCCACCCAGACCCTCCCCTGGACTTTGTGCTGGTGCGCCCGGCGTTCGCACCTTGAGGGGGGGGGTTCTGTAACGGTCCTGACCTGTTTTATGTTGTTTTTGTATGTGTTTAGGTCAGGGCATGTGTTTTGGGTGGGCAGTCTATATTATCTGTTTCTATGTTGGTTATGGTTGCCTGGTATGGCTCTTAATTAGAGGCAGGTGTTTTGCGTTCTCCTCTAATTAAGAGTCATATTTAGGTAGGGTGTTCTCACTGTTTGTTTGTGGGTGATTGTCTCCTGTGTCTGTGTCGATGTTACACCATACGGGAATGTTTCGGTTTGTTCGTGCGTTTATGTAGTCTGTTCTTGTGTCAGCGTGCTTCGTGTATTTGTAAGTTCGTTTGTTCAGGTCTGTCTACATCGTTTTGTTATTTTGTTAGTTATATCAAGTATAGTTCGTTTTCGTCTTTGTCTGTTTTGTTTATTTAATAAATCATCATGTATTCACAACCCGCTGCGCCTTGGCTCGATCACTACTCCACCTCTTCTTATGAAGAGAGAGAGGAACGCCGTTACACAGGGCTTGATGGCATACCGGTAGAGGTATATAGATGTAATACATACGCCGGAAGATGTAGTGAATACATCTTCCGGGGCCGACAGAGATGGCCGCCTTGCTTCCCGTTCTTAGGAAACTATGCAGTAGTTAGTTTTTTTATGTATTATTTCTTACACTATTACCCCAGGAAATCTTAAGTTTCATTACATACAGCAAGGAGGAACTATTGGGTATAAGAGCAACGTCAACTTATAGGGCTCCCGTCAGGCTGTAGTCTTTACAAAGTCAGGGAAATGAGTCAACCTAGATATCCTGCAATGTCCTGGCAGATAGGAACATTCTTAAGTCCAATGCCTCTATTGAACAAGGACAACCATATCTACTCGCTGCTAGCAATCGGCAAAACACAAAGGCCACAATAATTGCTCAATCAACCAATGACGTCATTGGTTGAACTCTCCCGGCGTGAAAAATGTAAAATGTCTATAATTCTGTCTGAAAAACTCTCTCGGTTTTAGGGAGACTGGAAAAACACCACAAATAGCTAGCTTTGACGTTTCCCTTTAATCATGCACTTTCACATCACATCCAATTGCTGTTGTCCCAATGCCACCAGGAAGCAGGTTAAGGTTAACTCATCGGGAACGTTCAATACTTAAGAGCACGTGAAGGGGAGAGACTGTGGAGGTAAGGTTAACCCATACAGTATACATATAGAGAGTTAGGCCAATGCGGTTTCTTTCTGAACGTTCCGAGAGCAACACTTTCTCCTCCATAGCCGTTACTAAATGATAACTGATGATTTTGAGTTGTGCTGTGTACTTCTAATAGTTTTCAAAACTTATGAAGATGTCCAGTGAAAGCAGATCTGGATTTTGTTTGACACCACAACAACTTACAGACTTGGATGCATTATCCCCAATGCTTTTCAATAAAAAACGTCTATTAAATTCGCTGCTCTGCTTAGCTTATTTACAGGGGGGTCATTTCAAATGTAATTGTTGGAGGCCCTCTCGTATTACTACATCTCCCAAAATGTTGAGAATAAAGGGGCTAACATGGCGTTCCATTCCAAAACTTGGCTGAACTATCTTAATATTTGGTTCTGGGTTAACCTACTGGGAATTTACTTTCAGAATATTCACAGCACATCAAGACGAGAAATTGGGCCAAAGGAATAGCCTCTACAAAACCGCAGGATGGTCACAAGGCCGGGCATAAGACTGAGTTGAGAGCAGACCACTGAGCCTTCAAAAGCCTTTGACTTTGTCTGCACAGATGCAAGCACTTATGCAAATTATAATGGAGGGAGCATTATAAGAGCAAATTACTCGACTCTCTGGCATCCTCTGACCCTCTCTCTCTCTCTCTCTCTCTCTCTCTCTCACCCACTTTCTCTTGTCTCTGTGTTGTTGTCTCTGTGTCAGATGTGGAAGCGTTTAGCTTTGTTTGTTTCCTTACCATATTGTGCATGTTCCTGGACCAAGAGGCATATTAAAAATAGACTAAAGTTATGTATGTCCATAGAGCACAGACAGATTGTGTTACTAGAGCAAAAAGCAATAGCACCATAACAACATCCAATAAAGAGTATCTCATGTCTATGACACACTGAAGTGCTAATATTTTGCTCATTTCAGACTCTAACCTACATTGAAAATTGCTCTTTGCAGAAACCGCTCCACCATTGCTAAAACTCTAATAGTTACCTAATTTCAGTATATGTGACAAAATAAGGTAGTTTAGTGTAGAGAATCATTGTACTATCTAAACTGCTGTGAAATAGATTTTACCAAAAATATTGTTGTTTCAGCTGATTGAAGCTGGTGTACAGAAAGTAAAAGACGCTAAAACGAAACTTACCTTAAGTGGAAGCATAGAAGTAGCTCACATAGAACAGATTCTTAGACTTTCTTTCCAGTAGAATGATAGATCTATATCTCATATTTCTATGTGAATTTAGTCTGGTTACCCAAAAAGTTAGATATTGCTACTTTAAAACTGCAATCTGCAGTTACACAACAACAAAGCAGAAACCCGGCCAGTGTTTTGGGAAATGGCTGAGTGGATAGAACCACTCTGAAATTCATAGACGGAGCTATGGATGCAAGGACTGACCATACTTTCACAGAGGAAGTTGCAGATATGTACTGTGTACACATTAAACACTGTTGTCTCTGTGTCAGATTTGGTCACCATGGAAGCATTCAGTTCTGCTTGCTTCCTTATCCCATTGTGTATTGTCCTGGACGAAAGGCGTAGGAAAAATAGGTTAAGATTATGTGTGTCCATACAGATAGACTTTGTTACTAGAGTAAAAAGCAATAGCACCATAGCATTGAAGGTGGACAACATCCAATAAATAATATTTCATGAAGAAAATAAGTAGCAGGTGTCACGTTCCTGACCTATTTCTGTTAGTTTGTTATATGTGTTAGTTGGTCAGGACGTGAGTTTGGGTGGGCATTCTATGTTTTCTGTTTCTGTGTTGGTTTATTGGGTTGCCTGGTATGGCTCTTAATTAGAGGCAGGTGTTTGGCGTTCCTCTAATTAAGAGTCATATTTAGGTAGGCGTTTTCACAGTGTTCGTTGTGGGTGGTTGTCTCCTGTGTCTGTGTATATGTTGGCACCATAGGGGACTGTTTGCGGTTTGTTCGTTTTATGTAGTCTGTTCCTGTTCATTGCGTTCTTCACTTTATATGTAAGTTCGTCGTTCAGGTCTGTCTGCATTGTTTATTTGTTTTGTTTGTTTATGCAAGTTTAGTTTGTTTTTCCGTCGTGTTCAATAAATCATATCATTTCACTACGCTGCGCCTTGGTTCGATCACTACTCCTCCTCTTCGGATGAAGAGGAGGAGGACAGCCGTTACAGAACCACCCACCAATCCAGAACCAAGCAGCGTAATGTCGAGCAACGGGAGAGTATACAGGACTTGTGGAGTTGGGAGCAGGTATTTAACGGAGAAGAACCATGGGCTAAAGTGAATCACCGTCCATGGGAACAGCTGGAGGCAGTTCGGAGAGCGGAGGAGAAGAGAGAGAGGAACCGAAGTTATGAGGGGACGAGTCTTGCACGGAAGCCCGAAAAGCCCGTGAGTAACACTCAAAAATTTCTTGGGGGGGGGGGGCTAAGAGGTAGTGGGCCAAGGGCAGGTAGGAGACCTGCGCCCACTTCTCAGGCTAACCGTGGAGAGCGGGAGTACGGGCAGACACCATGTTACGCAGTAGAGCGCAGGGTGTCTCCTGTACGTGTGCATAGCCCGGTGCGGGTTATTCCACCTCCCAGCACTGGTAGGGCTAGATTGGGCATTGAGCCAGGTGTCATGAGGCCGGCTCAACGCGTCTGGTCTCCAGTGCGTCTCCTCGGGCCGGCATACATGGCACCTGCCTTACGCATGGTTTCCCCGGTTCGCCTACATAGCCCGGTGCGGGTTATTCCACCTCCCCGCACTGGTCGGGCGACTGGGAGCATTCAACCAGGTAAGGTTGGGCAGGCTCAATGCTCAAGAGAGCCAGTACGCCTGCATGGTCCGGTATTTCCGGCGCCACCTCCCCGACCCAGCCTAGTACCTACAGTGAATACACTACGCACTAGGCTACCAGTGCGTTTCCAGAGCCCTGTTCCTCCTCCACGCACTCTCCCTGTAGTGCGTGTATCCAGTTCGGTGCCTCCAGTTCCGGCACCACGCACTAAGCCACCTGTGCGTCTCCAGAGCCCTGTACACACTGTTTCTTCTCCCCGTACTAATCCTGATGTGCTTGCCCTCAGCCCGGTGCCACCAGTGCCGGTACCACGCACCAGGTATAGAGTACGCTTTGAGAGTCCAGTGTGCCCTGTCCCTGCTCCCCGCACTAGCATGAAGGTGCGTGTCCTTAGCCCGGTGCCTCCAGTTCCGGCACCACGCACCAGGTCTACAGTGCGACTTATCCGGCCAGAGCCATCCGTCTCCCCAGCGCCATCTGAGCCATCCGTCTCCCCAGCGCCATCTGAGCCATCCGTCTCCCCAGCGCCATCTGAGCTATCCGTCTCCCCAGCGCCATCTGAGCCATCCGTCTCCCCAGCGCCATCTGAGCCATCCGTCTCCCCAGCGCCATCTGAGCCATCCGTCTCCCCAGCGCCGTCTGAGCCATCCGTCTCCCCAGCGCCGTCTGAGCCATCCGTCTCCCCAGCGCCGTCTGAGCCATCCGTCTGCCATGAGCCTGCAAAGCCGCCCGTCTGCCATGAGCCTGCAAAGCCGCCGTCTGCCATGAGCCTGCAAAGCCGCCCGTCTGCCATGAGCCTACAGAGCCGCCCGCCAAACAGGAGCCGCCAGAGCCGCCCGCCAGACAGGAGCCGCCAGAGCCGCCCGCCAGACAGGAGCCGCCAGAGCCGCCCGCCAGACAGGATCCGCCAGAGCCGCCCGCCAGACAGGATCCGCCAGAGCCGCCCGCCAGACAGGATCCGCCAGAGCCGCCCGCCAGACAGGATCCGCCAGAGCCGCCCGCCAGACAGGATCCGCCAGAGCCGCCAGCCAGACAGGATCCGCCAGAGCCGCCAGCCAGACAGGATCCGCCAGAGCCGCCAGCCAGACAGGATCTGCCAGAGCCGCCAGCCAGACAGGATCTGCCAGAGCCGCCAGCCAGACAGGATCTGCCAGAGCCGCCAGCGAGCCATGAGCGTCCAGAGCCGTCAGCCTGCCATGAGCGTCCAGAGCCGTCAGCCTGCCATGAGCGTCCAGAGCCGTCAGCCTGCCATGAGCGTCCAGAGCCGTCAGCCTGCCATGAGCGTCCAGAGCCGTCAGTCAGCCATGAGCTGCCCCTCAGCCAGAAGCGGCTAGTAATCCAGAACTGCCCCTCAGTCCAGAGCTGTCTCTCTGTCCGGAGCTGCCCTTCAGTCCGGAGTTGCCCCTCTATCCTAAGCTACCTCTTTATCCTGATCTCCCTCTCTATCCTGAGCTACCTCTATATCCTGATCGATCCCTCTGTCTTGATCTATCCCTCTGTCCCGGTGCTGCCCCTGTCGTGGATGTTACCAAGAGGATTTTGTGGGGGTAAGATGTGGGTGGACATTTTTAGGGGGAGATGGAAGCTGGGATTGACTATGGTGGGGTGGGGACCTCGCCCGGAGCCTGAGCCACCACCGTGGTCAGATGCCCACCCAGACCCTCCCCTAGACTTTGTGCTGGTGCGCCCAGAGTTCGCACCTTATGGGGGGGGTTATGTCACGTTCCTGACCTATTTCTGTTAGTTTGTTATATGTGTTAGTTGGTCAGGACGTGAGTTTGGGTGGGCATTCTATGTTTTCTGTTTCTGTGTTGGTTTATTGGGTTGTCTGGTATGGCTCTTAATTAGAGGCAGGTGTTTGGCGTTCCTCTAAGAGTCATATTTAGGTAGGCGTTTTCACAGTGTTCGTTGTGGGTGGTTGTCTCCTGTGTCTGTGTATATGTTGGCACCATACGGGACTGTTTGCGGTTTGTTCGTTTTATGTAGTCTGTTCCTGTTCATTGCGTTCTTCACGTTATATGTAAGTTCGTCGTTCAGGTCTGTCTGCATCGTTTATTTGTTTTGTTTGTTTATGCAAGTTTAGTTTGTTTTTCCGTCGTGTTCAATAAATCATGTCATTTCACTACGCTGCGCCTTGGTTCGATCACTACTCCTCCTCTTCGGATGAAGAGAGCGCTAGAGCAGGAGCGCTACTTGTGATCCCCCAGACACAGGAGATCAAACCCAGACACAGGTAGGACAAAAGCTATTTAATTGTCTCTTCACTGTATATCATGATGAAGGCTTAAGCCGATACTTGTTGGTGTATGTAATGTGTTAGCCCATTCATTAAAAGCTTTTTAACTTTCAAACCAACATGAGTGCCAGGACTTTGATTTTTTTATGGCCCTTAGCACCAACTTGTTGTTCTAATTTTAGCTTCTTTTCAAAGAATATCGCATGTCTATGATTCAGAAATTGTTTAGGGAGCATAATTTTGTACAATATAAAAGACATTTACGTAGTGTGAATGTGTAATGTTATGTCAAAAATATAAACGCAACATGTAAAGTGTTGGTCCCATGTTTCATGAGCTGAAATAAAGATCCCAGATATTTTCCATATGCACAAAAAGCTCAAATGTTGTACACAAATTTGTTTGACACCCCTGTTAGTGAGCATTTCTTCAACAAGAATTTCTGGGGACACTAGGAGGAAACTCTAAAATGTGCAGTTTTGTCACAGCGCAATGCCACAGATGTCTCAAGCTGAGGGAGCGCGCAATTGGCATGCTGACTACAGGAATGTCCAACAGAGTTGTTGCCAGAGAATTGAATGTTAATTTCTCTACCATAAGCCACCTCCAACATCGTTTTAGAGAATTTGGCAGTACGTCCAACCAGCCTCACAACCGCAAACCATGTGTAACCACGCAGCCCAGGACCTCCACATCTGGCTTCTTCACCTTTTTTTTTGTGCAGGAAAACTGATTCTGATTTGGGTGGGCCTATGCCCTCCCAGGCCCATTCATTGCTTCACCCCTGCTCAGTCATGTGAAATCCATAGATTAGGGCCCAATTTATTAATTTCAATTGACTGATTTCTTTATAGGAACTGTAACTCAGTAAAATCGTTGAAATTGTTGCATTTATATTTCTGTTTAGTATAGTTCGCTATACCATTTGTGAATGTGAGTGTGTCCATCTTTTGCTCATAGTTTTTTTGGGGTCAATTGTTAGTTTTTTTTGTTTTTGTATTGTGTTTTTGTTATTGTATTGTAGGAAGTGCCCCCCATAGGGCGTCACACAATCGGCCCAGTGTCGTCCAGTTTAGGGTTTGGCCGGGGTAGGCTGTCATTTTTTGCCTACCCCGGTTTGGCTAAAAATGACAGTCTACCCCGGCCGAACCCTAAACTGGACGACACTGGGTAGGATGTCACAAATAAGAATTTGTTCTTAACTGACTTGCCTAGTTAAATAAAATAAAACATGGTATGTTTTGTTGTCTTCCACTTAAAATAAAAATGTCATATATGAAAGAGAATAGATTAAATGTGCTTGGGTTAACAAATTGTCTTACTTCTGGACACACTCACTTTTAAGATAAGACGCCAGCTAGCTACTGCTATACTATTTTTAGTATTCTCATTTGCAACACACAAAGTTGTCACAGTTTGTACCAATGGTAATTGTATATCATGGCAACATTGGGAAACGGCTGTCATAATATTCTATTAACAGAGGTACCAACTTCACCACCTATTGTCTTTGTGACAATGCTGTGTACATTTTTCCATGTATACCCATTACATCAGAGATTACTAACCTAGGGTCTGGGACACAAATACAATTTGCAATTGTTTATACTGATCTAAAACTATGCTTACATCCGCGATGCTTTAGGCTAGAAACAAGCAGCAAAATGCCAGAGGAAGACGCGACTCTGATGAACATTGGGAATATATAGTTTGCCTCTGACATTCAGAAGCTGAGCTACGACCTTCTAAAGTTGAGCAGTCAAAAAAAGGGTACTTTGCTTAGGAAGTAATCTTACACAATGTGTGACTCTATCAAATGATCTATTCACTTTCTGTAAAAGAGAATATGTATACATACATTGAGAGTTCATATAAATTATCATAATTAAACATATTTGGTAGCGGAATAACGTTTGGGGAAATCGGGTCTAAAATGTATTTCCCTTATCCATTATTATTATTATTATTACCATTATTATTATCGTAAAACTTCAATTAATAGCACGGGCGTTTATTTGCTTAAATCGCTGAACACAACATGCGCTTAGACAGGCTTCTATTTGAGCTTTTGCTCATTTGCATAGTTCATTGTTTCATTCCAGCATTCACTTCCAGCATTTGAATCAATTTCTTAATTTCCTGCACTAATGTGTTATCATTTACACACTGTGTCACGTTTCTTTCGTCTTAGTATGCCTCTATTTCGAGAAAATCTTCCTTGACAGAATAATTATTTTCCTCTTTGATTATTTATTTTCGGCAGTTCTTACTCGGATTATTTCTGGGGGTCTGTACTCCCGAAGTGGTTGACTGTTTTTGTGTTTTCCAGTTAGCTAGCAGTCCTCAGCGGTTAGCAGCCAATGGATAGCAGTTTCTTATTGCAGATAAAAATGGATGATTGACATAATTTTTTCAAGCTGGTACTGAATTATTTAATGTAACAAATCAAATATTACACATTGTAAAAATTCATGGTAACCTCGTAAACAATTGATTTAGACCCGAAATGTGAAAAAGGGGGCCCTGGGAAAAAAAGATTGGGAACACATGCACTAGATGACTGGCAGGGGGCGCTGTTTTGAAAACCACTGCGCCTCCATCTTGGCACTCCACCACCACTGTCAAACATATTTTGGAAGCTATAGAAATGCATTAAAGGAAATTGTACTGTATTCATGTTTACATTCGTTTTTTGCCATGTTTATTCTATTATGGACACCTTAATACATACTTTTCAATTATATTACGTGAACTAAACAAACAAAAAATTATAATCTAATGTTACTGTCCCCACCACAACATAAAACTACTGTAATTTTGGCCTTCAAACATTTAATTGAAATACTGTAGCCTTCCATTCATTCCTATGGAGGACTGCTTCTTCTGAGGAGAGCCAATATGGCCGACAGACGGATTCAAAGCCTTTCATTGGCCAATACATAGAGCATCATAAATCCAGGGTTTATGTACATCATTGGCTGTGTGCTTGCTAAGTTTCATTGGCTGCATTTAGACAGGCAGCCCAATTGGTACTTATATATTTTTTCCACTAAATGGATTTTGACCAATCAGATCATCTCTGAAAAAGCTCTGATGTGAAAAGCTCTGATGTGATTGGTCAAAAGACCAATTAGTGGAACAAATATCAGAATTGGGCTGCCTGTTTAAAACCAGCCAGTGTGGGCTATAAGAAGCATGGCTTCGTGAGTTGGAAAGACCTTATCACGCAAGACTTCAAATAGACTATAATGTATTATCCGTAAATGTTGCCATTTAAGGATCATTCAAAACCCTTTTAGTGCAACTATTGCCTTGGGTTAAACAGACTAAAAATATATTCTTAATTTTACAAAACAGGGCTCATGGGAGAGGATTGAAACTCCTTGGCCCACCAATTACCTGTCAACAAAGTCCCTCTTCCCCGAAAACATTCGTAAATGCCGTAGCTAAATGCATGTCGCCTTAATTCTGCTTTGATAAACAGACCGACAATTGGTTTCTTGGATCGAGCCACTTATAAAAGCGCTGGTCCATCTGCTGTGTGTATTCTGTTTTCCATTTAGTGTCCAATAATCACAGCCAAGATAAAAGTAACACAATAGATTCTGCAAATTGAAATTCAAAGTGGTGCCTGTAATTTATGAACTATTTTGACCTGATCTGCAATTTAAAACTGAATTTAAAGAACAACAAGAGTGGATTTGCAGGCAATTTGACGATTTGCAGTAATTTCTTAATGTAGCACTTAATGTTTGTGTCTATACTACATCTCATCTATTGATCTATTGTTGTTTTCATACTGAAGTAGTATTTTGCTCAGTGATGACTCACCTCAGACTGTAACTTGCTCTTACCTACTTTTAACACTTGCAATGGTCACATACACTATGAACAAAACAAACCAGTTTAGTCATGGCAGCCAGTAGTTGGAGGAATAGGCATTAGCAAATGTTTGCTAACTTCAAAGCTTGGGGGCTATGTGATAACTTTACTTCCTTGAAGTTGAATTACATTTAAAATGTTAGGCCTATGTGTTTCTCTCTCCGGATAAACTTGTGTAAACAGTAGATAAACTGCTTGAGGGAACCTATTTATCAGCACACTCATCAGGAACATCGCCACTTCCTGCCCTGCCCAACCTTGTTAAATCTCTGGTCTCTACATGACTAATTGAATACCCCTAGTCTCTGCCACAGTCTGTCATATAGAGCTAATGTCCAGTGGAATCAAAAACAGATGATCCTCCCTCAGGTCAAAAAGGACAATAACAATATTATATTTTGGGGGTATCCATCAATAAATTACACCAAAGGTTGTAAAGGGTTTGGGAAGACACCTCTATCATATCCTATCTGCGGGAGTTGACTATCGTCCTCTAAGATCTTATAAGTAATCATGCAACATATGGCCAATGCACTTTGTATGCCTGGGACCATTTTTGATGACATGAACCAGTCAATTTCAATGGCTTTCGTATGACATGAGTGTCAAATAGATATTTATGAGATCTCTCCCAAGAAAGACGGCGAGATAGGGATACTATAGTTCCTTCCCTTACTTTGAAGGACACTGAAAAACAGCTCTTCAAAAAAGGTGCAAAATCATCATCATGACCTTCGTGTCTAATAATTGCCTTTCATAAAAGCACACATTAAAATTATGATTTGCGGTAGTAGTAACTCAGTCTGATTAGCATCTGGGCATCGACTCTATTAATCACACGAAACAGATGTCTTGCAAGTTTTCAGCCATCTGTCTGTCTCTATCATATGTGCCCTGTGGAATATCCTAACCCATTCCCTGTCGCAGTTTGTAAAGCAGTTCCACTCATACTGTATCATTTTTTCCCCTCCCATGCAGCCATCTGCAGTGGAACCGTGTACAAAGTCTACACACTACTGTCCTTGACTTGAAGTGACTGGGTGAATAAGTGTTTCATGGCTGTGAAAGTCTTTGACATTGCTATTGAGTATCTGGGTGGTTTGATCAATTAATAATCTCCCATTGATTTTGAGTGATTGTTTTTTTTTTCAGTGTCTTTCGTCTTTTAGATGCCCAGCCGATATGGTTGTAGGCCTACTCATATTTACAGAAATGTCACTATTGTTTCCTTTTCTTGTGCTTTTTTTTTGTTGACCTCCACTTCTGTGCACTTTATCTTTGCAAGGACTGATGCAACTCAGGGTTTAGAGTCAGAGGGAAATGTGCCTATTCACAAGCTCTTCACTGCCCCCTCAAGTTCAAATAGTCAGCAACATGCACTTCCGTCTGCCCTTAGCCAGTTCTCTATCTCTATGAATGGTACCTAGCTCTCTCTCTCTCTCTCTCTCTCTCTCGCTCTCGCTCTCGCTCTCGCTCTCGCTCTCTCGCTCTCTCGCTCTCTCGCTCTCTCGCTCTCTCACACACACGCTCGCACAAACGAACGCATTGACAACGAGGTCAAAACCGATATGCAGTTAGATAATTGTACTGGTCTACATGCACCCTATTGTGAGAGAAGACGTTAACCCAGGGACAGAAGAAGAAAAGAAGAAAGAAAGTACCATCAAGCGTATCTAAGGAGCGCTGATTAGGCCAAAACCACTTCACATCATCCGGGTACTTTTCACAATCTCTCGAGAATCATTTGTAAAGGATGAACCGATTATTACTACTAGTCACTCCACCATGTTACGAAACCAGCCAAACTAAGCGCTGAACTAGAACATTTCTAAATGTCTAAATTGCATAAGTCTATTTGTTAGGAGACCGGGACAATGTACACCTCCAATTTCTGGGAAGAAAACAGAAAACATAATTGCCTAAAAATACAGCATAACACATAAAACACAGCAGAATGTATTTGCTTTGCCAGTTTTGTTTTGTATGTTGGACACTTAATGCCCGTCCATTATTAAGTAATTTAGTTTAACAAACTGCTGAGAACTTTCATATTGAACTTCACAACGCAACTAAGGACTTTTTGGGGGGAAACAGATATTTTCTATCCATCGACTCTAGCCAGCGGTGGAAAAAGTACTCAATTGTCATACTTGAGTAAAAGTACAGATACCTTAATAGAAAATAACTCAAGTAAATGTGAGTCACCCAGTAAAATACTACTTCAGAAAAAAAGTCTAAAAGTTTTTGTTAAATATACTTACAGTAAGTATCAAATGTAAATGTAATTGCTAAAATATACTTAAATATCAAAAGTAAAAGTATAAATCATTTTAAATCACTTCTATTAAGTAAACCAGACGGCACAATTTTCTAGTTTTTTAAATTTACGGATAGCCATCGGCACATTCCAACACTCAGACATCATTTACGAACGAAGCATGTGTCTTTAGTGAATCCGCCAGATCAGAGGCAGTAGGGATGACCAGGGATGTTCTCTTGATATGTGCGTGAATTGGACCATTTTCCTGCCACGCTGAGCATTCAAAATGTAACGAGTACTTTTGGGTGTCAGGGAAAATGTATTGGGTAAAAAGTACGGTATTTTCTTTAGGAATGTAGTGAAGTAAAAGTAAAACTTGTCACAAATATAAATAGTAAACTAAAGTACAGATACCCCCCAAAACTACTTAAGTAGTACTTTAAAGTATTTTTTCTTAAGTACTTTACACCAATGACTCTAGCTAACTATTATTTTGTACTGTAGACTATATTGTCTCCGGAAATAGTACAAAAAAAGTAAAATCATTATACTTTTCTCCACACGTAACCCAACCAATTTTTTGGGTTGTCCTTGAAAAGATGGGGTTAAAAAAGGTACTACTGTCAGATTTTTTCTTTTAACCTCATAGTTGAAGTATGTGTACATGGTAACTGTAGCTCACCCTCGCCTTCAGTGGAACTTGCAATGTGCAGGTGAACAACGTGAACTGTTACTGATGTAGGATCTTAAGTTGATCACTATTTGTTGTTGAGAATTTTTCTGCACAGAAGGAAATGCACATTTGTAATGTATTTGAGTTTTAAAAAGGCTTCTAAAGTTTGTCATTTCCATTTTGAAATTTCAGATTTGATTTGCCCTAATGAAAAATCAATCAACCCCTACGAAAATGTCCATTAATTATAATCCACACAATTCAAATTTTCTGTTGCTGTATGATTATTTTCCTGCTGTAGCAAAGGACATGGCCATGGCACCTACAGCAACAACCACTTTTGTCACACGATCATTTGGCACACTGTTCCATTCTCTATTCCCTTCGCTCAGGTTGACGATAAGCTCCTCGAGAGTCTAGACTAGTCTAGACTAGACTACTACCGGGTCAGCAACAAGCCTCTGTAGACATATGCCACAGTCAGGCCTTGGTGGTGGTGGTGTGGGTGGCTCCAGAAAAACAGCTCTATTGCCCCTGGTGAGAGGAAGGCACTGCCCATCTGGGGTCTACCCAGCTGCCAAGGTCAGCAGTTGGGTGGAAAATGGAAGGTACAAAATGTTCTGGGTACCATTGACCTAAACAGGGCTCTAGTGGCACTCCAGGTTGTACTATGCAGTTCCTGTATGTGCTCATGAGTCATGAAGAGCAGAAGAGTGCTTCAATAAGGGGCTCACAAGAGGTAACAAAGAAACAGTGCATTGTGTGTGTGTGTGTGTGTGTGTGTGTGTGTGTGTGTGTGTGTGTGTGTGTGTGTGTGTGTGTGTGTGTGTGTGTGTGTGTGTGTGTGTGTGTGTGTGTGTGTGTGTGTGTGTGTGTGTGTGTCGGAGGTTTAGTGTTCTCTAAAGAAACGTCCTTAAAATTATGCCACATCGATATGTTCGAAAGCTTTGTGATATTATAAAAGGAAGCAATTAAAGTAGCCAATAACTAGACTCAAAAACTGCATTTATTGTCAGAAATGTGCAATGTAAATATACTTTGATTGATTGACGCCACAGAAAGACTGCAAGTTCAGACCAACTCTGTAACACACTTTCTCATCTGCTGCCACCAGAATTCTAGAGGATCATGGACATTAATAATTCAATCCGATTTCATGGGTGATTAGAGTGGATAGTGGATATAATAACCTACCCACATACACACTCAACTTATATGATGCAATTCACACCCTTCATATTAACAAGGTGGTGTCTTAAGAAGCCTCCGTGTCTGTCTGTTACGTCCCTGACCACCGTAAGCACCCAAAGAGAGCGTCATTCACTCCCCTTTGACCATGACCTGAATTTCACCTTAAAATCTATGATTCAGTCGTTAAAGAGAGACTATGAAGAGGTAGTAAACTGTGGGAGGTGTACACTAAACAGAAGCTTGATGCTTCAACAGCTACAGCATGAGTAGTGTACGAGTGGAAGTTTGAGATGCAGCGAAATGCATTTGTTGCTGTAAAATTAATTAAAAGTGAATATACAGTGCCTTCGGAAAATATTCAGACCCCTTGTCTTTTCCCCACTTTTGTTACGTTACAGCCTAATTCTAAAATGGATTAAATAAAACAAATTCCTCAGCAATTTACACGCACTACCTCAAAATCACAAAGCGAAATCAGGTTTTTAGACTGTTTGCAAATGTATTAAAAATAAAAAACAGAAATACCTTATTTATCAAAGTATTCAGACCCTTTGCTATGAGACTCGAAATTGAGCTCAGGTGCATCCTGTTTCCATTGATCATCCTTGAGATGTTTCTACAACTTGATTGGAGTCCACCTGTGGTAAATTCAATTGATTGGACATTATTTGGAAAGGCAAAAACCTGTCTATATAAGGTCCCACAGTTGACAGTGCATGTCAGAGCAAAAACCAAGCAATGAGGTCAAAGAGCTTTGAAACAGGATTGTGTCGAGACAGATCTGGGGAAGGGTACCAAAAAATGTCTGCAGCATTGAAGGTTCCCAAGAACACAGTGGCCTCCATCATTTTTAATGGAAGAAGTTTGGAACCAACAAGACTCTTCCTAAAGCTGGCTGCCCGGCCAAACTGAGCAATTGGGGGAGAAGGGCCTTGGTCAGGGAGGTTACCAAGAACCTAATAGTCATTCTGACAGAGCTCTAGAGTTCCTCTGTGGAGATGGGAGAACCTTCCAGAAGTACAACCATCTCTGCAACACTCCACCAATCAGACCTTTATGGTAGAGTGGTCAGACGGAAGCCACTCCTCAGTAAAAGGCACGACTGCCTGCTTGGAGTTTGCCAAAAAGGCACCTAAACACTCTCAGACCATGAGAAACAAGATTCTCTGGTCTGATGAAACCAAGATTCAACTCTTTGGCCTGAATGCCAAGCGTCATGTCTGGAGGAAACCTGGCACCATCCATACGGTGAAGCATGGTGGTGGCAGCATCATGCTGTGGGGATGTTTTTCAGCAGCAGGGACTGGGAGACTAGTCTGGATCGAGGCATAGATGAACAGAGCAAAGTACAGAGAGACCCTTGATGAAAACTTGCTCCAGAGACCTTAGGACCTGATTGGGGAAAAGGTTCACCTTCCAACAGAACAACGGCCATAAGCACACAGCCAAGACAACGCAGGAGTGACTTCCGGACAAGTCTCTGAATGTCCTTGAGTGGCCCAGCTAGAGCCCGTACTTGAACCCATTCGAACATTTCTGGAGAGACCTGAAAATAGCTGTGCAGCAACGCTCCCCATCCAACCTGACAGAGCTTGAAAGGATCTGCAGAGAAGATTGGGAGAAACTCCCCAAATACAGGTGTGCCAAGCTTGTAGTGTCATACCCAAGAAGACTCGAGGCTGTAATTGCTGCCAAAGGTGCTTCAACAAAGTACTGAGTAAAGGGTCTGAATTATTATGTAAATGTGATATTTCAAAAACCTGTTTTTGCTTTGTCATGATGGGTTATTGTGTGTAGATTGATGAGGGGAAAAAAACATTTTAATCAATTTTAGAATAAGGTTGTAACCTAACAAAATGTGGAAAAAGTCAAGGGGCCTCAATACTTTCCGAAGACACTGTATATACATACCGCTTAGCTTTGTAAATGTCATGCGGTATTTCAAACTAACTTGGGATTAAGTGCTAAAGTATTGAGTGGTTGAAAGGTCGTAGGTGTTATGTTTATCGGACATGCCCTTGACGTTGTACTCAAGTTGAAATGTAAACCTTTGAAGATAAACACACACCGTAGCGTTTGATTTAACCTCAATAAGGTTTCATAAGAACGTAAAACGATGCATGTATCATGCCGAAAACGCCACAAGGCTTTGAAAGCCACAAGCAATGCAATTTGAACTCATCGACATGGGAATTACAAACTCCTAAGCAGACCTTCCCACTGGCAGTTCATCTCTCTGTCTTAACCATGCCAAGAAGTCAGTATCACAAACAGAAGGTAAGGTTAATCAACACATTGATTTGCAGTGTGGTATCACTCAAATGAACACTGCCTCTCTGGCAGATGAATAGGAGATACAGACGAGTGAAGTTGCACTTCACATGTCAATGCCCCAATGATTCAACATAGACTGATGTATTGAAAATTATGCTCAACGGGTTTATGAATAGGTGTCTTCTGACAGTGGGTAGACAATAACCAGACCAATGCAGACATATCCCTCACTAGTTAAATGACTTGTTTTACTGTCTGTCCTCATACATAACATGTCATGATATCGCATGTTCACCTAGGTATATAATCAATTTCCATATCTAATCCGTGTGTACAATTGTCATGGTGTAACAGATGACTCTCAATGCATGGGGAAGTTGGTACAGATTAGATTAGATCAACTGATTATCCCACCAGGGGGGAAATTACAGAGTTGCTGAGAGAAGGATACGCATATTATGTCACAATATTGTACGTTGTCCTAGGTATATCATTTATTTACATATTTAATCAGTGGATTCACTTCCTGTGCTATGGTATTACAGATGACACTCGAGTGATGTAGGCCTACAGTATGGTTAGGCTAGGTTAGTTAAGCTAAGGTAAGGTTCTTTTTCAAGGAACCAGTCTCAAGTGGTCCTATTTTGTTCAAGGCACTGCTATGTGACTTCATTTTGACATATGCTGCTGGACTATGCACTCTTGTTGAAGTTCTGTTTTAAATGACTATTTTCGTTGTCCTTTTGTTTCCATATGCTCCTGGGAATTCAAGCTACCCATGTTTACTATTATAATAAATGGAAAATCGAAATACAAATTACATATTTCTCAGGCATTTATTTTGTAGATGTATCGAAACCGTACCGAACCGTGACACCACTGTACCGTATCGTACCGAACCGGGAGTTTTGTGAACCGTTTCACCCCTAATATTTAACTTTTATTTAACTAGGCAAGCCCGTCCTCCTATAGCACCTCCCACCAGCCTCCTCTGAACTGCAGTATGCTGCAAATACTGCATCCAAAAGAACACTTTAGTAAGTTTGCAGTATAACTGCAGTTCAACTGCAGTACAGTGCAATTATTCTGCAATCACTGAGTCCAAAATATTACAGTTGACTGAAGTTACTCCCCTTTTACTGCAGTTTTAAAACGGCAATCGTTTTTGTAAGGCGTGTGTTGAATTTAGGCAATCACTGAACTGATTAATTAGCTCAGTTGGTCAGCTGTGGTGGCTAGTTGAAACAAAATGGCTGCCTACACCTGTACTAGACCTTGGATAAAGATAAGTCTAAGTAGGTACCTTTTAGTTTTTGAGTCATTAGTACATGCTTTCATTAATTCAAGTTGTGCTTTCTAAAAGATGTACATGTTTATTTCTAGCCTTATAAGTTGCGATGATGATGTGCTAATGGGTGTGACCTATTCACATAGGGATTGCATTGACTTTTAGCCTGTTCGCTTTTTCTTGGCTATTTAACTTAGCTTCTGTGTTTGTAATGTATCTAGCTAATTCAAGTGTTTGGCTATACTTTAGTTATGAGATTTTACCCTTGTAATTATGTTTCATGTATGCATAGTTTGTGTATTCATCATTTTGTGGCACCTTTTTTGTTATACAATGTCCTATTTCTACAATACATCTTTGGTATTGGCTAGTTAATAAAATTAAATAAAATTCCATTTTATTTGTCACATACGCCGAATACAACCTTACAGTGAAATGCTTACTTACAAGCCCTT
Source organism: Salvelinus fontinalis (assembly GCF_029448725.1). Taxonomy (NCBI): domain Eukaryota; kingdom Metazoa; phylum Chordata; class Actinopteri; order Salmoniformes; family Salmonidae; genus Salvelinus; species Salvelinus fontinalis. Next base: position 42,760,621 of record NC_074696.1, on the reverse strand, counting down.
AACCAACAATGCAGTTTTAATAAAATAGAAAAAAAGTAAGAGAAAAGAGTAACAAATAATTAAAGAGCAGCAGTAAATAACAATAGCGGGGCTATACAGGGGTACCGGTACAAAGTCAATGTGCGGGGGCACCGGTGTCGAGGTAATTGAGGTAATATGTACATGTAGGTAGAGTTAATAAAGTGACTATGTATATATAATAAGAGAGTAGCAGCAGCAGCGTAGAGGGGGGCAATGCAAATAGTCTGGGTAGACATTTGATTAGATGTTCAGGAGTGTTATGGCTTGGGGATAGAAGCTGTTTAGAAGCTTCTTGGACCTAGCGCTCCGGTACCGCTTGCCGTGCGATAGCAGAGAGAACAGTCTATGACTAGGGTGGCTGGAGTCTGTCAATTTTTAGGGCCTTCCTCTGACACCGCCTAGTATAGAGGTCCTAGATGGCAGAAAGCTTGGTCCCGGTGATGTACTGGGCCGTACGCACTACCCTTTGTAGTGCCTTGCGGTTGGAGAACGAGCAACTGCCATACCAGGCAGCGATGCAACCCATCAGGATGCTCTCGATGGTGCAGCTGTAAAAACTTTTGAGGATCTGAGGACCCATGCCAAATCTTTTCAGTCTCATGAGGGGGAATAGATTTTGTCGTGCCCTCTTCACGACTGTCTTGATGTGCTTGGACCATGTTAGTTTGTTGGTGATGTTGACGCCAAGGAACTTGAAGTGCTCAACCTGCTCCGCTACAGCCCCTTCGTTGAGAATGGGGGCATGCTCTGTCCTCCTTTTCTTGTAGTCCACAATCATCTCCTTTGTCTTGATCACGTCGAGGGAGAGATTGTTGTCCTTGCACCACACGGTCAGGTCTCTTACCTCCTCCCTATAGGCTGTCTCATCGTTGCATCATCTGTGGATCTGTTGGGGCGATATGCAAATTGGAGTGGGTCTAGGGTTTCTGGGATAATGGTGTTGATGACCAGCTTTTCAAAGCATTTCATGGCTACAGAAATCAGTGCTACAGGTCAGTTGTCATTTAGGCAGGTTACCTTAGTGTTCTTTGGCACAGGTGCAATGGTGGTCTGCTTGAAACATGTTGGTATTACAGACAGGGAGAAGTTGGGAGAAGTTGAAAATGTTAGTGAAGACACTTGACAGTAGGTCAGCGAATGCTCGGAGTTCACGTCCTGGTAATCTGTCTGGGACTGCGGCCTTGTGAATGTTGACCCGTTTAAAGACCTTACTCTCATCGGCTGCGGAAAGCGTGATCACACAGTCGCCCGGAACAGCTGATGCTCTCATGCATGTTTCAGTGTTACTTACCTCGAAGTGAGCATAGAGGTTGTTTAGCTCACCTGGTAGGTTTGTGTCACTGGGCAGCTCTCGGCTGTGCTTCCCTTTTGTAGTCTGTAATAGTTTGCAAACCCTGCCACATCCGACGAGCGTTGGAGCCGGTGTAGTACAATTCAATCTTGGTCCCGTATTGACACTTTGCCCGTTTGATGGTTCGTCGGAGGGTATAGCGGGATTTCTTATAAGCTTCCAGATTAGAGTCCCGCTCCTTGAAAGCTGCAGCTCTACCCTTTAGCTCAGTGCGAATGTTGCCTGTAAGCCATGGCTTCTGGTAACGGTATGTACGTACAGTCAGTGTGGGGACGACATCATCGATGCACTTATGAAGCCAGTGACTGATGTGGTGTACTCCTCAATGCCAACGGAAGAATCCCGGAACATATTCCAGTCTGTGCTAGCAAAACAATCCTGTAGTTTAGCATCTGCTTCCTCTGACCACTTTTTTATAGACCGAGTCACTGGTGCTTTCTGCATGAATTTTTGCTTGTAAGCAGGAATCAGGAGGATAGAATTATGGTCAGATTTGCAAAATGGAGCGTGAGGGAGACCTTTGTATGCATCCCTGTGTGCGGAGTAAAGGTGGTCTAGAGTTTGTTTCCATCTGGTTGCACATTTAACATGCTGATAGAAATTAGGTAAAACTGATTTGTTTCCCTGCATTAAAGTCCCCAGCCACTAGGAGCAGCCACTAGGAGCGCCTTTACCTGTTTGCTTATGATGGTATACAGCTCATTGAGTGTGGTTTTAGTGCCAGCATCAGTCTGTGGTGGTATGTAGACAGCTACGAAAAGTACAGATGAAAACGCTCTAGGTAGATCGTGTGATCTACAGCTTATCATGAGATACTCTACCTCAGGCGAGCATAGGCCCCCCTCCCCATGTCTTACCAGAGGCTGCTGTTCTATCCTGCCGATAGTGTATAACCCACCAGCTGTATGTTATTAATGTCGTCGTTCAGCCGCGACTCTGTGAAACATAAGATATTACAGTTTTTAATGTCCCGTTGGTAGGATATACGTGCTTTCAGTTCATCCCATTTATTTTCCAGCGATTGAATGTTAGCTAGCAGTATGGATGGCAAAGGCAGGTTAGCCACTTGTTGCTTGATCCTCACAAGGCACCCCGATCTCTTTCTGCAAAATCTCTGTTTCCTTCTCCAGCAAATTACGGGGATGAGGGCCTGTTCGGGTGTTTGGAGTATATCCTTCCCGTCCGACTCATTAAAGAAAAACTCTTCATCCAATTTCGAAGTGAGTAATCGCTGTTCTGATGTCCAGAAGCTATTTTTGGTCATAAGAGACGGTAGCAGCAACATTATGTACCAAACAAGTTACGAACAATGCGAAAAAGCAGACAGAATAGCATGGTTGGAGCCAATAAAACGTCAGCCATCCCCTCTGGCACCATCTACTGGACATCTTGTTACGTTTTAATGTCAGCGAAATGCCTTTCTTGCAAGCTTTAAACCCAACAATGCAGTGATAAATAACAATGTAATACTAAAAATAACATAAGGTAAAACAAAAACACACAAGAAATAAAAGAAGAAGAACACAAGAAACTATACTACTGTATATACAGAGTCAGTCAGTTCCAGTAACCAGGGGATGATTAGCGTATGGACTCATGGGGCGGCAGGTAGCCTATTGGTTAGAGCGTTGGGCCAGTAACTGAAAGGTTGCTAGATCGAATCCCTGAGCTGACAAGGTAAAAATCTGTCGTTCTGCCCCTGAACAAGGCAGTTAACTCACTGTTCCTAGGCCGTCATTGTAAATAAGAATTTGTTCGTAACTGACTAGCTTAGTTCAATCAATCAATCAAGTTTATTTTATATAGCCCTTCGTACATCGTTGTCTTTTGGAAGTTGTTAGCTATCTGCCAATCATTGTACCTCACACACGTTGTGAGTATCAGAACTCGGGATAAGACCCAGATGCAGACAGCTAGAGCCATATGTTTATTGACCCAAACAGGGGGCAGGAAAAAGACAGGTCAAAGGCAGGCAGGTACACAGGTATAAATACACTGGGGTTAATGAGGAGATGGGCGACACCTGAAGGGGGGTGGAGACAAGCACAAAGACTGGTGAAACAGATCAGGGTGTGACAGGGCGAGCAGAACAATATACACTACCGTTCAAAAGCTTGGGGTCACTTAGAAATGTCCTTGTTTTTGAAAGAAAAGCACATTTTTTGTCCATTAAAATAACATCAAATTGATCAGAAATACAGTAAAATAAAGGTTAAATCAATTTAAATATTCATACCGTATTCCTAGCGGACTAAACTATTTCTTTGTTTGCTGAAATTAATACTTTTGAAATAAATGTTAATCAAATACTACCACCGACTATTTCCTTGTTGAGATGAAATGTGCACATGTGCATTTGCGCTGTTGCCATCTTAGAGCAACAGCAATGAGCAAACAGTTGGTGGTTGTATTTGACTAATGTTTATTGAAAGAGTATTGATTTCAGCTAACAAAGAAAGGCACACAACTACAGAGGAAAATACGTACAAGGTTTGAGGTATTGACCTTGGGAGAATCGATGTCGTCGGAGCTAGATTCCACAAAGCCTGGTCTCTGCTCCATGCAGTTGGTGAAGTTCATCAGAAACTTCCTTCACCATGGAGTGGAGTTTAGTCCTTTAACTGCATTCCTAACTATTCATATGCATTTGTATTTTGAATGTGTTTTCTAATAATATTTACTTTATTCTGTATTTTACAGTTTTACAAATTGCTTTCACTTAAGATTCCAAATTGTACTCCTGCCTCCGGGGTCTTTAGGAAGTTGTTAGCTATCTGCCAGTCATTGTACCTCACACACGTTGTGAGTATCAGAACTCGGGATAAGACCCAGATGCAGACAGCTAGAGCCAGATGTTTATTGACCCAAACAGGGGGCAGGAAAAAGACAGGTCAAAGGCAGGCAGAGGTCCGTAATCCAGGGCCGAGTCAATAAGGTACAGAATAGCAGGCAGGCTCGGGGTCAGGACAGGCAGAATGGTCAGAACCCGGGAAACTAGGAAACAGAACTTGAGAAAGCAGGGAGACGGGAAAACACGCAGATGGGAAAACACACTGGTGAGACCTGACAAGACGAACTGGCAACAGACAAACACAAAAAACAAAGCACACAGGTATAAATACACTGGGGATAATGAGGAGATGGGCGACACCTGGAGGGGGGTGGAGACAAGCACAAAGACTGGTGAAACAGATCAGGGTGTGACAGGGCGAGCAGAACAATGTACACTACCGTTCAAAAGTTTGGGGTCACTTAGAAATATCCTTGTTTTTGAAAGAAAAGCTCATTTTTTTGTCCATTAAAATAACATCAAATTGATCAGAAACACAGTGTAGACCTAGTTAATGTTGTAAATGACTATTGTAGCTGGAAACGGCAGATGTTTAATGGAATATTGAAGTTGTCACGCTGGTATAAAGGGATTTGGGTGACAGGCGCAGGAATGTGTGATAGGGGTTTTTATTGACCCAAATTACAGCGTGTCGTGTAAAGGCACGGGAATGAAGACCAGACAAACATGTACTGTATACAAAACACAGGGTTGAGACCCAAACAAAAGGAGCGAGGAGTACCTCGAATAAATAACACAAGCGCACAATGATATCACACGGGACGAGACTCATAATCATCTGCGCCATACACGCGGCACGAAAGCCAAAACAACTGTTACGTTCCCCAGTTTCTGTGTTCTGTTTTGTATTTTAGTGTGTGTGTTTCAGGAGATGGCTTCCTGAAGTACTCCCCAACCAGCTGATTGGTCAACCCCAGGCTAATTGATGATTGGAGCTGACCCCGCCCCCTCGTCAAGAAGCAGCTGACACTAATCACCATTGCCACCTGAAGATAAAAGCCAGTGTTCTGCCCCAAGAGAGATTGAGAGATGAGATAAGGAGTAGAGATTTGGAGAGGAGAGAGATGAGATAAGGAGTAGAGATTTGGAGATAAGGAGTAGAGATTTGGAGATAAGGAGTAGAGATTTGGAGATAAGGAGTAGAGATTTGGAGATAAGGAGTAGAGATTTGGAGATTGAGAGAGAGAAAAATTAGATTGTGATATAGTGTGGGTTGTGTATCAGAAAGTGTGGTATGTACTGTTGTTGTTGGTAGCAGTTTTTCTATGTCCTGTGTTTGAGTGTTTGTGAAATCATTAATAATTACTCTGTTTCATTTGTTCCCAGGGGGGGAAGGAGAAGGCACTTTGGGAGTGCTTAGGCAAGAGGCCCGAGGGCATACATATACCCGTAGTATATTTACTGTCTAGGCACACTAGGTAAGACCTGGGCGGACCACCCCCTGTATTTTGGTTAGGGCACCAGACGGTGCTAAGTTAGGTAAGTTAAGTGGGTAGGCAGGTTAGATAGGAGAGGGGGAACTTTGATATTTACTTTCTTTGCTTTGGTTCCGTCCAGCCCCTTTTCCCCATATTACTGTGTAAGAAAATCAATTCTTGTAAACGGTAAATTCTGCTTTTGTGTCATCCTTACTCGCACCTACAGTCCATACCTCTTGCACTTCAGAGAGTTGAGTTGTAGCAGGGAGTTGCGTTCCCTCTTCTCAGAGGCGTGCGTAACAACAACACAGCACAGGTACTCACACGACCAAAGGACATTGGAACAATAAACGACCGGACAATGGTAAACCAATGGTAAACCAAGGGCACAATTATACAATTGCTAATCAAAGGGAATAGGGACCAGGTGTGAGTAGTGACAGTTCCGGAGGGATCCGTAACATACGTAGGCGTACAGAGGCCCATTATCAGTAACCATCACTCCTGTGTTCCAAAAAAACGTGTCAGCGAATCCACGTTTATCATTTTAAAAGGCTAATTGATCATTAGAAAACCTCAATTTTGAACGGTAGTGTATATTGTGCAATAGTACTAAAGTGAAAGAGCAGAACCAAGTAAAGCTTTTAAATGTTATATCCATTGGGAAGCAAAATCCTGCAATTATTTCAAAGTAAACTCAAACTGTTTTGTTTGTTGAGGTTATTTTTGTGTTTAGTGTGAAATCAATGTTCAGTATGTCTGCGATAACTCAACTTAAAGAAAATTCTGAAAATCTTAATTTTAAAATGGGTGTGGGGGGACAAAAGAGAACCATTATTTCATGAATTTATGAGGAAAAAACACAGCCTCATTCACTTGTCTTCTACAAACAAATTGATTGACTGATTCACAATGTCTCCATTGAATCAAGTATGATTCATAGCTGGGCTATTTAAGGAAGTGTGAACTAGTATGATTGGCAGTTGTCCTTAAACTCCAATAACGGTATGGTAACACAAATAGTTGCTAATTATGAAGAATAAGCAGAGGTAATTGGATGGATCTTTGGCTCCAGGGCCAAAGACCAGCAGGAGGGATGACTTGTTTTGGTTTTGCTGTAGCTGTGGTATTTATTCATGATTATACATTTCAATCACATACTCACATACCTAAACTACTAGTCATATTTTTTTTTAGAAACGTTTTAGAAATGCCACAGGGGTATTTTCAATGAATTGCTGAAGTTGTTGTTTTTCAAGATTCAAACGTCACAGTCCAGAGTGAGTGTAATGTTGTGTTTTGGTCACGCTATACACAGCTCCTCACAATGTCCACTGATTTCAACTGAAACTGCAACAGGGCTAAAGGGGAGTTTTACTGAATTATGGCAAATTATTACACTCTTATTTCTATTTTATCATGATGTCATAAATGTTGTTAACAAAGTAATATCCTTTGAAAGTACTTTTTAGTCCAGCAATGTGCTTAATCTGTGTCTGGGAAACTGGCCTTGATAATAGCACTAACATAATTACATTAGGGAAAAGGCTGTCTATGAATGGTCCAAATCCACACTGAGCCCTCCATTGAGTTTATCGAACCATTCAGTTCAGTCTCAGCCTGAGGGAGTGTGAAGAACTTCCAAAATCAACCATTCCTACGTGCCTCGATCAATATAAATAAATGATCCAGTAGACAAATCTATTGCGCCCCTGGGGCCTGTCTTTTGTATAGTGATTCAGAGTCACAATTATTCCCAAGTGCACGAGCAAGATACCATGTAATGAGAAAATAATAAATGAGAGACAAGTGGCAGGGAGTTAACGTGGGTCATTTCGGTGTGCCTCGGCTTCCTGCACTTTCAAGGCTTCGAGGCAATTGAATATTTGACAAAAATATGTTTTTTTTTGTCAGCTCTGTGAATTGTATTTGGTAGGTGGTTGTCAGTTTCCTTCCATTTGGCATTTCTGCTACCTGGCCGTGTACTTTTTCCACATTTTCCACTCCTTAACTTTTTCAAAATGTTATTCTGTTACAAGGTGGGATTAAAATGGATTTAATTGTCTTTTTTTGTCAACGATCTACACAAATACCTTGTAATGTCAAAGTGGAAGAAAAATTCTAACGTGTAAAAAATAATAATAATAAAAAAACACTAATATCTGCATTAAATAACTATTCAACCCACTAAGTCAATACATGTTAGAATCACCTTTGGCAGCAATTACAGCTGTGAATCTTTCTCTAAGAGCTTGGCACACCTGGATTGTACAATATTTGGACATTATTCTTCTTTATTCTTCAAGCTCTGTCAAGTTGGTTGTTGATCATTGCTAGACAGCCATTATCAAGTCTTGCCATAGATTTTCAAGCCGATTTAAGTAAAAACTTCAATGTCGTCTTGGTAAGCAGCTCCAGTGTAGATTTGGCCTTGTGTTTTAGGTTATTGTTCTGCTGAAAGGTGAATTTGTCTCCCAGTGTCTGTTGGAAAGCAACCTGATCCAGGTTTTATTCTACGATTTTGCCTGTGCTTAGCTCTATTCCGTACATTTTTATCCATAAATAAGAACTCCCTAGTCTTTGCCGGTGACAAGCATACCCATAACATGATGCAGCCACCACCATGCTTGAAAATATGAAGTGTGGCACTCAGTGACGTGTTGTGTTGGATTTTCCACAAACATAACGCTTTGTATTCAGGACATGAAGTTCATTTCTTTGCCATGTTTTTTGTAGTTTTACATTAGAATATTTATGCCAACTATTGGAATATTTTTTATCCTTTACAGGGTTCCTTCTTTTCACTCTTATTTAGGTTCATATTGTGGTGTAACTACAATGTTTTTGATCCATCTTCAGTTTTCTCAGATTATAGCCATTAAAAACTCTGTAACTGTTTTAAAGTCACCATTGGCCTCATGGTGAAATCCCTGAGCCGTTTCCTTCCTCTCCGGCAACTGAGTTGGGAAGGATGCATGTATCTTTGTAGTGACTGGGTGTATTGATACAGCATCCAAAGTGAAATTAATAACTTCACCATGCTCAAAGCGATATTCAATGTCTGATTCAATTCTTTATAGCCATTTCCCAAAAGGTGCCCTTCTTTGGTAAACCTCCCTGGTCTTTGTAGTTAAAACTGTGTTTAAAAATCACTGCTCGACTCAGGGACCATACAGATAATTAATTGTATCTGTGGGGTACAGAGATGAGATAGTCATTCAAAAATCGTGTTAAACACTATTATTGCACAAAGAGTGAGTCTGTGCAACTTATTATGTGACTTGTTAAGCACATGTTTACTCCTGAACTTATTTAGGCTTGCCATAACAAAGGGGTTGAATACTTACTGACTCAACACATTTCAGCTTTTAATTTTGTATTCATTTGTGAAAAGAAAAATATAAAAAAACGTATTCCACTTTGACATGGAGTATAATGTAGGTCTATAGTGAGTATGATTGAGCAGAGTGCCGTCAGACATACTGGAAGCACAGCTAGGCCTGATTAGCCAGTCCTAATAGACTCTTACTGAGTACTGGTATTCAGAGAAGAGCATGGACCAGGAAACCACCAACCTTTGACTCAGACTGGCATAAACTAGTACAGATGATAAGACCACAATTGGAACATCATGACTGATTTCTCAGTTAAATGAAGGGTGGTCAAAAGTCTCAAGCATTATACTGTCCTTTAAGCACGCTTAGGGCTAAATCCTAATCTGAAGCCTGCACTCTCAACTCTCATTGATGTCATCGCATAATATTTATGCCAAATTTCAAGTTGACTCACCCGTGTCCCAAGTTGGTGTCTGTTCCTAAGGGATCTCTCTCCCTAAATACACTCAAGGATTCCACCAAAAGGCACGGGGCCCTTAGGAGCAGCCCTCTAATAGATCTCTATGAGCCCCAGGTCCAACGTGGGCAAGCGCCAACCAACATGGATACAAAGACACATTTACATAACCCACGCTGGAGCTAAGGCAACAACAACAAATCCCCTGAGAAGGATGGTGAGGGTTTGAGGCTGAACAATGAACACACACAACCAGGGCATCTTCGACAACACAAACGAGGACGGAGGCCCTCCCACCTCACACCTCACACAACCCTCTCCTCCTCACCTCGCCTACGTCAGTGCGGACACCCTGGATCAGCTGAAGGGCTCTTCCTCACAGTCGAACAGTTTTTTTAAGGTACTGCAGCCAGACGTGTTCTCGTGCACAGGATAGAGGTCAGGGGTCACAGTGATTCATTGCTTCCCTAGGTGGCCATCCAATTTGGCCCCAGCCACCCAAAGGCAGCAGGAAAGAGCATGATTGCTTTTTATCAACACAAACTAAGTTGCCGAAACACCACTTGCCTTGTCATCATGCCCAGTTCGATGACCTGCTAGCCTACATCTCTGCCCTTTCAAGTCAGGTGACTGTCAATACTTTCCGAATGCACTGTATATATTAGAGGTCGACCGATTAGGATTTTTCAACGCCGATACCGATACCGATTTACAATGTATTCGTTATGACAATTACAACAATACTGAATGAACACTTATTTTAACTTAATATAATACATCAATAAAATCAACTTAGCCTCAAATAAATAATGAAACATGTTCAATTTGGTTTAAATAATGCAAAAACAAAGTGTTGGAGAAGAAAGTAAAAGTGCAATATGTGCCATGTAAAAAAGCTAACGTTTAAGTTCCTTGCTCAGAACATGAGAACATATGAAAGCTGGTGGTTCCTTTTAACATGAGTCTTCAATATTCCCAGGTAAGAAGTTGTAGTTATTATAGGAATTATAGGACTATTTCTCTCTATACGATTTGTATTTCATATACCTTTAACTATTGGATGTTCTTATAGGCACTTTAGTATTGCCAGTGTAACAGTATAGCTTCCGTCTCTCTCCTCGCTCCTACCTGGGCTCGAACCAGGAACGCATCGACAACAGCCACCCTCGAAGCAGCGTTACCAATGCAGAGCAAGGGGAACAACTACTCCAAGTCTCAGAGCGAGTGACGTTTGAAACACTATTAGAGCGCACACCGCTAACTAGCTAGCCATTTCACATCGGTTACACCAGCCTAATCTCGGGAGTTGATAGGCTTGAAGTCATAAACAGCACAATAGCTGCTGGCAAACGCACGAAAGTGCTGTTTGAATGAATGCTTACGAGCTTGCTGCTGCCTACCATCGCTCAGTCAGACTGCTCTATCAAATCATAGACTTAATTATAACACACAGAAATACGAGCCTTTGGTCATTAAAATGGTAGAATCCAGAAACTATCATTTCGAAAACAAAACGTTTATTCTTTCAGTGAAATACGGAACCGTTCCGTATTTTATCTAACGGATGGCATCCCTAAGTCTAAATATTGCTGTTACATTGTACAACCTTCAATGTTATGTCATTATTATGTACAATTCTGGCAAATTAATTACGGCCTTTGTTAGGAATAAATGGACTTCACACAGTTCGCAATGAGCCAGGTGGCCCAAACTGCTGCATATACCCTGACTGTTTGCACGGAACGCAAGAGAAGTGACACAATTTCCCTAATTATAAGAAATTCATGTTAGCAGGCAATATTAACTAAATATGCAGGTTTAAAAATATATACTTGTGTATTGATTTTAAAGAAAGGCATTGATGTTTATGGTTAGGTATTTTGGTGCAACGACAGTGCTTTTTTTTGCTAATGATCTTGTTAAATCATCACCCGTTTGGCGAAGTAGGCGCATCGATTATATGCAACGCAGGACACGCTGGATAAACTAGTAATATCATCAACCATGTGTAGTTAACTAATGATTATGTTAAGATTGATTGTTTTTTATAAGTTTAATGCTAGCTAGCAACTTACCTTGGCTTCTTGCTGCCCTCTCTGTTACGATAATCCTCCTCCTCTTCATCAGAAGAGGAGGAGCAGGGATTGAACCAAGGTGCAGCGCGTTGAAATGACATGATGAATTTATTTAACAAGACAAAACGGACTATACTTGAAAATGATACAAAATAACAAAACGAAAGTAGACAGACCTGAACGACGAACTTACATACAACGTGAAGAACGAAATGAACAGGAACAGACTACATGAAATGAACAAACCGTAAACAGTCCCGTATGGTGCAAACATTAACACAGACACAGGAGACAACCACCCACAAACAAACACTGTGAACCGCCTACCTAAATATGACTCTCAATTAGAGGAACGCCAAACACCTGCCTCCAATTGAGAGCCATACCAGGCAACCCTAAACCAACATAGAAACAGATAACATAGAATGCCCACCCAACCTCACGTCCTGACCAACTAACACACAAAAACTAACATAAATAGGTCAGGAACGTGACACTCGCGTAACTCGTGGAGTGCAATGGTTAGAGTGTTGGACTAGTAACCGGAAGGTTGCAAAAACGAATCCCAGAGCTGACAAGGTAAAAATCTGTCGTTCTGCCCCTGAACAAGGTAGTTAACCCACCGTTCCTAAGCCGTCATTGAAAGTAAGAATGTGTTCATAACTGACTTGCCTAGTTAAATAAAGGTGTAAAAAAATATATATATATTGGCAAATCGGTGTCCAAAAATACCGATTACCGATTGTTATGAAAACTTGAAATCGGCCCTAAGTAATCGGCCATTCCGATTAATCGGTCGACCTCTAGTATATATACACTTTATATATTTGTCACTTATTTAAAGCACCCTGCAGAGCGGTCTTTAAGTTTTATTGTCACGTGCACAAGTAGAGTGAAATGCCTTTCTTGCTAGCTCTTTCCCAACAATGCAGATAAAGTAAAGTAGAACCAAAACACACAAGAAATGGAAAGACGAAGAACACGAGAAAGTAAGCTAGCTATATACAAGGTCAGTTCCAGGGTCAGTGCACATACCATATTTACAATGTGCAACTTGATGATGTTGTTGGAGTCGTGCGTGGCTTGGGGAACAGGGAGTACAGGAGGGGACTAAGCACACACCCCTGTGGGCCCCCTGTGTTAAGGGTCAGTGTGGCGGAGGTGATGTTGCCTTCCGTCACCTCCTGGGGTCGGCCCGTCAGGAAGTCCAGGATCCAGTTGCAAAGGGAGGTGTTCAGTCCAAGTGTCGCAATCTTGGTGATGAGCTTGGAGGGGATTATGTTGTTGAACGCTGAGCTGTAGTCAATGAACAGCATTCTCACATAGATATTAATTTTATCTAGGTGGGTGCGGGCAGTGTGGAGTGCAATTGAGATTACGTCGTCTATGGATCTGCTGGGGCGGTGTGCAAATTGTGGAGTGGGTTTAGGATGCTAGGATGATGGAATTGCCATAACCATCCTTTCAAATAACTTCATGATTATAGATTTTAGTGCTACAGGGCGGTAGTCTTTGTGGCAGATAGCTTTGAAGTTCTTGGGAACAGGAATGATGGGGGTCAGCGTGAGACGTGGGGATTACAGAATGGGACAAGGAGAGATTGAAAATGACCGTGAATATGTCTGCCAGCTGTTCTACGCATGCTCTGAGAACACGCCTTGAAATACCGTCCGGCCTGCAGCCTTGCGAGTGTTGACCTGATTAAAAACCTTACTCACGTCGGCCTAGGAAAGCGAGATCAACAAATCAAATTGTATTTGTCACATGCACCTTACCATGAAATGCTTACTTACAAGCCATTAACCAAAAGTGCAGTTATAAGAAAAATAAGTTAAGATAATATTTATTAAGTAAACTAAAGTAAAATCATAAGAGTAACAATAAAATAACCATAACGGGGCTATATACATTGTGTACCGGTACCGAGTCAATGTGTGGGCTACAGGTTAGTCGAGGTAATTGAGGTAATATATACAGTGGGGAGAACAAGTATTTGATACACTGCCGATTTTGCAGGTTTTCCTACTTACAAAGCATGTAGAGGTCTGTAATTTTTATCATAGGTACACTTCAACTGTGAGAGACGGAATCTAAAACAAAAATCCAGAAAATCATATTGTATGATTTTTAAGTAATTAATTTGCATTTTATTGCATGACATAAGTATTTGATACATCAGAAAAGCAGAACTTAATATTTGGTACTGAAACCTTTGTCTGCAATTACAGAGATCATACGTTCCCTGTAGTTCTTGACCAGGTTTGCACACACTGCAGCAGGGATTTTGGCCCACTCCTCATTTACATTACATTTAAGTCATTTAGCAGACGCTCTTATCCAGAGCGACTTACAAATTGGAAAGTTCATACATATTTATCCTGGTCCCCCCGTGGGAATTGAACCCTGGTCCCCCCGTGGGAAATGAACCCACAACCCTGGCGTTGCAAGCGCCAAGCTCTACCAACTGAGCCACACGGGACCACTCCTCCATACAGACCTTCTCCAGATCCTTCAGATTTCGGGGCTGTCGCTGGGCAATACAGACTTTCAGCTCCCTCCAACGGAGGTGTTTAGTTCCAGGGTTCTTAGCTTAGTGATGAGCTTTGAGGGTACAATGGTGTTGAACGCTGAGCTGTAGTCAATAAGCAGCATTCTCACGCAGGTGTTCCTTTTGTCAAGGTGGGAAAGGGCAGTGTGGAGTGCAATAAAGATTGCATCATCTGTGCATCTGTTGGGGAGGTATGCAAATTGAAGTTGGTCTAGGGTTTCTGGGATGATGGTGTTGATGTGAGCCATGACCAGCATTGCAAAGCATTTCATGGCTACAGACGTGAGTGCTACGGGTCGGTAGTCATTTAGGCAGGTCAATTTGGTGTTCTTGGGCACAGGGACTATGGTGGTCTGCTTGAAACATGTAGGTATTACAGACTCGGTCAGGGACAGGTTGAAAATGTCAAGACACTTCAATCAATCAAGTTTATTTTATATAGCCCTTCGTACATCAGTTAATATCTCGAAGTGCTGTACAGAGACCCAGCCTAAAACCCCAAACAGCTAGAATGCAGGTGTAGAAGCACGATGGCTAGGAAAAACTCCCTAGAAAGGCCAAAACCTAGGAAGAAACCTAGAGAGGAACCAGGCTATGAGGGGTGGCCAGTCCTCTTCTGGCTGTGCCGGGTGGAGATTATAACAGAACTATGCCAAGATGTTAAAAAATGTTCATAAGTGACAAGCATGGTCTAATAGTAATCATGAATAATTTTCAGTTGGCTTTTCATAGCCGATCATTAAGAGTTGAAAAACAACAGTCTGGGACAGGTAGGGGTTCCATAACCGCAGGCAGAACAGCTGAAACCGGAACAGCAGCAAGGCCAGGCGGACTGGGGACAGCAAGGAGTCGTCATGCCCGGTAGTCCTGACGTATGGTCCTAGGGCTCAGGTTCTCAGAGAGAGAGAAAGAAAGAGAGAACGAGAGAATTAGAGAAAGCATACTTAAATTCACACAGGACACTGGATAAGACAGGATAAGTACTCCAGGTATAACCAACTGACCCTAGCCCCCCGACACAAACTACTGCAGCATAAATACTGGAGGCTGAGACAGGAGCGGTCAGGAGACATTGTGGCCCCATCCGAAGATACCCCCGGACAGGGCCAAATAGGAAGGATATACCCCCACCCACTTTGCCAAAGCACAGCCCCCGCACCACTGGAGGGATATCTTCAACCACCAACTTATAATCCTGAGACAAGGCCGAGTATAGCCAACAAATATCTCCACCACAGCACAAACCAAGGGGAGGCGCCAACCCAGACAGGAAGATCACGTCAGTAACTCAACCCACTCAAGTGACGCACCCCTCCCAGGGACGTCATGAAAGAGCACCAGTAAGCCAGTGACTCAGCCCCTGTAATAGGGTTTGAGGCAGAGAATCCCAGTGGAGAGAGGGGAACCTGCCAGGCAGAGACAGCAAGGGCGGTTCGTTGCTCCAGAGCCTTTCCGTTCACCTTCACACTCCTGGGCCAGACTACACTCAATCATATGACCTACTGAAGAGATAAGTCTTCAGTAAAGACTTAAAGGTTGAGACCGAGTCTGCGTCTCTCACATGGGTAGGCAGACTGTTCCATAAAAATGGAGATCTATAGGAGAAAGCCCTGCCTCCCGCTGTTTGCTTAGAAATTCTAGGGACAATTAGGAGGCCTGCGTCTTGTGACCGTAGCGTACGTATTGGTATGTACGGCAGGACCAACTCGGAAAGATAGGTAGGAGCAAGCCCATGTAACGCTTTATAGGTTAACAGTAAAACCTTGAAATCAGCCCTTGCCTTAACAGGAAGCCAGTGTAGGGAAGCTTGCACTGGAGTAATATGATCAAATTTCTTGGTTCTAGTCAGGATTCTAGCAGCCGTATTTAGCACTAACTGAAGTTTATTTAGTGCTTTATCCGGGTAGCCGGAAAGTAGAGCATTGCAGTAGTCTAACCTAGAAGTAACAAATGCGTGGATTAATTTTTCTGCATCATTTTTGGACAGAAAATGTCTGATTTTTGCAATGTTACGTAGATGGGAAAAAGCTGTCCTTGAAACAGTCATGATATGTTCGTCAAAAGAGAGATCAGGGTCAAGAGTAACGCCGAGGTCCTTCACAGTTTTATTTGAGACGACTTTACAACCATCAAGATGAATTGTCAGATTTAACAGAAGATCTCTTTGTTTCTTGGGACCTAGAACAAGCATCTCTGTTTAGTCCGAGTTTAAAAGTAGAAAGTTTTCAGCCATCCACTTCCTTATGTCTGAAACACAGGCTTCTAGTGAGGGCAATTTTGGGGCTTCACCATGTTTCATTGAAATGTACAGCTGTGTGTCATCCGCATAGCAGTGAAAGTTAACATTATGTTTTCGAATAACATCCCCAAGAGGTAAAATATATAGTGAAAACAATAGTGGTCCTAAAACGGAACCTTGAGGAACACCGAAATGCACAGTTGATTTGTCAGAGGACAAACCATTCACAGAGACAAACTGATATCTTTCCGACAGGTAAGATCTAAACCAGGCCAGAACTGGTCCGTGTAGACCAATTTGGGTTTCCAGTCTCTCCAAAAGAATGTGGTGATCGATGGTGTCAAAGGCAGCACTAAGGTCTTATAGCACGAGGACAGATGCAGAGCCTCGATCTGACGCCATTAAAAGGTCATTTACCACCTTCACAAGTGCAGTCTCAGTGCTATGATGGGGTCTAAAACCAGACTGAAGCATTTCGTATACATTGTTTGTCTTCAGAAAGGCAGTGAGTTGCTGCGCAACAGCTTTTTCTACAATTTGTGAGAGGAATGGAAGATTCGATATAGGCCGATAGTTTTTTGTATTTTCCGGGTCAAGGTTTGGCTTTTTCAAGAGAGGCTTTATCACTGCCACTTTTAGTGAGTTTGGCACACATCCGGTGGATAGAGAGCTGTTTATTATGTTCAACATAGGAGGGCCAAGCACAGGAAGCAGCTCTTTCAGCAGTTTAGTAGGAATAGGATCCAGTATGCAGCTTGAAGGTTTAGAGGCCATGATTATTTTCATCATTGTGTCAAGAGATATAGTACTAAAACACTTAAGTGTCTCTCCCGATCCCAGGCCCTCGCAGAGCTGTGCAGATCCAGGACAGCTAAGCCCTGGAGGAATACGCAGGGCTTAGCTTGATAGTTGGTCAGTTCATGCTCTGAGTATACGTCAAGGTAATCCGTCTTGTTGACCTTTTTAAAGGTCTTACTCACATCGGCTATGAAAAGCTTGATCACACAGTCGTCCAGAACAGCTGGTGCTCTCATGCATGCTTCAGTGTTGCTTGCCTCGAAGCGTGCATAGAAGTTGTTTAGCTCGTCTGGTAGGCTCGTGTCACTGGGCAGCTCGCTGTTGGGCTTCCCTTTGTAGTCCGTAATGGTTGGCAAGCCCTACCACATCCAACAAGCGTCAGAGCCGATGTAGTAGGATTCAATCTTAGTCCTTTGCCTGTTTGATGGTTCATAGGAGGGATAGTGGGATTTCTTCTAAGTGTCCGGGTTAGAGTCCCACTGCTTGAAAGCTCATTGCGAATGTTGCCTGTAATCTATGGCTTCTGGTTGGGATATGTAGGTACGGTCACTGTGGGGACGACATCATCGATGCACTTACTGATGAAGCCGGTGACTGATGTGGTATACTCCTCAATGCCCTCGGATGAATCCCAGAACAGTCTGTGCTAGCAAAACAGTCCTGGAGCTTAGCATCTGCGTCATCTGACCACTTCCGTATTGAGCGAGTCACTGGTGCTTCCTGCTTTAGTTTTTGCTTGCAGGCAGGAATTAGGAGGATAGAATTGTGGTTAGATTTGCCAAATGGAGGGCGAGGGAGAGCTTTGTATGTGTCTGTGTGTGGAGTAAAGGTGGTCTAGAGTTTTTTCCCTCTGGTTGCACATGTGACATGCTGGTAGAAATTAGATAAAACAGATTTAAGTTTTCTTGCATTACAGTCCCCGGCCACTAGGAGCGCCGCCACAGGGTGAGCATTTTCATGTGTTGCTTATTGTCTTATACAGATCATTGATTGCAGTCTTAGTGCCAGCATCGGTTTGTGGTGGTAAATAGACAGCTACAAAAAAATGTAGATGAAAGCTCTCCCTGTAAATAGTGTGGTCTACAGCCTATCAGGCGAGCAAAACCTCGAGACTTCCTTAATATTAGATTTCACACTCCAGCTGTTATTGACAAATAGACACAGACCACCTCTCCAAATAGACACAAACCACCCCTTGTCTTACCGGAGGCAGCTGTTCTGTCTTGCCCATGCACGGAAAACCCATCCAACTGTATATTATCCATGTGACTCTGTGAAACATAAGATATTACAGTTTTTAATGTCTTGTTGGTAGGATAGTCTCGAATGGAGCTCATCCAGTTTCTTCTATAATTATTGCACGTTGGCCAATAGGACGGATGGTAGAGACTTATTACCCACTCACCGACAAATTCTCACAAGGCACCTGGACCTGCGTCCACTGTATTGGCGTCTCTTCTTCATGTGTATGACGGGGATTTGCGCCTGGTCCGGTATCAGCAGTTAATGAGTCGCGTCCGACTCGGTAAAGAAAACTTTCCGTCCAGTAGGTGGTGAGTAATCATTGTTCTGATATCCAGACGCTATTTTCATAAGATAAGGTGGCAGAAACATTATGTATAAATTAAGTTTCAAACATTGCGAAAAAACGCACAAAATTGGTTGGTAGCCCGTAAAACGGCAGCCATCTCCTCCGGCGCCATTGTATCTTTATGGTATTTGTGATTAACTGAAGGCTTAAATAAAAAGTAGGTACATTTTATCTTAAATCTAACCCAATTTCCATTCCATAAGTGCTCCATAAATAGTTACATATGTGAGCACGCCTTTGATTAGGGTGGATGCCTAATCTTTTACATCTCTTTGCGGTTATTAGTTAAATTTGTTGTAATATGATAACAGAGCACAATATTCACTTGGCTGTGATTAACCCTCCAATTTACTGATTGTGAAGGAGCAGTATTCATTCTGCTTTATTGAATTAGAAAGTGAGATAGCTGCTGCCCCAGGGAATGCGTTTTACAATTGCTCAATTGGCTTAATTCAGTATCCCCCCCAATGATACCTAAGTCGACACCTTGTAAAAGCACCTTTGGCACCTAGTTTTGAGTCATCTTAGGTATGTCTGTATCAGCTTTGCACATCTGAGTTTGGGAATTTTCTCACGTTCTTCCTTGCACATGTCTCAAGCTCTGTTAAGTTAGATGGGCAGTGGCGGTGAAGACCAGTCTTCAAGTCTTTCCACAGATTTGTAATGGGATTCAAGTGTGGTATTTGGCTGGGCCACTCAAGGACTATCACATTCTTGTTCTGAAGCCATTCCAGCGTTGCTTGGGGTCATTGTGTCCTGTTGGAATGTACATCTTCATCCCAGTCTAAGGCCGTTTGCACTCTGAAGCAGGTTCTCATATAGGATTTGCCTGTATTTGACTCCATTCAATGTTCCCTCTATCCTTACTCGTCTCCCATTCCCTACCGTTGAAAAGCATTCCCGTAGCATGATGCTGCCACCATCGTGCTTCGTGGTAGGGAAGGTGTTAGACGGGTGATGAGCTGTGCCTGGTTTTCTCCAGAAATAGCGCTTTGCAGTACAATGTTTATCTCATCAGACAACAGAATCTTTTGCAAACTACAGGCATGTCGTCATGTGCCTTTTTCTCAGGAGTGTAGTTCTGTCAGAGTGGTCAATGGGTTCTTGGTCACCTCCCTGACCAAGATCCTTCTTGCCCGGTTGCTCAGATTGGACAGATGGCCAGCTCTAGGCAGAGTCCATTTCCCAATGATTGAGACCACTGTGCTCTTGGAAACTATCAACACTCTATATAATATATGCCATTTAGCAGACACTTTATCCAAAGCGACTTAGTCATGCATGCATACATTTTATGTAAAACAATATATATATTTTTTTATTTAACCTTTAACTAGGCAAGTCAGTTAAGAACAAATTCTTATTTACAATGACGGCCTACACCGGTCAAACCCGGACGATGCTGGGCCAATTGTGCCTCGCCCTATGGGACTCCCAATCACGGCCGGTTGTGATACAGCCTGGATGTATGGGTGGTCCCTGGGACTTTATATAAACAGGTATGTTTCATTCTAAATCATGTCCAAACAATTGAGTTGGCCACAGGTGGACGCCAATCAAGTTGTAGTGATATCTCAAGTATGATCAAAGGAAATTGGATGCACCTGAGCTCAATTTGGAGTCTGATAGCAAATGGGGTGTAAATGAGATATTTCAGTATTTCATTTTCAATAAATTTGTCAAAATGCATAAAGACAACTTTGTCATTATGGGGTATTGTGTGTAGATGGGTGAGAGATTTTTTATTTATTTAATCCATTTTGAATTCAGGCTGTAACACAACACATGTGGAATAAGTCAAGGGGTGTGAATACTTTCTGAAGGCACTGTACTTTACCTGGTAAGTTCACCTTCAGGTGTAGGATCTTCTTTTGATCACTTTTTTGTTGCCGAGGATTTTCCAGCACAACAGGAAATGCAAACTTGTTATGTATTTGAGGTTAAAAATGCCTGTAAATGTTCACTTGTCAGACTTGATTTGCCCTTATGAAAAACAGATCAACCCCCACAAAACATTTCTATTAATTATAATCTACATATTAATTCACATTTCCTGTTGCTTCAAGATTATTTTCCTGATGCAGCAAACTGTCTCAAATTAAGATCCTACATCTGTAGAACACATTCTCATTTACAAAAATGAGGTAGGGAAGAGTTGCAAGGGGAGAAACGAGAGGTTGAATGATCTATGGAGATTGATTTAATAATGGTGCTTGAAGCAGCTTGTCATTACAGAACTGCACATTGAGACAGGATGTTTGTCTCGCTCAAGAGCCCTGAATTGATTTCTTCAGCAGCAAGAGCTTCCAAAAAATGATATCCTAATGGTATGCTATTATGTTGGTATTGGATTGTACTGTAGTTCTGGCTGCAATTGATCTCACCTATGCAGCACAGACTGTTTGTTGTCCCTCCTCATCCACCTCCTGCACTAGGCTACCTGCTCGGTCTTGTGCAAAAGTAATGTAAGTTGCAGCAAATGAAGAATACACTGATCCACAAAAGCTTGCGCTATAGGAATACTGTTTCTTATCTGTCAGATAGCTTGCACAAAACGTTAGAATTGAATAATATTAATCACAACATTGAGAAAAATGTGTCTCTGAAGTAGCCAGAGGGCTACATGACTTACACACACACACACACACACACACACACATACACAGAGATAAACAACAAATGAATAACCCAAGTCACACCCTTAGAAATACAACTCCTCTGGGAATATTCAGCTGGAGACCGGAAATGCACTTATTTCTTAAACGTACTCTACTCGAGCTGCATAAAGTAACATGCTAATGTCACTCACTCACTCGTTGTTTTGTATGCAGTCAGAAGATCATTGCTGGTGAATATGCGGCAGAGGGTGTCGGGGAAAGCCTGTGCGTCATATTCTCACTGTAGACTGAACCCTTGGGGAGTTGAGGTGGGGAGGGTTGAACGGTGGGCCGGCAGGTTGCCTATTTATCATCATCTTCGTCACCATGACTACCCCCTACTGATTCACTCTCTACACGCAGGTAAAGAGTCCACAGTTTTAAATGTTAACACGCAATAGATTTAGTAGGATTAGGAGGCCTCCTACAGATGGTGATTGCTGTTTGTTATTTTGCAGACACTATTATCTCCCCGTTTATGATCATGATCCACCAATGTGCATTCCTCAGCAGAGTACAAATTTACTCTTCTGATAATTGATTTTATACCATGATACTGTTGGATGCTCGTTTATGATTGCCTTTAGGGGATTCTAGAGCATGCATTATTTCCCTATAACGCACGGTATATCAGCCACTGTAGAATTCAATGGCTAGTTCTTACTCGTTCTACGTTCGAGCTGCTTTTGAAAGCAAACGCCGAATTGAAAACCTTATGGGCATTGTTGAATTTGATTTTCATAATAGCAAGCTAGGACTGTTGGTTTGGTTAGCTAAACTAGCAAGTCTGTTTATTTGGTTAACAAGGCAAGTACT
This sequence comes from Salvelinus fontinalis, assembly GCF_029448725.1. Classification (NCBI taxonomy): domain Eukaryota; kingdom Metazoa; phylum Chordata; class Actinopteri; order Salmoniformes; family Salmonidae; genus Salvelinus; species Salvelinus fontinalis. The sequence goes on along the minus strand of NC_074696.1, from coordinate 42,738,464 downwards.
GTAGAAATGAACAGATTTTCTAGAGGCAAATGTAATTGCCATGGTATAAAAGGGATAATCAACTCTGGGCTCTAGAAGTTCTCTGGAATATAATGCAACTCTTTGGAAGGTTAGTTCCCCTGCTAGCGCGTCATGGAAGCAACAACGGCCCAGCCATGAAGTGGTAGGCCACACAGGACAGCCGAGTGCTGAAGCGCGTAGTGCATAAAAATATTCTGCAACACTCACTACCGAGTTCCAAACTGCCTCTAGAAGCAACATCCGCACAATAACTGTTAGTCAGGAGCTTCCTGAAATGGGTTTTCCATGGCCGAGCAGCTGCACACAAGCCTAAGATCACCATACGAAATGCCAAGCTTTGGCTGGAGTGTTGTAAAGCTCACCGCCATTAGACTCTAGAGCAGTGCAATCACGTTCTCTGGAGTGATGAATCACACTACCCCCATCTGGCAGTCCGACGGATGAATCTGGGTTTGGCGGATTCGACGAGAACGCTACCTGCCCCAATGCATAGGGCCAACTGTCAAGTTTGGTGGAGGAGGAATAATGGTCTGGGGCTGTTTTTCATGGTTCGGGCTACGCCCCTTAGTTCCAGTGAAGGGAAATGCTACAGCAAACAATGATATTCTAGACGATTCTGTGCTTGGCAACAGTTTGGGGAAGGCCCTTTCCTGTTTCAGCATGATAATTCCCCCGTCCACAAAGCGAGGTCCATACAGAAAGGGTTTGTTAAGGTCGGTGTGGAAGAACTTAACTAGCCTCCACAGAGCCCTAACCTCAACCCCATCGAACACCTTAGGGATGAATTGGAATGCCAACTGCGAGCCAGGCCTAATCGCCCAACATCAGTGCCCGACCTCACTAATGCTCTTGGGGCTGGATGGAAGCAAGTTCCTGCATCAATGTTGCAACATCTAGTGGAAAGCCTTCCCAGAAGAGTGGAGGCTGTTATAGCAGCAAAGGGGGGGGACCAACTCCATATTAATGCCCATGATTTTAGAATTATATGTTCGACAAGCATGTGTCCACATGTCCGCTATGTAGTATACCTGCCCAACTAAGTACACGGTTCGCTAATTAAAGCTATTTTTATCTCATCTATTAAGAGTAGCCAATGGGTCTTGAGTTCCTAGCAGGCCTGGTTTAATGATATGTAACCTGTCTGAATGTGTGCATTTATGTGAAAAGTAAGAGTAGCTTAGCTGTTGCATGGAAGTCCAGAAACTGTCCAGAAGAGTTTTAACACATTTGGCTTTTCAATCTGAAATCAAAGCCAATTAGTAAACGTGCCCCTCAATGGTCTTAACGGTTTCCCATTAGTCCATTGATCTCTCACGTCTTAAAACGTCTTAACTAGACACAACCCCACCGAGAACAATGACTGACCACTATCAAGAGAGCATATCTTTTCTCCTCATCTGTACCTGTGCCTGGATGCGACTGTTGATCTGCCTGCCTCTTGTTTATCACTAAACCGGGGGTCTGTCCTAAATGGCACTCTATTCCCAATATAGTGCACACTTTTAACCAGAGCCCCATGTGCCCTGGTCAAAAGTAGTGTGCTACATAGGGAACAGGGTGCCATTTTGGGACACATACATGGTTCTCTTTAGAAGAACATTGGGATGAGATCAGTATAAAAGATAGCCAGCTGTGTGTGCTGTTTGTCTGAGTCCAACTAAAGTCAGGTCCCTCTACAGTCCGTTCACCCTACTTTACTACCATGTGATTTGAAAGGTGCTGCAATTTTGCATCTGGGGCTTATGCTGAAGCCTGGGTGCCCTTCGGTGTTTGCACACAAGACCGAAGATGATAAACTCTTCACCTGTCTCAGGCAGGTGCAACTGCATCTCTAGATTTCATGTACATGAACAGTGCCTTCGGAAGGTATTCAGACCCTTTTGACTTTATCCACATTTTGTTACGTTACAGCCTTACTCTCAATTGGATTAAATAAAAAAATCCTCAGCAATCTACACACACAATATCCCATAATGACAACGCAAATATAGGTTTTTAGAAATGTTTGCAAATGTGTTAAAAATAAAAAACAAATACCTTATTTACATAAATATTCAGACCCTTTGCTATGAGACTCGAAATTGAGCTTAGGTGCATCCTGTTTCCATTGATCATCCTTGAGATGTTTCTACAACTTGATTGGTAAATTCCATTGATTGGACATGATTTGGAAAGGCAAAAACCTGTCTATATAAGGTCCCACAGTTGACAGTGCATGTCAGAGCAAAAACCAAGACATGAGGTCAAAGGAATTGTCTGTGGAGCTCCGACACAGGATTGTGTCAACGCACAGATCTAGGGAAGAGTACCAAAGCATTTGTGCAGCAGTGAAGGTCCCCAAGAACACAGTGGCCTCCATCATTCTTAAATGAAAGTAGTTTGGAACCACCAAATTAAGCAGTCGGGGGAGAAGGGCCTTGATCAGAGAGGTGACCAAGAACCCGATGGTCACTCTGACAGAGCTCCAGAGTTTCTCTGTGGAGATAGGAGAACCTTCCAGAAGGAGAACATTCTCTGCAGCACTCCACCAATCAGGCCTTTATGGTAGAGTGGCCAGAGGGAAGCCACTCCTCAGTAAAAGGCACATGGCAGCCCACTTGGAGTTTGCCTAAATGCACCTAAAGACTCTCGGACCCTGATAAACAAGATTCTCTGGTCTGATGAAATCAAGACTGAACTCTTTGGCCTGAATGCCAAGCGTCACATCTAGCGCCATCCCTACGGTGAAGCATGGTGGAGGCAGCATCATGCTGTGGGGATGTTTTTCAGCGGCAGTGACTGGGAGACTAGTCAGGGTCGAGGCAAAGATTAAGGGAGCAAAGTACAGAGAGATCTTTGATGAAAAACTGCTCCAGAGCGCTCAGGACCTCAGACTAGGGGCAAAGGTTCATCTTCCAACAGCACAACGACCCTAAGCACACAGCCAAGACAACGCAGGAGTGACTTCCAGACAAGTCTCTGAATGTCCTTGAGTAGCCTAGCCAGAGCCCGGGCTTAAACCCGATCAAACATCTCTGGAGAGACCTGAAAATAGCTGTGCAGCAACGCTCCCCATCCAACCTGACAGAGCTTGAGAGGATATGCAGAGAAGAATGGGAGAAACTCCCCAAATACAGGTGTGCCAAACTTGTAGCATCATACCCAAGAAGACTCGAGGCTGTAATCACTGCCAAAGGTGCTTCAACAAAGTACTGAGTAAAGTGTCTGAATCCATATGTAAACGTGATATTTCAGTTTTTTTTAAGTCAGAGCACAACAAAACGTCAAGGGGTCTGACTACTTTCTGAAGGCATTGTATATGGTTAGCTGAACAACTGAAAACCAGCTCACTTCAAAAACTCCCAACCTAGGCCAAGATAAATAAATAGTTCAAATGTATTTATTAAACTACAAGCCCTTCAGATTCGACAGAAGAAATTCATCATTATGTTTTATTCACAGTGAATGGTAATCAATTGGGTCGCAAATTTGCCTGACTGTAATATTTGTCTCCTATAATTGCATACATGTAAAGTAGTTGAGCCAACTCAGGCAAACAAAAAGCTTCAACTTAATTAGCAATAATTAAAGTAGAGCACAGCAAAACTGTTTTAAAGTATCAACATGTTTCAAATATGTTGACGAGCACAGACAGATCTCATCATAATCATGTGTAACTAGAAAAGGACATTTACTGAAGTAAATGTGGTGTGCTTGCTAGTCTTGAAATATTTAAGGTTGTGAAATAGTAGTAGCAGTGGTAGGGACGGCAGTAGTATTGTTAGTAGTAGCAATGGCCGGTAATATGGTTTTCATAACCTATGTGTTAGTTATAGTGATCTATTTTGGGGTGGTTTATATGTGTGGAGTTATTACAGTGGGTTATAGTGGGCTAGCATAGTAGGCTGCAGTGATTACTATATCATCATAAGCCATATAGCTCTCTAAATGTTTTAGTTTGAACATTCTGAATGTTTTGTGGCAGTGATTTCAGTTTTGAATGTTGAAGCCTGCATTCCGCCATTGAAATGAATGGGGATATAACAAGCTTTATTGTTTATGAAGTAGGACTGCAGTGTTGAAGGCATCGAAGTTATGCCAACGTTGGGGTGGTGTTTGTAGCAGTGATCATAGTTGTGTGATCAGTAGTTGTGTGGTTGTGTTGCGGGGTCTTTGGACAACCATACCCATGACATGATGCAGCCACCACCATGCTTGAAAATATGAAGAGTGGTACTCAGTGATATGTTGTGTTGGATTTGCGTCAAACATAATGCTTTGTACTCAGGACAAAAAGTAATTTTAGTTGCAATTTTCTTTTGCAGTATTACTTAAGTTGAAAACAGGATGCATTGTTGCAAACAGGATGCATGTTTGGAATATTTTGATTATGTACAGGCTTCCTTCTTCCCTCATTTAGGTTAGTATTGTGGAGTAAGTGCTTGTTGATCCATCCTCAGTTCTCATATCACTTCCATTCAACTCTGTAACTGTATGAAAATCACCATTGGCCTCATGGTGAAATCCCGGAGCAGTTTCCTTCCTCTACGGCAACTGAGTTAGGAAGGACACCTGTGTCTTTGTAGTAACTGGGTGTATCAATACACCATCCAAAGTGTAATTAGGAAGGATACCTGTATCTTTGTAGTGACTGGGTATATCGATACACCATCCAAAGTCTAATTAGTAACCTCACCATGCTCAAAGTGATATTCAGTGCTTTTTTTTTTTTTTTTTTTTTTACACATCTACCAATCAGTGCCCCTCTTTTTGGTCTTTGTGGTTGAATCTGTCAGTAACTGTGTAGTTGTGGTTAGTAGTTGTGTTGTTGTGGTCAATATTGGTGTGGTTCTGGTCGGTAGTTGTGTGGTCAGTAGTTGTGTGGTTGTGGTCGGTACTCAAGCCCCCTATTCCAGACCAGTCTACACATTTAAAGTTTGAATGGTGTTTTAAATCAACAGTACCAGTGCCCGTCTTGTTTTGGTGCTGGTAGCTTTAACAGTTCAAGAACAGTGACACATCCAAATATTTAGGGTTATCCCAATCAGATTGTATGAACACTTAAAACTGCTACAGTTCAAAAATGATGAACGGTATCAAAAAGCCGTACGGGTCTTTCTATGAACTAGGGTACCAGTGAGCATTTCCTGTAGTGGACAACTGTTAGGAGCTATTACAAAGTCATTCATAATAATTTGTCTTCATGTGAATACATTAAGATATAAAAGGGTAACATAGATACATTCAATATCATTTATGAATTAAATCAAATCGTATCTCCCTATGCTACAGTTTGAAAACAATGTAATGGGCGCACACATCCACCCTAATGTATGTGATTGCAAAATCCAATGATTCAAGCAGAAAGAGTAACTTTCGTATGATTTAATAAAACAAATCGATATTGTCATTAACAGGGCTTTTTCAATAATTGCGCATAATAGTTGTTTCATGTTTTTCTGTCTCGCCGTTTAGTTGCGTGGGGACGTTCTCACGCAACATCAGCCGACTCAAGAAAGGACTTTCTGAATGACAGTCAAGTGACAAAGAGCTTGTGTGACACTGCACACGATTTAGCAACAGCCAACTTGATATTTTGACATCCAAATGTGGGTGAGGTTAAATGTGGAATGCCTGGTCAGGTGCACAGCCAACACTTCCTGTCCTTTCAAAGTAGGACGTTACCCTTCTAACTCCATTCTAGTCATCTCTTAATAAATGTATTAATATCGTGCCACGCTGCCGAGATGAGGTACGATTTCCACATTTCTGCATAAGATTTAGTGTGTATTGACTTATTAATGAACTGCTGTTACTGTAAACGGTTAGCTGACTGGTATAGCCTAGCTAAATAGTTATCCATTGGTAATGTTATTAAATTATGCTATACAGAAGAAACAACAGTATGTATTGTTAAACCAAAGATATGCCCTGGCTATAGTTAGTCAGTGGTTGCACATCTAACTAGCTGGAATGAAGCAAGGGTGTGAATAGTAGACATGTAAATATATCCTTTCACTGTTTACAGCAGGTCTCCAGCTACCCAGACTTGCCTGATCAGCCTGCTAGGGCGCCGTGGTTGTGTCCAGTTTACACCTGTTCAAATCTGTGTGTGTATAGCAAAGGAATGAATAAACAACTAACTGATGCCTCAAGTGTCGTTCTGTCGAGAAACAAACCCTGGCCCCTGGCCCCTAGACACTTGTGGAGAATTGGGAAATAACACCAACATTCAACCAAGTCTATCAGAGGGTAAGGTGGAGATCTCACAATGTTACCACCCATCAATTCCTCTCCGATCTCCACAAATGTCTAGACTCTGAGCAGTAGGGGCTAGGGGTTGTTTCTGGACAGGCCATGACTGCTATGGTAGCTCCGTCAGTCAGTCTGGCACTGTCAAAATACAAAATAAAAGTGGTCAAATACTTGCTTCCTCTGTCCTTGGGAAAATCTCAATTGCCTTTTCTTAATTCGTTGCATCCTCTCTCGTTTCCTTCTCAAACCCGATTGGCTGAGAAGGTCAGAAGTCCCTCCCCTCTCACCTTCTTATCCAATGAGTTTTGAAAAGGAGGCGAGGACCGAGAATGTAAGGAATGAAGGAAACGCAATTCAAATTCCCCCCTTGTTTCCTCCGTTCCTCACCTCCCACTCAAAGCACATTAGGGGGGAGGAGGCAACGTTCCTCCCCTCGGGCTCCGATGCACTTTCAAGGAGAGGCAAGGAGTGGAGGAAACAAGGACAGAGGGAGCAAGAATGTGATGTCTAGTTCACACCCACACACACATACACATTCACTGCTTGAAGGGTATACTGATTATAATGATGTCGTTATTGGTTATTATTATGGACAATTATTTTGTTGACAGAACCCATTGTATTATATTATTGTATTAAATTATTATATCAACTATAAAAAAATATATATAGAAAAGCTGTTTTATCTTTTTCATTGTTCTGGAAGGTTTAGCATGGCTATAAATGATAGAGAAGTGAACTAAAGCACAAACAGACCTGGCTAATAGGCATAATAAAGAAACATGCGGTGTCCGTGTGACATTTTGAATGACATGTGGATGTTTCGTTGTTGCTAGGAGTTATGGTCTCATTGTGCCTACCTAGACTCTTAATCCTGGTACTACACATGTGAAGCTGTGAGAAAATCATATTTAAATGTATATCAAACCATTTTGAAATGTTGAGCCTGATGTCACACATTGGCCCCTTTTTTATTTATAGATAGACCCATGCAGGCAACCTATTCCAGACCGGTCTGCAAGTTTTAATGTTTGAATAGCGTTTGTAGCTTAAACGGTGGAATAGTACTTACGACCAGAATGTTTCCAATTGAAGTCTATGGCCATTGAAATGCATTAGGATTTATGTAAATATGGCTGTAGTGTGAAAAGTATGAGTGGTATCAAGAAATAGTTTTTCAAGCAATCTGGATGTGAATTTTTGTGTTGATGGCTTTTACGTTTTTGCCGCTACAGGTGGCTGTGGAATGATAATAAAAAGTATGAACAGCTTCTAAAATTCTATTAAAATCTATTAATTCCTCAGGCTACTGTCAGTATTTTACTTAAACAATAAGGCACATTAGCATTAGCTCAGATTGATGAGCTATAGATTTCACTGGAGCCCAAATCAATCCTCAGAGATGATTAAGATAAACTATATTCTTACATGTCATGCTGATTAGTGTTGAATATTAATATTAAAGAATACATTTTTTTAATTTCTTGATTTGTTTAACCTTTATTTAACCAGGAGAAGCACCTTGAGACACCGTTTTCGTTTGCAAGGAAGACCTAGCCAAGAAGGCAGCAATGGGCTTCAAGAGAACTTCAGAATGCATAGCAAGTTCTCAGTTCTGGAGCCTGGACTTGGGAAGGGTTTGCACCAGGTGGAAAGTTATGAAACAGCTGTAAGAGATTGAATATATAACAAACAAAATGTTCAAACTTTGCATCACGGTGCAAACATTGGTACAAGCAATAGTTACATCTACAGAGCCATGGTAAGTCCTAATGTGCCTTATGAGGGCTATCTCATTTAAAGACTGATGGGTGAAGTGGCGTCCACTATCGGCCTCCCACATGGCAACCTATTTCCTATATAGTACACTACTTTTGGAGTCCATAGGCGACCAAAATAGGGCTCTGTTCAAAAGTAGTGCACTATGTAGTGCATAGGGTGCCATTTGGGGTGCAGACACTGTTTCATTTAATAACCAACATAATTAAAAGCCCCTCCACAGAGAGTGAATACACACATTTCCCTTATGAAAGATATTACACTAGGTTAACATGACTTCGCGGCATAAAAACCTGTCCTTGGTGGTGGTGTACCTGGTTAATATTCCAGACACGGAAGAACAGGCACTCACCGTCTGCTCTTTCAAACACAATGGTCACGCTCTGCTCTAACGGGTGCATTAGCCATTTCATTGACCTGAATTGCTCCCTAGTTCTATGCATACAGGATAGAGAAAGTAGCATCTTGAAGTGAAGGGGGCACTGGTCAACTGATTGGCTGATGATCAATACATCAAGTGTATTGTCCCAGTGGTAATCCATCTAAAGAGTGATGATTGATTCAAAAAGGGGTGAGGAGCATTGACTCAAGAATAGGTAGGAATTTTATCAAAAAGGGCTGGGAATTGACTTGACTCAAAGGGTGATGATTGACTCGACAAAAGGGTGATGATTGACTCGACAAAAGGGTGATGATTGACTCGACAAAAGGGTGATGATTGACTCGACAAAAGGGTGATGATTGACTCGACAAAAGGGTGATGATTGACTCGACAAAAGGGTGATGATTGACTCGACAAAAGGGTGATGATGGACTCGACAAAAGGGTGATGATGGACTCGACAAAAGGGTGATGATGGACTCGACAAAAGGGAGATGATGGACTCGACAAAAGGGTGATGATTGACTCGACAAAAGGGTGATGATTGACTCGACAAAAGGGTGATGATTGACTCGACAAAAGGGTGATGATTGACTCGACAAAAGGTTGATGATTGACTCGACAAAAGGGTGATGATTGACTCGACAAAAGGGTGATGATGGACTCGACAAAAGGGTGATGATGGACTCGACAAAAGGGTGATGATGGACTCGACAAAAGGGTGATGATGGACTCGACAAAAGGGTGATGATGGACTCGACAAAAGGGTGATGATGGACTCGACAAAAGGGTGATGATTGACTCGACAAAAGGGTGAGAATGGACTCGAGAAGGGGTGAGGTATGACGCCGAGGATGTCCTACAATGAACGCCACACACACACACACACTGTCCTTGACTACCGCACTGTCGTCTTTCTGCACGTGTCGTCCTTTTGCACTCCTTAACAGCTGGGGGTTGGAATTGTTTATTTTCTTTCCGGTTTTCGGTTCTGTTCCCCGAATCAGTTTCAAACCACTGCTAACAACCAATAACCTTACCCTGAGAGGGGGGGTCACAGGCACAGGCTTTACAGCTCTCCATGAAATTGTCATATTTCTTCATGTGCTTTGCGCGGATGTTCTGTCTTCACAAAATTGCCAGGACAAAAGGGTAAAACCAAGGGGCTTAACATTCCTTTTGTTACATGCGATGCACAGTATTGTCATGCCTGCTCTTCAAGGTCTCTGTTGGTACGTCGGCAAAGACTCAAGGTCCTACTCTCTGCACCATCTGCACATCTCAGACCTTGTGCTGTGGCACCTGAACAGTCCACGTCACCATTGAGCCTCTTTGGTAATTTCCGCTTCCAGGAAAGAAAGTTGAGCTAGGATTACACTTTAATCCCCTCTACCCACACTCTTGGAGAGTGTTGCACTCTCACAGAGACCATCAAAGCTTTTGTTGTCAGGCAATGATCTTTCCCTTGCGTGTGTAGATTGATGAGGGGGGGGGGAAACTATTTCATCACTTTTAGAAGAAGGCTGTAACCTAACAAAATGTGGAGAGAGAAACGAACATTAGACTTCAATCAGGTCATTTTTTGGGTCGCCAAAAATATGCCTTAACCAGTTTCCAAGTGGGTGGTGCTTCAGTTGACTGGGACGTTGTGATCTTTTTATTATGTGAACTAGAAATACCGCTTCCTCCCTCGATTAAAGTATTTTGCAGAACGGAGAGAGAGGTTTTACATGATGTGAAAGTTCATTAATGAAGATGTTCTGCAGTTTCACATCATGTATGATAGTGAAACAATTCACCATCCATGAGATGTTTAAAAACTATAGTTCCCTCTAGTTCGCTCAATACATACTGTACTATAGAGCCTATTGTTCTACACAGGTCGATATACAGTACCAGTCAAAAGAACTACTCATTCAAGGGTCTTTATATACATTTTGATTTGTTCAACACTTGTTTGGTTACTACATGATTCCATATGTGTTATTTCATAGTCTTGATGTCTTCACTATTATGCTACAATGTAGAAAATAGTGAAAATAAAGGAAAAACCCTTGAATGAGTAGGTGTGTCCAAACTTTTAACTGGTAATGTAAGTCTGACAGACATAATTCACCTGCAATCTGAAAGGCTCTCAAGTTTTCTAACTTCAATAGGTCTATTAAACGGATTCTGAGTACGGAGCTGTAATAGGGTCCATACATGTTCATTAACAGTGGCATTCTACAGTACAGAGCAAAGTTTTCCATGGTGACGTCAGTTTGCTACCGAGTCGGGGATATGTCAAACAATGGAAGAATAGACGGGTGGGTTGACGACGTCATTGAAATAATGTGCATGCAACTCGGAGGTAAAAGGCTGTGTGTTGTCTTCTGAACGGTGTGAGAAAAAAATGTGGTATTTACCTGATTTTGTTTGATATTATTAGTTAGTAATTTATACTTAACGAATAGAAAGACATTTCTGTCCTGCTAGTGTCTGTGTTTTTATGGTCTCCAACTTTAGTTCCCTGCAGCTAATCTGGGCGTATGGTCACCAGAGATGGCTTGAGCTGACAAATGAGTTGACGACTGCATTACATAGACAAGAATGTGTTTTACTAGGGATAGCTTAGGAGTAGAACAATCCCTCATTGTCTCAAAATCATCCGTGTATCTGGGAGACTAAGCCAGGGTGGGGTTAAGAAAACAACCCACGTGCAGATAACGACAGGATGAACCCAGAGTGGCTTATGATTCTCCTTGGTCTGCATGGGAGGGGTTGAACCAACCATGACTGAGCATTGTTAGTGTCAGCTATATATAGTACTCTGCATTTGTGTAAAGGTTAGGTTACTCGGTCCAACACTCAAGGGTGTGGGTTCGACCAGCCTCATCATTGCAATAATGAATTGATATTGAATAAAGATGATTGTTTGAAGAAATGACAAAGTCTCTCTCACTTGATTAGAATATTCCATGACAACAATTAGATAGCTGGCAACAATGACAAGAAGCTGCTGTGTGGTGAATCGTAGATGGCTTCTTTCAACGAGATGTATCTTGTTCTTGATACCATCTCTTGTTGTGGTTTGACTCGTGAACGGTGTATTTGAGCGCCTATTGGGCAAATGTATTCATGTTGTCAATAAACAATTGCAGACGAAATATAGCTTACATGTCAATAATCCTTTTATTGTAAGCCAACCCTGTCTGTTTTTGCCTCGTAGTTGCGCACACATCGGGTTTTGTTGGTAAACACCTCACCCGTCTATATGAATATTCGTTGATTGAGAGCATCCAGTTGCAGCACCTGCATGAACCAGTTGCTTTACCAGACAAGTGCCACGTTCTGCTCGTGCATATCAGTGATTAAAACATTTATTAAAGTAAGTAATCATATCTGTTGTCATTGAAATAGTTTATTTTTGTCTGAATGGCATGCATTATATTGACTGGCTTGGCATGTGGACTGTAGACAAGGAGGCAAGGGAATGCTTTTAAGAGACAAAAGAAGAGAGAACCAATTCATGTGCCTGTGGAGACTGCAGATGGGGGGAGAGAGAGAGAGAGAGTGTGTGTTTCTGTAACTGTGCAGACTTCAGAAGAGCAGACACCCAGTAGGTGAGGAAGCCTTACATAGTCAGGGTGTCACAAAGGTGCAGGTTTCCGGTTGAGCCTCCAGGAGATTTGAATGAAAAAGAAAGTTACCTTTGGAGAGGTCCTGGCACTCAACTCTTCACTTTAATTGCCTGCACAGTACGCTGGTGCTTAAGAGATTCCCATAGGTGTTCATTTTCTCCTATATTCTCTGCAGCTTCCGCCTCCATTAACATTTCATTGACGTCATTGGGAGAGAAAAAAAACAGAGCTAGCATCCCCGATTTCGCAGAGACCCGATTCCATTCCCACACACACACACACACACACACACACAGAGAGAAAAACCCTGCGTGGGCTGATTGCAGTTATTGAGCACTGCGTCTGTCTGAATGACAGCACATTACACAGACTGAACAAAAACAGACGTCAATGACCAGATAGAGAGAGGGAGGGTCGAGGATGCATAGAGAGCGAGGGAGAGAGAGAGGGAATGAATGAATGACGGACAAATAAAGCCTACTGATCTTGACAGTGTGTGAGAGATGATAGGAGGAGGGAGAAAGTGAGGCTGGATCAGAAGGTGTCGACACACAGGGTCTCCAGAGATGGAAGGGTGGAAGTAAACCCGAAAATCTAGGACTTAATAATTCAATAATATAGCAGCCATGTCTGCAGCCATCGCTGCTGTCGATTGCATCTCAAACAAGAGATAGTCACCAGGCTTCTCAAAAGGCATATGCATGATATTACCAGACAGGATTGATGTCAACACACAGACAAACCTGTCTTACCATATATTTTCATGCAGGTGTCTCATGGATCGATAGGTGCATAAGAGGTTTTCTGGTAGAGGCATGGGTGAGGGGAAGAGAATATCATATAATAATAATAATCTATGCCATTTAGCAGACACTTTAATTCAGAACGACTTATAAGTCCCAGCGGGAATCAAACCCAGGATTCTTTCAAGTACCATGCCCTACCAACTGAGCCACACAGGACCACAGAGGAGATCCAATGTGACTAGACAAAACATGGCTAGGAGAAATAAAACATTGCCTCCCAGCATGCCTGCTGCCCTACTGACAACACCTCATACACCTACACTAGGAGAGCACAGAACCGCGGCAAAACCGCAAGCTACCAAGAGAGGATTGTTTTGACAGAATTATGTCACTCTAAGTGACACAGATCCTCAAGGTGCCCCAGTTTCACAGTGTGGCTGTGGGGTTGTGAAATCTGTAATGTAATCACCACCCAGTTCATGCTGAGGACACTCTTTGAACTTATGGACTGCTGCTAAACGAGCCCAATACTACGAATCTGGTTTGAAGAGTTAGCGAGGTAACTTTTGTCAACTCTGAGCTTCTCTGGATAACCGACGACACAAAAGTGGGACACTTTTTAGTCCGGTACATTTCTATGGCACCGAATCCTTCAGAACAAACCTGCTCCAGGGCAGGCTAACTCAGAGCTAAATCCACTTATCCTGAATGAAGTGTAAGAGCCAACGCTGGCGTAGAGAAGCAGGTACGGAGAGTGAACATTTTAATAGTGCCAGGGAGGAAGAGCGGGAGCAGTCGTGACAGTACCCCCCCTCTAGGGGCGCCACCCGGTGTCCCACCTGTACTAGCCTGACGGGCCGGCCGAGGCATGGGCGCTGGAACAGCCACATGGGGCGTAGGAGCCTGTCGAACCGGTCGAGACGTGGGAGCCTGATGATCCCGCTGGGACGTGGGAGCCTGATGAGCCGGCTGAGGCATAAAACCCTGATGATCCAGCGGAGGCCTGACATGGGATGGGCGCCTTCCGAGCCAACCGGGGCAAGGAAACCTCTCGAGCCAGCTGAGGCACCCCCGGTTCCATCGGTGGCGGCCCCCGGACCCGACGTCACCACCAACTGAAACGCCAGCACTCACCGATGCTTCGTTTAATGGTTTCTGCATCCTGTAAGAGTACTACTCCGCTGTAGTAGAGAAGCAGGTATGGAGAGTTAACATTCAATATAGCACGGACATGGAACAGTACACGAACAGCGTCAGAACAGGGTAACAAAATGACAAATGACAATTAATGATGAAGAGGGCAACAGAGCTGGCGAACAGACAGATATAGGGAAGGAAATAACACAGGGGATTGAGTCAGGTGAGTGCAATGAACCGCTGCTGCGCGTGACGAGGGACGCAGGTGTGCGTAATGATGGTGGCAGGAGTGCGTAATGCAGGGCAGCCCGGCGCCCTCGAGTGCCAGGGAGGGAGAACGGGAGCAGTCGTGACAGTACCCCCCCCCTCTAGGGGCGCCACCCAGCGTCCCACCTGGACTAGCCTGACGGGCCGGCCGAGCATGGGCGCTGGACCAGCCGGCTGGGGCGCAGGAGCGCGGGGAACTGGCAAAGGCGTAGGAGCTTGGTGAACCGGCAGACCTGACGAACCGGCAGAGGCGTAGGAGCCTGAAACCGGCAGAGGCGTGACAGTTTGTGCCGTGAGTCGAGGACCAATCAAATTAGATTCCCTCCCTCTCGCAAAGAGTCCTCTCTCATTAATTCTCCAGACCATGTTTGAGGAAGAAAACGGACTAAATATTTTATTCATTTTGTGTGTTAAAAATAGTCATATTCAAATACATATAACACATCAAATTTAATAATGTAACAGGATGCATTTGGAACTTCACATGCAGTAAAACCTTTCTATGACTTGATACTATTTTATCGATAGGAGTGGGGGAAAGCAATGGTATGCGTAAGAAACAGTGTGTGAGAGATGATAGGAGCAGGGAGAAAGTGAGGCTGGATCAGAAGGTGTCGACACACAGGGTCTCCAGAGATGGGTCTCTCATTGCTATGCAGACGACACACAACTAATCTTCTCCTTTCCCCCTTCTGATAACCAGGTGGCGAATCGCATCTCTGCATGTCTGGCAGACATATCAGTGTGGATGACGGATCACCACCTCAAGCTGAACCTCGGCAAGACGGAGCTGCTCTTCCTCCCGGGGAAGGACTGCCCGTTCCATGATCTCGCCATCACGGTTGACAACTCCATTGTGTCCTCCTCCCAGAGCGCTAAGAACCTTGGCGTGATCCTGGACAACACCCTGTCGTTCTCAACTAACATCAAGGCGGTGGCCCGTTCCTGTAGGTTCATGCTCTACAACATCCGCAGAGTACGACCCTGCCTCACACAGGAAGCGGCGCAGGTCCTAATCCAGGCACTTGTCATCTCCCGTCTGGATTACTGCAACTCACTGTTGGCTGGGCTCCCTGCCTGTGCCATTAAACCCCTACAACTCATCCAGAACGCCGCAGCCCGTCTGGTGTTTAACCTTCCCAAGTTCTCTCACGTCACCCCGCTCCTCCGCTCTCTCCACTGGCTTCCAGTTGAAGCTCGCATCCGCTACAAGACCATGGTGCTTGCCTACGGAGCTGTGAGGGGAACGGCACCTCAGTACCTTCAGGCTCTGATCAGTCCCTACACCCAAACAAGGGCACTGCGTTCATCCACCTCTGGCCTGCTCGCCTCCCTACCACTGAGGAAGTACAGTTCCCGCTCAGCCCAGTCAAAACTGTTCGCTGCTCTGGCACCCCAATGGTGGAACAAACTCCCTCACGACGCCAGGACAGCGGAGTCAATCACCACCTTCCGGAGACACCTGAAACCCCACCTCTTCAAGGAATACCTAGGATAGGATAAAGCAATCCTTCTGACCCCCCCCCCCCTTAAAAGATTTAGATGCACTATTGTAAAGTGGCTGTTCCACTGGATGTCATAAGGTGAATGCACCAATTTGTAAGTCGCTCTGGATAAGAGCGTCTGCTAAATGACTTAAATGTAAATGTAAAGAAAGATGTCACCAGCTAGTTACAGTTAAGCTTAAGTAGATCTAGCTAGATTCGTAGTATAGACTTTTTGTCAGTAGGCGAAAAACAAGACAAAACAACGAAAAATGGCCTTACGGTGGGAAGAACTGAATTGAGGGTCAAAACAAAACAAGGCTTCACTTCAAGTGGCCTAGGGTGGTCTGGTGGTCTAAGCTGCGGTCTCTGGAACACATAAATCGCTGCAACATGGGTTTGAATCTGGCCCACTGCTCTTTCAGCATTTATCTTTCCTCTCCTATCTCTCCTGCCCCACTCCTTTAAACAGAGAAAAAAGTTTACTTCAGTATTGACATAAAGAAAGTCCTGATTCATCCCCAATCTAGAGTTACCAGCTGTGTGTCACCTGAATGCGTCATCACAGCACTGAGCGCTGTAATGGGAATAAGTCCCATCGGACAGCTGAGCACTACGCAGTCATCTGAGTCAACAGGTGCAATGATATTGAAATTAGCAAATTCTGTGCAATCATGCATACCAGGAAGGATAGCTATCATCATGGCGCCAGCTAATAGGGATACAAATAAAGATTAAAGAGCAGTTGAACCAAAAAGACGATGCATCTGGTTGTAAAAATGGCCTACGTTGCATCGACATTAGCCAAAACCAGAATTGAGATGATGCACACTTGCATCCCAAGTGCCACAAGTGTCGATATTCCAAAGTTCAAAACCCATTTGCGAGACCTTCGTGTTCTACCGCGACCTGTTATGTAACATGATTTGTTATGAGAGACTGTCAGACAGACGCGCACACTGGTAATAGGTAGTGAGAAAGTTGTAAAAAACAAGACGCTGATTTAGCTAACGTGGCCTGCCTACTCAATGTGCCTGCTAGCTACTAGCTAGCCTTATTGACAATGGAAATAGCTGGTGATTTTGGGCACTGATAAACACTGGCAACTGCACCGCCCGCAACCGCAGGGCTCTCCAGAGGGTGGTGCGTTCTGCCCAACGCATCATCGGGGTCAAACTCACTGCCCTCCAGGACGGCTACAGCACCCAATGTCACAGGAAGGCCAAAAATATCATCAAGGACAACAACCGCCCGAGCCACTGTCTGTTCACCCCGCTATCATCCAGAAGGCGAGGTCAGTACAGGTGCATCAAAGCTGGGACCGAGAGACTGAAAAACAGCTTCTCTCTCTCAAGGCCATCAGACTGTTAAATAGCCATCACTACGCGGTTCCACCCGGTTACGTAACCTTGTACCTTAGAGGATGCTGCCCTAATATACATAGACTTGAAATCACTGGCCACTTTAATATTGGAACACTAGTCACTTTAATAATGTTTACATATTTTTGCTTTACTCATCTCATATGTATATACTGTATTCTATTTTACTGTATTTTAGACTATGCCACTACGACATTGCTCATCCTAATATTCATATTTTCCTTAATTCCATTATTTTACTTAGGTTTACTTAGGTTTGTGTGCATTGTGTGTGTTGTTGTGAATTGCACTGTTGGAGATAGAAACACAAGCATTTTGCTACATCCGCAATAACATCTGCTAAACATGTGTATGTGACCAATAACATTTGATTTGATTTACGATAGTTTGACAGCTTGTAGACAAGTTGTAGACATGTTCTCAGAAATCAGTCTTGAGCGCAGACGATTTGATACTGTCTGCAGTCCACAACTAGCTCTCATGCAAATCTTTTTACTTGAGAAAACACTGCACCAAACACATATGTAAATTGCGTGACTAAGAACTCTACAAATGTTGTATTTATTTATCTTAATTTGGACTATTTTGAGGGTAAAATGTTGCTACTGTGAGTCAAGAGGGACAAACAACAATAAATGCTAGGGTATGATATACACTACAGTACAAGACCAAAAGTATATGGAAAATATATTTTTATAAAATAATGAATATGGTGTGAGATGACAAATTGTTCACCCCAATCAACTGTACTCTCTATGGCCATCAATGACATAAATCGTTCCCTTTATTTTAGTGCCAGCCCATGTGTGAGGCCTGAATGCGAGCCTGTCCACTATGATTACAGATGCTGCAAATCAATGACGGCAGAAGCTTAGGAGTGGTCGACGCTGACGGCACTCACTTCCGAATGACGCACATCGGAGAGGAAAGAACACCCGTACCACAGGAGAACAGCTGGACTGTGAAAAACATGGCAAAAAAAAGGTAACAGTGTCTCATAAGTGACTGTGAAAGGAAGTAGAACCTTGTTTTGGCACCTGCTAGAAAGTACAAAGCACACACAGCAATAGCCTGCCGTGTTGAAAACATGAACACAACATTAATATCCAACCACACTACACAAGGAAGTGCCATATCTGCTTTTAGACTGTGATCTAATCGAACAGTTTCTTTGTCCCGTTACACCCTCTCTCTCCCGAGAAAGAGTAAAAGAAATCGAGAACATGAGTCATTTCACATCAATAGTATTTTTGCTCAGTCCTCCAAAAATAACTCAAATGTTTTGGTCTTTTTTCGTCATAGTATCCCAACTAGAAGTCCTGTATTGCTATGCCTTGTCCACTACACGACTCACAGTTCAGCCAGTAAGGGAAGGGCTTAAGGCGTGCTTCCCATCCTAAACAGTTTGGGCATATACTATGAGGTCATTTTGTGATGTTTGTTTGTTTTTTGATCTTCGGCAATGTTTTTTTGCGACTGTTCGTGCACAGGTGATTTTTTTCTTGAGGCAAGCTAAGTTCAAAGCCAACGTCTACGCCCCTTCGTCGGTCATTGGTCAACAGTAGGGCTTCTTCAAAGAACTGTCATTCAACTGTCATCCCCCAGTTTTACCATTGGAATATGATACAAAATGAGGCAACGGTATGCTTTATTGACATGCGGACGCCTCCGAGTGGTCAGGTAGGCTGTTTGGAGTCATTACAGTTTTCAGTACCAGTCAAAAGTTTGGACACACCTACTCATTCAAGTGTTTCTCTTTATTTTTTATATTTTCTGCATTGTAGAATAATAGTGAAGACATCAAAACTATGAAATAACACATATGGAATCATGTAGCACGCTCTTGGCATTCTCTCAACCAGCTTCACCTGGAATGCTTTTTCAACAGTCTTGAAGGAGTTCCCAGATATGCTGAGCACTTGTTGGCTGCTTTTCCTTCACTCTGTGGTACAACTCACCCAAAACCATCTCAATTCGGTTGAGGTCGGGTGATTGCGGAGGCCAGGTCATCTGATGCAGCATTTCATCACTCTTCTTGGTCAAATATCCCTTACACAGCCTGGAGGTGTGGTTGGTACCAAAAATTTAAAATTTGGACTCAAACCAAAAGACAGATTTCCACTGGTCTAATGTCTATTGCTCGTGTTTCTTGGCCCAAGCAAGTCTCTTTTTTTTATTATTGGTGTCCTTTATTAGTGGTTTCTTTGCAGAAATTCGACCACGAAGGCCCGATTCACGCAATCTCCTCTGAACAGTTGTTGAGATGTGTCTGTTACTTGAACTCTGTGAAGCATTTATTTGGGCTGCAATCTGAGGTGTAGTTAACTCTAATGAATTTATCCTCTGCAGCAGAGGTACCTCTGGGTCTTCCTTTCCTGTGGCGGTTCTCATGAAAGCCCGTTTCATCATGGCGCTTCATGGTTTTTGCGACTGCACTTGAAGAAACTTTCAAAGTTCTTGACATTTTCCAGCTCATTTATAATATCATATATGATAAATATTACTGTTCACTACATTCTCACCTGTTGACATTTCCCCCATTTTATTGTGTTAGTCTGAATTTAAAATTGATTACCTTTAATGAATTTGTAAACATTTTGAAAAACGTAATTCCACTTTGACATTATGTGGCTTGTCAAAGTCAAGCGCAGAATTTCAAACACCAATTCAACCACAAAGACCAGGGAGATGTTCCAATGCCTCGCAAAGAAGGGAACCTATTGGTAGATGGGTAAACAAATAAAAAGCAGACAGTGACTATCCCTTTGAGCAATGTGAAGTTATTAATTACTCTTTGGATGGTGTATCAATACACCCAGTCACTACAAAGATACAGGTGTGCTTCCTAACTCAGTTGCCAAACATGAAAGGATCCGCTCAGGGATTTCACAAAAGGGTCAATTGTGTCTTTAATACAATTAGAGTTTAATGGCTGTTGTAATATTTGTGTTGTGGAGAAATGACCAGACAGGAGACGGGAGTACAGTTAGTTTTCCTTTAGTCAAAACCTCCTCGTGCTCTACAATTCTCCCGGGCACACTAGTGCGCATGTGCATTTCCTATTAGGTGTAGTAACGTAACACTGTCGTAATACATCACTGCTTAGTAACAGCATAGTAACTAATATAAACAGATGTAGATCCCAGACACTACACTCCTCCCCCATAGTTTCTAACTCCCAGAGAACAAGGTAAATATGTTAGGGAACTACTAATGCAATATCTGAACAATGCATTCTTAACATTTTTCAACTACTGGGTTGAAGCAGACTTTTCAGAGCCCAGCACAAATCCAGGGGATTATTCTGCCCCGAAGATGGAGTTTGTGTCCTAATAACTAACCCAGGTAATGTCGTTTTTCTTTCCTTTTATCTAGGACATATTAAAGTGTTTGTTTGTTTTACTATCTGTTACCTTAAACAGCTCAACTCACAGGTCAAGCTTTTGAGGTGCCCTTCGCTGTCGAATAGGATATCTCCGCTCCTCCTGGGCTTCCGGTAGTGGGCCAGGTTCGGGTGGAAGGTCAGGCTCCGTCTCTCCCGTACGTCCACAGTCAGGAGAATAGTCCTGGGGGTCGTTATTGTTCTCTCAGCGTGTCTCTGCTGGGGCGTTGGACCGTAGCAGATGATCCACATGAACGTTGACCTGGCGATGACCAATTTGGACTTGGTAAGTCAAAGGTCCTTTGCGTTGCAAGATCACACCTGAGTTCCACAGGCTCTTGAAATGTCTGAAATCACGTACCATCAACCTCTCTCCTTCTTTGAATTCTCTGACAGTCTTTGAGTGTCTGTCATGAGCTTTCTTCTGCTGTAGCTGGTGCTTTGCCACAGTGCTTGACAAGTCTGGTTTCAACAATGTCAGGCGGGTACGTGGTTGGCGTCTCAGAAACAGTTCAGCTGGTGTACATTCCGTTACTGTGTGTGGTGTGTTGCGGTAAGTAAACAGGAACCGGGGAAGCCTTTGTTGGGTGGGCACAGACTGAACCTCGAGTCTAGTCCAGGCCTTCTTAAAGGTTTGCACGGCTCTCTCCGCTGCTCCATTTGATGCCGGATGGTAAGGTGGTGACAGGATGTGCCTTACTCCATTGTTCTTGAGAAACATTTCAAAATCGTTTGACGTGAAAGGAGGGCCATTGTCCGATACGAGCTCCTTGACTAGTCCAAAGGATGCGAACAGGTGTCTGAGAAGATTGATGGTCTTCTCAGCTGTGGTCAGTTGAGTAGGGAACACTTCCATCCACTTGGAATGGACATCAACGACAACAAGGAAATGTTGCTTGTCAATCTCGGCGTAATCCACATGGATGCGTTCCCAAGGTGTAGCAGCCCAGGACCATGGATGAAGAGGTGCAGCAGCAGTCTTGTTGCAAACAGCTTCACAAGGTGAGCAGTGGCCTACATGCTGTTGAATGTCCTGATCCAGTCCAGGCCACCACAGATAACTGCGAGCGAGTGCTTTCATTCGAGTGATCCCTGGATGTCCCTCATGCAGGTCAGATAGTAGTCTCCTCTGGAATTTGTGAGGTACCACCACCCTTGATCCCCACAGAACACATCCTTGATCAGTGGACAACTGGTCTTTCTTGTCGATGAATGGACGAAGGTTATCGTCATTTACGAAGTTTGGCCAACCTCCTAATGTTAAGTCCAAGACTTTGGAAAGCACTGGATCTTTCCTTGTTTCCTCTGCTATGTCTGAAGCAGATATGGGCAGTTCGTCAATGAGAGAGATCTGGAAGACTGCTCTATCATCTTCACTGTCGGAGTCACTATTGCATGGTAGTCTTGATAGTGCATCTGCATTTGCGTGATCACTGGATCGTCTGTACTCAATCTCGTAGTCGTAGGCTAACAATATCAGAGCCCAACGTTGCATTCGAAGTGCAGCAAGGGTTGGTTTAGCTGATTTTGGTCCAAGGATGGCCAACAGTGGCTTGTGATCTGTCAGCAGTTGGAACTTCCTTCCGTACAGGTATTTGTAAAACTTATTCACTCCGAATATTATGCTCAGGGCTTCCTTCTCAATTTGAGCATAATTTTTCTCACTTGGTGACAGAGTCCGTGATGCAAATGCAATAGGGTGTTCTTCACCTGACGATAGAACATGTGAGATGACGGCTCCTACTCCGTATGGAGATGCATCACACGCGAGTCTCAGCTTCATCTCTGTGTTGTAGTGGGCAAGCCACTTGCTCTTTAGCAGACGCTGTTTGCAAGTCTTGAATGCTTCTTCGCATTGTGGGGACCAATTCCACTTTGTATCGGCCTGCAGCAGTTGGTGAAGCGGATGCAACAATGTGGACAAGTTTGCCACAAACTTTCCGTAACAGTTCAGGAGCCCCAAAAATGACCTCAGCTCTGAGATATAAGGTGCTCTCCAATGGTTGGTGCTGACACGAGGATGTCGTCCATGAAGCACACAACGTTGTCTATACCGTCCAAGATCTGATCCATTGTGTGTTGGAATATCGCTGGAGCTGTCGAGATTCCGTAGGCTAAGCGATTGAATCTGAATAGCCCCTTGTGTGTATTGATGGTCAGATACTGTTCTGACTCGGGATCCAGCTTCAGTTGCTGATAAGCGAATGCCAGGTCCAGCTTACTGAAAACCTTCCCACCAGCTAGAGTGGCAAACAGATCTTCAGCGTTTGGTAGTGGATATTCCTCTGGTAGTATGCAGCGGTTTACTGTGACCTTGTAGTCACCGCACATTCTGACGGTCTTGTCTTTCTTTGGGACTACAACAATCGGAGCGGCCCAGTTGCTCCTCGCTACTTTCGTGATTATGTTATTCTTCTGTAGGCGGTCCAGTTCCTTCTCTACTGCTTCCTTAAGAGCATAGGGAACTGGACGTGGTTTGTGAAAGATAGGCTTGGTTCCTTCTTGCACTCTGACTTTTGCTGTGAAGTCTTGTATTTCGCCGTAGCCATCTTTGAAAAGTTCTTTGTGCTTCTCCAGCATGTTAGTGAGTGTAGCCTGCCTCACTGGTTTATCCTTTCTCAGACTGAAGATTTCTCCCCAGTTCAAGTTGATCTTTTGTAGCCAGTTTCTGCCTAGCAAGGCTGATTTTTCTCCTTTAACAATGACAAGCGGTAGTGTCCACTCCTTCCCCTCATACCGGACTGGTACCTGGATCTGCCCTAACACAGGAATAGTGTCACCAGTGTATGAAGAAAGGCAGATGGACGCTGGCTGAAGAGGGCACTCTTTCAGTTTTTCTTTGTAGAGTCTCTCTGGAACCAGAGATACAGACGCTCTGGTGTCCAGCTGCATTTTTACCGGTTTTCCCGCTAACTCCATGTTGAGATAGATTCCATCTTTTTGTTGTTGAGCTGTGTACACTGTGAACAGTTCCAATACTGTTTCACTTGTACCTTCCTCTTCTTGTGCTGCGTCTGACACTTTGTGCGCTCTTGCTGTGCGTTTTGAGGCTTTACACACTTTCTGTAAATGTCCAACCTTTCCACAATTGTGGCACTTTACATTTTGGAATCGACATTCACCGTGCTGATGATTATCTCCCCCACATCTGTAGCAACTTGGCTTAGACCTTTGAGATGTGGGCTGCTTTGTTCTTGTGTAACCTTGAGGACGGGACTGAGAAAAGTGTGACTTTTGTGAGCCTTTTTCACCACGTGCATCACTGACCTTGTGATCACCTTTCTGACGTTCTGCATATCCCGATAGCTCAATAGTATCCCTGTGGGCAAGCTCGAGTCCAAGTGCAATATCACAGGCTTTCCGAAAGGTCAGGTCCTTCTCTGATAGAAGCCTTCTGTGATATGCTTCACCTGTGAGACCACATACAAACTTGTCTCGAAGAGCATCATCAAGAAATAGTGCAAACTCACATGTACTTGCCAGCCTTTTCAAAGCAAGGATGTAGTCAGCCACGGTTTCCCCTTGACTCTGGTGACGTTGGTAAAATCTGAAACGTTCTGCAATGAGAATTGGCTTAGTCTTGAAATGCCTTGAAAGAGTTTCAGTCAGTTCTGCATAGTTCAACTCCACTGCTTTTATTGGTTCAATGAGACCTTTCAGCAATCCATACTCAGTTGGACCCAAAACACTGAGAAATACGTCTGCTTTCTTTTCATCTTTGATTTCAGTTGCAGCCAGCCAACGCTCAAAACGCTCCAAATAGGAATCAAAATCCTCTTTTGTAGCCTCAAACTCTGGTACTCGACCAATGGTTGCCATTTTCACAGTTAATTGTTCAGTTTCCTTATTCCTTGTATTCCTTAATTTTCATCTAATTCTTCACTTCAGAAGTTTCTGCAATTTCTTCGTTCACTGCACTCATTTGTAATAATGTTACGTTCCTTCTTCCTTTTTTTTCTCTTCTTGACAATATTTCTCCACTGAGATCGCCAAATTTCAATGGGTTCAATGACAGTTTTTTTTTTTTTACCACCAGAGGGCAGTGTCGCTATTCTGGACTCCAATAGTAATGCTACTTGGCAGCTCCTGAACACTGTACCTGCTAGCAGTGCTTAGCCTTTTTTTTTTACTGGCGAAAGAAAATAAAAAAATAACTGACGAATTACATAATTATTTTGAGTTTCATTACTCACGCAACATTCTTCCCTTCAAGCAATGTCCGTTAAAGAAGTTTAATCCCCTCGTCGCCACTGTA
Source organism: Salvelinus fontinalis (assembly GCF_029448725.1). NCBI lineage: Eukaryota > Metazoa > Chordata > Actinopteri > Salmoniformes > Salmonidae > Salvelinus > Salvelinus fontinalis. The sequence goes on along the minus strand of NC_074696.1, from coordinate 42,713,776 downwards.
ATATTTGTGTTGTGGAGAAATGACCAGGCAGGAGACGGGAGTACAGTTCGTTTTCGTTTAGTCAAAACCTCTCGTGCTCTACAGTTCCCGGGCACACTAGTGCGCATGTGCATTTCCTATTAGGTGTAATAACGTAACACTGTCGTAATACATCACTGCTTAGTAACAGCATAGTAACTAATATAAACAGATGTAGATCCCAGATACTACAGCTGTGATCGGAGAAAATTGAGGATAGATCAAAAACATTGTAATTACTCACCAATACTAACATAAATTACAGATTGAAAAGGAAGCCTGTAGACGATTAAAAAAATATTCCAAAACATCAAACCTGTTTGCAATAAGGCACTAAAGTAAAACTGTTAAAAATGTGGCAAAGAAATTAACTTTATGTCCTGAATACAAAGCGTTATGTTTGGGGCAAATCCAACACGACACTCAAATTTTCAAGCATGGTGGTGGCTGCATCATGTTATGGGTATGCTTGTCATTGGCAAGGACAATGGAGTTTTTTTAGGATAGAAAGAAACGGAATAGAGCTAAGCACAGGCAAAAAAATAGAAGAAAACCTGGTTGTATGCTTTCCAACAGACACTGGGAGACAAGTTCACCTTTCACTTGGAAAATCACCTAAAACACAAGGCCAAATATACACCAAGATGACATTGATTGTTCCTGAGTTGCCTAGTTACAGTTTTGACTTAAATCAGCTTGAAAATCTATGACAAGACTTGACAATGTCTGTTTAGCAATGATCAACAACCAACATGACAGAGCTTAAAGAATTCTAAAATGAATCATGTGCAAATATTGTACAATCCAGGTGTGCAAAGCTCTTAGAGACTTACACAGAAAGACTCACAGCTGTAAATGCTGTCAAGGTGATTCTGACATGTATTGATTCAGGGGTGTGGATACTTTTGTAATCAATATGTTTATTAGTGTTTTATTTTATTTATTTTGTGTACATACTTCTAATTGAGTGTATGTAAACTTCTGACCCACTGGGAATGTGATGAAAGAAATAAAAGCTGAAATAAATCACTCTCTACTATTATTCTGACATTTCACATTCTTAAAATAAAGCGGTGATCCTAACTGACCTAAAACAGGGATTTTTTACTGGGATTAAATGTCAGGAATTGTGAAAAACTGAGTTTAAATGTATTTGCCTAAAGTGTTTATCATCTTCCGACTTCAACTGTATCCAAGCTCTGCAGATTTTGCTGTGAAGAGAGACGCATTATATATTTTGTTTTGGTCCATATGTAGCTGTTTTTTTGTCACTGCTCCAGGAATGGCTGAAGAATTGTATCATTTACCTGGAACTAACTCTGCAAATAGTGATTTGAAGTCGGTCAAATCGATCAATAATATAATAATACTTTTAGAAAATTGTTTTCTTTCATTTACAATCTATCAAATCAAGTTTATTTTATATAGCCCTTCGTACATCAGCTAATATCTCGAAGTGCTGTACAGAAACCCAGCCTAAAACCCCAAACAGCAAGCAATGCAGGTGTAGAAGCACGGTGGCTAGGAAAAACTCCCTAGAAAGGCCAAAACCTAGGAAGAAACCTAGAGAGGAACCAGGCTATGAGGGGTGGCCAGTCCTCTTCTGGCTGTGCCGGGTGGAGATAATAACAGAACATGGCCAAGATGTTCAAAATGTTCATAGGTGACAAGCATGGTCTAATAGTAATCAGGAATAAATGTCAGTTGGCTTTTCATAGCCGATCATTAAAAGTTGAAAACAGCAGGTCTGGGACAGGTAGGGGTTCCATAACCGCAGGCAGAACAGTTGAAACTGGAATAGCAGCAAGGCCAGGTGGACTGGGGACAGCAAGGAGTCATCATGCCCGGTAGTCCTGACGTATGATCCTAAGGCTCAGGTTCTCCGAGAGAGAGAAAGAAAGAGAGAAGGAGAGAATTAGAGGGAGCATACTTAAATTCACACAGGACACTGGATAAGACAGGAGAAGTACTCCAGATATAACCAACTGACCCTAGCCCCCCGACACAAACTACTGCAGCATAAATACTGGAGGCTGAGACAGGAGGGGTCAGGAGACACTGTGGCCCCATCCGATGATACCCCCGGACAGGGCCAAACAGGAAGGATATAACCCCACCCACTTTAACAAAGCACAGCCCCCGCACCACTAGAGGGATATCTTCAACCACCAACTTACAATCCTGAGACAAGGCCGAGTATAGCCCACAAAGATCTCCACCACAGCACAAACCAAGGGGGGGCGCCAACCCAGACAGGAAGATCACGTCAGTAACTCAACCCACTCAAGTGACGCACCCCTCCTAGGGACGGCATGAAAGAGCACCAGTAAGCCAGTGACTCAACCCCTGTAATAGGGTTAGAGGCAGAGAATCCCAGTGGAGAGAGGGGAACCGGCCAGGCAGAGACAGCAAGGGCGGTTCGTTGCTCCAGAGCCTTTCCGTTCACCTTCACACTCCTGGGCCAGACTATACTCAATCATATGACCCACTGAAGAGTTGAGCATCTCTGTTTTGTCCGAGTTTAAAAGTAGAAAGTTTTCAGCCATCCACTTCCTTATGTCTGAAACACAGGCTTCTAGCGAGGGCAATTTTGGGGCTTCACCATGTTTCATTGAAATGTACAGCTGTGTGTCATTCGCATAGCAGTGAAAGTTAACATTATGTTTTCGAATAACACCCCCAAGAGGTAAAATATATAGTGAAAACAACAGTGGTCCTAAAACGGAACCTTGAGGAACACCGAAATGTACAGTTGATTTGTCAGAGGACAAACCATTCAGAGACAAACTGATATCACTCCAGTGTTAATCTGCTAAATTGTAATTACTCGATTTATTGCCTACCTCATGCCTTTTGCACACATTGTATATAGATTCTCTTTTTTTTCTACCATGTTATTGACTTGTTTATTGTTTACTCCATGTGTTGTTGTCTGTTCACACTGCTATGCTTTATCTTGGCCAGGTCGCAGTTGCAAATGAGAACTTGTTCTCAACTAGCCTACCTGGTTAAATAAAGGTGAAAAAAAAAATATATATATATATCTTTCCGACAGATAAGATCTAAACCAGGCCAGAACTTGTCCGTGTAGGCCAATTTGGGTTTCCAGTCTCTCCAAAAGAATGTGGTGATCGATGGTGTCAAAGGCAGCATTAAGGTCTAGTAGCACGAGGACAGATGCAGAGCCTCGGTCTGACGCCATTAAAAGGTAATTTACCACCTTCACAAGTGCAGTCTCAGTGCTATGATGGGGTCTAAAACCAGACTGAAGCATTTCGTATACATTGTTTGTCTTCAGGAAGGCAGTGAGTTGCTGTGCTACAGCTTTTTCTAAAATTTTTGAGAGGAATGGAAGATTCGATATAGGCCGATTCGTTTTTTATATCTTCTGGGTCAAGGTTTGGCTTTTTCAAGAGGCTATATTACTGCCACTTTTAGTGAGTTTGGTACACATCCGGTGGATAGAGAGCCGTTTATTATGTTCAACATAGGAGGCCAAGCACAGGAAGTGGCTCTTTCAGTAGTTTAGTTGGAATAAGGTCCAGTATGCAGCTTGAAGGTTTAGAGGCCATGATTATTTTCATCATTGTGTCAAGAGATATAGTACTAAAACACTTAAGTGTCTCTCCCAATCCCCGGCCCTGGCAGAGCTGTGCAGATCCAGGACAGCTAAGCCCTGGAGGAATACGCATATTTAAAGAGGAGTCTGTAATTTGCTTTCTAATGGTCATGATCTTTTCCTCAAAGAAGTTCATGAATTTATTACTGCTGAAGTGAAAGCCATCCTCTCTTGGGGAATGCTGCTTTTTAGTTAGCTTTGCAACAGTATCAAAAATACATTTAGGATTGTTCTTATTTTCCTCAATTAAGTTGGAAAAGTAGGATGATCGAGCAGCAGTGAGGGCTCTTCGATACTGCACGGTACTGTCTTTCCAAGCTAGTCCAAGCTGTAAAAACTGAGAATAGAAATGTTCAGAACTTTTGTGAAACATCACTGGACAGTTGAAAAAAACATAGCATACTACTAAAAAAACAAAAACATGCTACAATACCCCTTTCAAAAGCACTTAAATATTTTGTCTTGCCCATTCACCCTCTGAATGGCACACATACAGTCCATTTCTCAATTGTCTCAAGGCTTAAAAATCCTTCTTTAACCTTTCTCCTCCCCCTTCATCTACACTGATTCAAGTGGATTTAACAAGTGACATCAATAAGGGATCATAGCTTCCACCTGGTCAGTCTGTCATGGAAAGAGGTGTTCTTAATATTTTGTATACTCAATGTACATGTCAAAAGTTACTACTTATTTATCAGTATTTAAGAGAGAGGAAATGACCCGAACCAGATGGAATATTTGCTAAACAACCCTAATTCCTGAAGGGCAGGAGTAGAGATGGAAGAGAGAAATACATTCTGAATGGAAGTGGCGTAATCCTAAACTCAGACGACAGGAGTTCACAAGGGTCCCTGTTGCATTATGATTACAAAGGCTCATTTAAACAATTTCCGTCTGGTGCTGCCTCAGCTTCCGGCTGCCCTTTACGGAATGCCAATGGCGCAATTAGCGCCCCCCAAGCAACAGGAAGCGCTGTGCCCTCTGGGGACAAGAGAGCATGGCGTTGAATTCATAACTACAATAGTGGTACAGACAGTAGTCCTTGGAGTAAGGGAGTGTGTACACGTAATACTATGAAATGATTTATGGGGCACTACTTAAAAGTCAGCAAGAAACGGTGAAATAGTTATTAATAATAACTGCGGTTCATTTATAATTCTGAAGTCAATTCAGTTCTAAAAATAGGGCATGCATTATTGGAGACGGAATATATTTTACAAAACAAATACGACTTATTGAGGAATAACAAGGCTAAAACAATGAATATACAGAATGAATGAACAATAGAGATTGCAATTGTAAAATGACGTAATACAGAATCCGAATAACAAACAGGGAATGGGGAATGGGGGTGGGGGTGGGGGGGGGGGTAGTCCTTGAATGATTTTGTAGTTCACAAAAGACAGCATACGGCTGGTCTCTGTCCGAACACAAGAAGCAGTTCACACGCTCGTTCCAGGGTTGTAAACTGAACAAGAGGTCAGGCCTGTTGTCAGGAGAGCTATGATTGGCACAGGTGAGGGAAAAGTTCCGCCCCCATTCATCTCCTGCATTGTTCTGTGACCTGTGCAGCCTATGAATCAATAAATTGCCCACACAATTTTGCACCCTCTCATAAAGTATTCCAACGTCTGTGTGAAGACTGTGTGGTCACACAGATGCCAAACAACATACTTTTCCTATCCAAGAAACATCTTGGATACTGATAGTCCAGGGGCCGTGTTTATCAAGTGTCTCCGAGAAAGAGTGCTGATCACTTTTAGATAATAATTAATCAGATTAAATGGACAGGAGAGACCTGATCCTAGATCAACACTGCTATCTTTGAGACGCTTGATACTTATGGACCCAGAGCTCAAGAGGATGTTCATTCAGGTGAGACGTTCATGGAAAGAATGAACTCTACTGACACAATCTATAGAGGACATAATGACAAAGAACAAAATGTGGAGGCATTTACAGAAAAGTATCCCATTATTTGTCTGTTTCATTACTTTACAGCCAATTAAAATTTTACATGATAGCGGCTACTTTGTTTGTTGAAAGAACCATGGCAATATGCTAATGTTTCCAATGAATGTAGTACAAGTCTGAATCATTACTCAAACAATTTTACTTTAGGTGCAATGCGTCTTTGATATGTTCCCCAGAACCATATCTTGCATCGATCTGGGGGGAGAGGTTGAGATGTTGGACTAGAGTGGCAGAACCAGCGCGGATCCTCTTTGGTAGCTAACTCTAACCCCTCCTCTCTGAAACCAGACCTCTTCAAACATTGTCTTAACTTGTCCTCCTCACCTCAACCTTTAAAAAAAAACACTTAACCAGCACTTGCACTTGATTAAACTAATTGTAGACACAGAGGACCTGAGAAGTAGAGACTTTTGTTAATTAAACAGACTTTGCTTAGTATGACAGTAGACAAACCTGTCTCTTCTTTCATGTCTCAGGTGAATGAAGACTAAGTAGGCCCATGTACGGTACTCAAACAACATTTTGATGAACTTGAATCGTTACCTGCGTTGTCATAAACGCGCCACCGACTCTAAGTCGTTCAAATACAACACATATGTAATGCTCCACGTATTAATGCACTCACTGTGGTGAAACCTTTTAAACGAAACACAAAACACTTTTCACTTCACTCGTTTATCGCTCAAATCGCTCATCCTTTGTCAAGGCAAACCATGCTTGGATTGCTGGATGATCCAAGCGTGGTTTTGTTTTGACAAAAGATGGACGGAACATCAAAATACATTCTCAGCACTTGACGTGATTGTTTTTTTATGAATGAACAGTCATTCCTCCTTTGATGGCGCTGACATGTCTGCCTCGTTCTTCCTGCCATTCATGCTCGGTCTTATCCAAACAACAGACTTAACAGGGGGAGGTTTCACTACCGGTGGGTTGTTCTGGCTGCAAACCTTCCACACAACAAAACGTCTTTGTGTTCACAGTAGTGGTATTTTCATCTTTTGGTGGGTTGATGTGTCTGACATTTTTGTCTTCGAGTGGGTTGATGTGTGTATGACAGCAGAGGGGAAATAGTTTTGAGCAGCGGAATGAAGCGGTGTCTGGATATCAGCAGTGTCTGTCAGAGAACCGAACATTGTGTGAATGGTAAACAAAACAAGAGGTAAAACTGGTGCCAGGTTGCTTTAGGAGTACAATTATGTAATACTGTCACACCCTGATCTGTTTCACCTGTCCCTGTGATTGTCTCCACCCCCTCCAGGTGTTGCTTACTTTCCCCAGTGTATTTATCCCTGTGTTTCCTGTCTTTCTGTGCCAGTTCGTCTTGTATGTTTAGTCAAGTCAACCAGTGTGTTTTTCCCGTACTCCTTTTGCTATTCTCCTTTTTCTAGTCCTCCCGGTTTTGACCCTTGCCCGTTTCTGGGCTCTGTACCCGCCTGCCTGTCCATTCTGCCTGCCTTGACCATGAGCCTGTCTGCCACTCTGTACCTCCTAGACTCTGATCTGGTTTTGACCTTTTGCCTATGCACGATCATTCTCTTGCCTACCCCTTTGGATTATTAAACATTGTAAGACTCCAACCATCTGCCTCCTGTCTCTGCATCTGGGTCTCGCCTTATACCTTGATAGTACGAACTGGCCATGACAGACCCAGCAGACTTGGACCAGCTCCACCACGCTGTCTCATGAGGAGGGGTTGGTACAGAGCCTTTGGAAGGTCTCAAGTCCTTGACAGAACACCACGACCATGGGTTAAAGGCTATTATGGAGTTGGGAGGGGGAGTTGGGAGTTGGCTCAGAGGCTGCCTGCCACCTCTGGAAAAAAAACAATCACCCAGTAATCCCCCCCCCCTATCTGTGGTGAATTTGTACTGCCTATCCCGCTCCCCGAGAACCCACGTAATGCACGTGCTACTTCCCTTCCCCCGCGCCGTCCTTATGATTGTGCCATTGATCTTCTCCCAGGCACTACACCACCTCAGGGTCAATTGTATTCTCTGTCTGGACCAGAGACCAAAGCTATGGAGGAGTACATAGAGGAGTCTCTGGCCACTGGGGCCGTCCGTCCGTCTGCATCTCCTGCCGGTTTTTCTTTGTGGAGAAGAAGGACAAGACCCTGTGTCCGTGCATTGACTACCGGGGACTTAATGACGTTACTGTCAAGAATCGTTACTCCCCCCACCTCTCCTCGACATTTGAACCTCTCCAGGGGCCACCATATTTTCCAAGTTGGACCTTCGAAATGCCTACCACCTGGTTCGGATACGCAAGGGGGGGTATGGAAGATAGCCTTCAACACAGGCAGTGGACATTATGAGTACCAGGTCATGCCATTTGGACTCACCAACGCTGTTTTCAAGGCTTTGGTCAATGATGTGCTTCGGGACATGCTAAACCGGTTTGCGTTCGTGTACCTTGATGACATCCTGTTTTTTTCCTGATCTGCACAAGAACATGTTCTTCATGTCAGACAGGTCCTTCAGCGCCTCCTGGAGAACCAACTGTTCGTGTAAGCCGATAAGTGAGTTCCACCACTCTACAATCACCTTTCTGGGATATGTCATTGCTGAGGGAAATGTTCAGATGGATCCTGGAAAGGTGAAAGCAGTGGTGGATTGGCCTCAACCATTGTCCAGGGTGCAGTTGCAACGGTTCCTTGGGTTTGCAAACTTCTACCGCTGTTTCATTCGGGACTACAGCACCTTGGAGGCACCCCTCTCGGCATTCACCTCTCCCAAGGTACCGTTCAAATGGTCTCCAGCTGTCGACAAAGCCTTTGTGGACCTGAAGCATCGGTTCATAACAGCACCCATCCTCATCCATCCAGACCCCTCGCGTCAATTTGTGGTGGAAGTGGATGCTTTGGATGTTGGAGTGGGGGCCATCTTGTCCCAGCAATCTGCTCAGGACCAGAAGCTTCATCCCTGTGCCTTCCTGTCCCATCATCTCAATCCTGCTGAAAGGAACTACAATGTAGGCAACTGAGAACTCCTGGAGGTGAAGATGGTGTTGGAAGTGAAGTGGACTGGAGGCACTGGCTGGAAGGAGCAGAACAGCCATTTCTGGTCTGGATCAACCATAAATACCTGGAATATCTCCGTACAGCCAAGCGCCTCAACTCCAGGCAGGCCCGGTGGACCCTCCTGTTCACCAGATTTAACTTCACAATCTCCTACCGCCCAGAGTCAAAGAATGTGAAGCCTGACACCCTCTCTCGCCTATACAGTTCCTCTGCCACATCCTCGACCTCTCAAACCATTCTCCCTACCTCATGCCTTGCTGCCACTGTGGATTGGGGTATTGAGAACCTGGTCCGCGAGGCACAACGCTCCCAGCCTGGACCTAAAGGGGGGCCCGGCTAACCGGCTGTTTGTCCCTAGTCCGGTCCTGGAATGGGCTCATTCCGCCAGGCTGACCTGTCATCCAGGGTCCCGTCATACACTAGCCTTCCTCCGACAACGTTTCTGGTGGCCCACAATGGTTCCTGACTTCTCTGCCTTTGTCACCACATGCACAGTGTGTGCTCAGAACAAGACTCCACTGCAAGCTCCTTCTGGCCTCCAGTCACTACCGGTCCCTCATTGTCCCTGGTGTCATATCTCTGGACTTTGTCACTGGGCTCCCTCCGTCTGATGGCAACAATGTAGTTCTGACGTTAGTCGATCGGTTCTCCAAGGCCGCCCATTTCATCCCTTTCCCTAAACTACCTTCTGCCAAGAAGACGGCTCCGCTTATGGTGCAGCATGTCTTCCGGATCCATGGACTCACGGTAGATATGGTCTCCGATTTGGGGTTCTCGTCTCAGTTTTGGAAGGCATTCTATTCTGCACCCTTATTGGTTTGTCGGCCAGCCTGTCATCCGGATTCCATCCCCAAACTAACGGTCAGTCTGAGCGAGCCAATCAAGACCTGGAAACCACCTTGAGATGCCTAGTCTCAACCAACCCCACTACCTGGAGCCATCAACTGGCCGGCCTGGGTTGAGTATGCCCGGAACACTCTTCCCAGTTCTGCCACGGGACTCTCCCCTTTCGAGCGCTCCATGGGGAATCAGCCTCCACTCTTCCCTGAGCAGGAGGTCAGCGTACCCTCGGCCCAGATGTTTGCCCGTCGCTGTCGACGTACCTGGAGAAGAGCCAGGGCGGCTATTCTCAAGACCAACTCCAGGTATCGCTGACGGTCGCCGGACCCCAGCTCCCCGCTACCACATTGGGCAGAGGGTATGGCTTTCCACTCGGGATCTGCCCCTTCGGGTAGAGTCCCGCAAGCTGTCTCCCCGGTTCATTGGTCCTTGTCCCATCTCCAGAGTCCTGAGTTCCACTGCTGTCTGTCTTGTGTTACCCCGTACCCTCCGTATTCACCCTACCTTTCATGTGTCTAGGATTAAGCTTGTGTCTCACTGTCCTTTGTCTTCTGCTCCAGGCCCATCTTTCCCCCCAGGGTATAGGTGGCCAGCCAGCGTAAACGGTGAGATGCCTCTTGAAAGTTCGACCACGGGGCAGGGGTTTCCAGTACCTGGTTGACTGGGAGGGTTATGGCTTGGAGGAGAGGTGCTGGGTCCATGCTAAAGACATCTTGGACCAGGCCCTCATCGCTGATTTTCCACCGCCGACACCCCGGTCAGCCAGGTATGCGCCCAGGTAAGACGCCAGGTGGCGTGCCTGGAGGAGGGGGGGGGGGTTACTGTCATGCCCTGATCTGTTTCACCCGTTCCTGTGATTGCCTCCACCCCCTCTAGGTGTCGCTTATTTTCTCTGATCTGGTTTTGACTTTTTGGATGTCCACGACCATTCTCTTGCCTACCCCTTTGGATTATTAAACATTGTAAGACTCCAACCATCTGCCTCCTGTGTCTGCATCTGGGTCCTGCCTTGTGCTTTGATAAATACCAAGTCCATGGACATTTTACGTGGGCTGCTAGTGGCTGATGAGACCCACGTGACTCACAGTGCAGGGAGAGCTGTGACACACAATAGTCTGGAAAGGAGGCCATTTGTTAATGCATTAGTCGCTCAGGAATTGAGCAACAGGTTTGATCGGTTATCTCAAATGTATTTGTTTCCTTAGGGGTTGAGACCTGTCATTGTTTGGAAAATCCAACCTGTTGTAATGGAAGGGGGCGGCGCTCAGGTGCTGTTTGGCTGTGGGTGTTTGAGTGAGACAGACACAGCGGCGAGCCAACCAGTAAAAGCAGAGCCCCTTTCATTATTGGCACATTGTGCCGACAACATCAAAGAGCCATTTCAGAAGTCAGGACTTCGAGAGTAAGATGTTAGCCAGACTTCTGGAATATTGCCTTCGGGACAGGTACTTTTTGCCGTGTTGGGTGCAGATTCCATTTGGGTGACACCTCTAAAATGGTAATGAACAGTCAATCATGTTTTTCACGCAATTTGATGATATTTTTAGGAAACCAGATCAAAGTATGAAAATGACTTTGGCCTCTACTTTGGCCTTTGGCCTCTTTGGCCTCTGGTCCCCTCCCCCATGGCAAATGCTTGGAGTCATTATTAATTTACGTCTCGTTTTATTACATCAATGGTAACATGATATTCTCTTAACTAATTGAAATAAGTACCGCCTTGCAACCAACATCAGAGAAGGTGTGATTGCAGAGGGGCGAGGTTAATATAGCTAGATGACTACTCTGCTGGTGCTAAAACTTGACTGTGTGTCAGCAAATATAATTAAAAGTTGACCGTATTCATCTGTGGCAATGATACTTATGTTTCCCCTTTCATCTGTGTCTGGTGTTAGCTAGCTAGATCTTCATCCAGCATGGAACAAAAAGGGGGGGGGGGGGAGTTGTCAAATCAACACATCCGTTAGTACTGCTGTGAACCGCATCACAAGCAACATGCCAAATGGGAGATAAGAAAGAAAAAAGTTAACATTGATGCAATTTCAATGTTGGTTTGTATATCACCAAATTCACTTGATCATTTTACTACGGCACTGCATGCATCCAAGTTACTTGACATAGGCGTTTCAAAGACCTGTCAGTCAAAGCGAGCTCATGAATATAAGCTCCCCGCCCACTCAGCCTGTCTTTTCAAACATCCTGGTAGTTAGCCATGACAGAAACAGTACTTTTCAGAATGACTGTTCAGGACCTTTAAAAAAGACACTGGTGATTGTAGACTTCTTAACAAGCAAGAAATCTATTTTTGGTCTGTGTAGCTGTGTTAATTTAGCTAAATGGGTGGAATTGTTTCATTCACTCCCCTACCAAGTTGTTTGTGTCTGAATGGGATCCGCCCAACGGGGAGTGTGCGGCCTATTCGTGGTTCTCGGTCCTACTGATTGGTGTGGGTGCCACAAATAACCCATAGGAAACCAATTGTTACATATACACACAGATGGCAATATATCTCAATGATGGAAACATAGTGTAGTCATTACACAAGGACTAGGGCATTTTGCCCGAACTGTTATGTTCCAGGCTAGCACACAATAACTAACAGGGCCGGATATAGCTCTACTCTAAATGACGCTGCGCCTCAACGGTAAAAATTGCGCCCCGGAATACCGGGCCGGTTTTCAACCGGTAGAAACCGGTGGGCCAATGAGTGAGCAAATGACCTCAGCGTTAATTAATTGGTCTACCTTTTCCGTCTCAAGACTGAGTGCTATTACAGTACATAGTGGGCAGGCTGAGTCAGACCAAGTCTGAAGGCCGCTCTCATTCATCCGCTGATCCCCATTATTCAGTCAAGTACACATGGAAGTCTTGAGGCTCGGTGGTGAATGGAAAAGGGAAATTACAGAGCATTGCTTACATTCCGGAAATATGATTCATCAATTGACGATGTGCTAACCAGTGCAGGGTAACCTCAACAATGTGAGCAATTATATTGCTAAGCCCATCCTTTAATGAATGTAATGCAGATTGAGGACATCAAGCAACAATTGGCTAGTTTTTTTTTTTTAGAAATCATCTAGCATTGCACTGAGCCTTCCAATTTGTTGTTGCCACTATCCACTTAGAACTAACTTATGCAGTGATTGGAAGCTGGGTCAGGTTCACTGAAAGTTCACTGAAAGTGCTTTTGTCATACCTTACACCAGAAAAAGTAGCAAAAAACTATTGTGGCTTTGACTTTTTCCTCCAACAGAGGGGGAAGAGGGCACCTCAGAAACTGCCTACCGAGTGGTGCAGCGGTCTAAGGCACTGCATCGCAGTACTTAAGGCGTCACTACAGACCCGGGTTCAATCCCGGGCTGTCTCACAGCCAGCCGTTAACGGGAAACCCATGAGGTGGTGCACAACTGGCCCAGCGTCATCCGGGTCAGGGGAGGGTTTGGCCAGCCGGGATGTCCTTGTCTCAACGTGCTCTCGCGAACCCTGTGGCGGGCCAAGGGGCATGCACACTGACTTCGGGCGCCAGATGTACGGTGTTTCCTCCGACACATTGGTGCGGCTGGCGTCCGGGTTTTAAGCGAGCAGTGTGTTAAGAAGTAGTGCGACTTGGCAGGGTTGTGTTTTGGAGGATGGATGGATCTCGACCTTCGCCTACACTCGACAACACCCCCCCCCCCCCCTCTCTCTCTGTTTTCTCACGAAATCCAGTTATGGTTATGGAGCTCTCTTGGAGTTCGAAAACTTGTTGCCATGGGGACAGCAGCCGGCTCCTGCCACACTGAGGCTGAGACTAGAATGTGTGTGCGTGAGAGACCAGCGAGAGCCAGTCATCATCTCAACTAGCAACTTCTCTCTCTACATACTATATTGATGTATGCTGAAGAAACAAGGGTTGTGTGTTGTTGATTGTGTTGTGTTGTTGATCCTAGTAGGTCAAACACGTTGATCCCAATCCTGCAGCATTAAAACAATTTGCATCCATGGACTCAGTTTTTGTGCATGCAAATAGATGAATAAGATTGATTGCTAGGTTTGGATGATTTGTCTTGGCATTCATCCTGCAAATGATCATTGCATTATACTGTACATGTCGAATATAATGCAATCAAATTTCCCTGACATTGCATTCTCTGTCAACTGTGTTGATGCAAAGGTGTGTGTGTAAAGCGTCTGAGAAGTCCCTGTAGATCTGGTTTACATTATGCATAATGGATGCAGATAATTGCCCACTTAATGTTTTAACTGAAGAGATGCAGTGTTCTTAATTTGCGGTCATAGGGGAGGGGTGGTCACACAGTCTGCAGGCTTTTGTTCCAGCCTTGTACTAAAACACCTTATACAGTGCCTTCGGAAAGTATTCAGACCCCTTGACTTTTTCAACATTCTGTTAGGTTACAGCCTTATTCTAAAATTGATTAAATAGTTTTTTTCCCTTATCAATCTACACACAATACCCCATAATGACAAAGCAAAAATAGTTTGGCCGGGCGACCAGCTCTAGGAAGAGTCTTGGTGGTTCCAAACTTCTTCCATTTAAGAATGATGGAGGCCACTGTGCTCTTGGGGACCTTCAATGCTGTGTAAATGTTTTGGTACCCTTCCCCAGATCTGTGCCTCGACACAATCATGTCTCGGGGCTCTACGGACAATTCCTTCGAACTCATAGCTTGGTTTTTGCTCTGACATGCACTGTCAACTGTGAGACCTTATATAGACAGGTGTGTGCTTTTCCAAATCATGCCCAATCAATTGAACAGGTAAGTGTTTCTACAACAATCAAGTTATAGAAACATATCAAGGATGATCAATGGAAACAGGATGCACCTGAGCTCAATTACGAGTCTCAAATCAAAGGGTCTGAATCCTCATGTAAATGTGGTATTTTCGTTGGGTTGTTTTTTGCGAAGATTTCTAAAAACCTGTTTTCACTTTGTCATTATGGGGTATTGTGTGTAGATTGCCTGTCGATTTTTCTTCATTTATTTAATCCATTTTAGAGTAAGGCTGTAATGTAACAAAATATGGAAAAAGTAAAGGGTTCTGAGTACTTTCCAAAGGCACTGTATATAAGGGTTTGATGATTGGTTGAAACAGATGCATTGAAGAGCACTGGATGGAATTGAGGCATATCAACTGCAAAGCACTATAAATTCTCAAGCCACTTTTTTACCACTTGATTTACTCTCAGAGGTATACACGGTATGCAAGAGTAAAGCAATTGACTATAGAGCTCATTTGCAGCTTAGTGATCATATCAGTGCTGTTTCCATAGAGCATTTAGTCTGGTAGACTTTTGACAGCATAACAAAGAACCCTCTCCCCCACAAGTCTGTATAGAGGGGGGAATGTTATGAGGTTATTCAAACTCCAGACTACTTCTAAAAAGCTCCTTAGACAATCTCTAATAGACTAGCTTTTATGAAATAAAATAAAAACCAAGTTCCCTTGTAGTCATTTTTTAAACAAATGGAATGGAAGAAGCTCTTCTGTGAACTTGCTTAGTTGTCCAACTTTCATGTCATTACAAAAAACAAATATCTACCGCCATCCACTGTAAGCTAGTGGCACTTTCGGTCTGTGACCAACCCATTCATTTCCATTGAGAAGAGAGCATTCTACCGCAGGCTTACAGGGAGTTGAATTAAGACCAAGGTTATTCTAATTTGTTTTTGTATACCTTTTTTATTTATATTAGTTGTTAAATGTTTATTTCAAATTCAGTTGAATTTCAGTTAGATGACCGGATGTGCAGTTGAGTCCGTTTCAGCGATAACATGAAGTAAAAAAATTATGTAAAATACAAGTAACAAATAATTAAACAGCAGCAGCAGTAAAATAACAATACCGAAGCTATATACAGGGGGTACAGGTACATTTACAAAATTACACTGATTGGCCAGATGGAGGCACTATAACAAGAGATAGAAAATGCAAACTTAGAAAAAGGTCACGCCCCTCACCTCGTTTGTCATGAAATTCACTACATAGGCCCCTCTCCTCACAAGGAACAAATTTGCAACATGGGACCCATAAGGTCTGCAATGATGGATTTTAGAATTTTGTGAAAAATTCACTACTCTTTGGCACCGAATGACCGATCTGCACGAAACTTGATGTGGCATCTCTCAACACAATATTTTCCAGACCAGTACCTAAAACAACATGACCGCTATTGACCAATAAACATTCACGTGGTGTGGTCTGGCACACAAATGCTTGTAAATCAGTCAAGGATACTTGTACATTTGGTACACATGTAGCAAATTGTCAAGACTCAACCAATGGAAAAACATTCATTGACCACACGATGGTGCTATTCAGGCAAATGTTTATATCTCTTGATCTGTTTGACTCGGAGTGATTCAATTTGGCACACATGCTCAGGGATATTAGTCTAGCTAACCCACACGATATCTCAGAAACCACTGGCCCGATTCTGACAAAACTTGGGTGAATGGTGCGTCTTGCCATAGAGATCCGTCATTTACAAATTACTGAAGGGGGGCGCTGCATCAATGGTGGGGGACGTTTACTGTCGCCTTGTTTTTATTTAGCTGGAGTTTTATGAAACAGTTCTATTATGTCTTTATATTAGTTTGAGATTTTAGTGTTAGCGACATAAAGTAGCAGATTTCTTCCATGTTAGCTAGTGCTAGTGATGCACAAGCTAGACCTATTTAAAACATCGCCATCTCCTGGCAGCATTTACCCATCAGAAAACCTCATTTGGGAAAAAAAGCTTCAACCCCATTAGATTCTGATTCTTATGCAGGCCAATCAACAACTAATGTGGTTGTGGTGATTGCAGGCCTTTATGTTGATTGCTCGGAGACATTCTTGGGAGCCATGTTACATGCGCTTTTCTTTTACCTTAACAGATTGAGAAGGTATGGACAATCTGTGTGGTGTATGACGTATGGTTTGCTCAGGATAGGTCGATTAGAAAAGAGGTTTGATGAGACAAAACCTCAATCATAGATGTCATTTGCAATCATTTACATTTAATTGACATGAGCAAGTAATCATTCCACAGTCTACAGTTGAATAGAACGCCATATAACGATCCGACACCGGAGCTTGTCTTGTCACAGGCTGACAATAGGGAAAGAACACTGCTCATTTGGCAAATAAGACATGGCATTAGAATTGGCCATCGTGGTCGTTATCCCGGTCATGCCGGAGGAGGAGAGGCATGGATTTAGAAATCGCTTCCTCCCAACCAGACTTTTCACTCGTGTTAGTCATGATGTAGGATGAGGATCCCATGAGTCACATCAGAGGCATTTGAGTCAACTCTCTCCAACATAATGCACTGTTCTTTCAAGAGGCAAACACACACACAATGCAAGCAGCAACACTAGAAGGAAAATAATATAACTATAAAAGGGGAGAGAATGAGATTCTATGGCGAGATTGTGTTTAGAGCGTGTTCCAAGAAGAAGACAATTGGATGTCAACCGTTAAAACTACATTTCAAACTTTCAAGACTGGACAATGTGTTTTTCCTCCCCAACTAAACATAATTTTCCAGGAAAAGCTTGTGGCGGAGCTGAATTTAAACTCTGCTCTGACTTATAGGGCTAAATGTGCATTTTCTCCTCTGCCTCTCACTCTGCTCCACTCGATTAGGTCAGCAGTGACTGTCTGTCTGGCATCATATCTACTGCTAATGTATTTCCATGGTCTAGCTTGCATCAGTCCCAATTGTATCTTTGAATCAGGATTGTAGTAGACCATCCAACCTGGTAAAAGTGCCTGAAATGTATTTTGCTTGTTAAGCCCCCTAAGGTCGATGTACGCGCCCCTGCAGAAATCTAATTAGCATAATTCAAAATCCCCATAAAAATCTGTCAGTTTAAACAAGAGATATCCGTTTTTTCTTGCATTGGATGCGTCTCAATCCACCGCATCCGCCTATGTAACACCTCCGCCTATGTAACACCTCCGCCTATGTAACACCTCCGCATCAGCGGTGAAAGAGCTTGAGCGGTGTTTGTCAGACCATGAGACATCCTGAAAATTGGTTTTCTAACATAATTGTCTGTAGCATCCAAACGGTTTGGCCTACAAAACTATTGTATGGAAAGATGAGAATCTCACGAACGCGTACATGTTGGCATGTGTCCCCAGAACCTCAAAAGGTTCTACAGCTGCACCATCGAGAGAGCATCCTGACCAGTTGCATCACGGCCTGGTATGGCAACTGCTCGGCAACTGATGGCTTCCTGCCATCTAGGACCTATATAATAGGCAGTGAAGGAGGAAAGCCCATAAAATTGTCAGACTCCAGTCACCCAAGTCATAGACTGTTTTCTCTGCTACCGCACGGCAAGCAGTACCAGAGCACCAAGTCTAGGACCAAAAGGCTCCTTAACAGCTTCTACCCCCAAGCCATAAGACTGCTGAACAATTAAGGCCACTGGAATATTACATTGACCCCCCCCCATGTGTTTTGTACACTGCTGCTACTCGCTGTTTATTATCTACTCATAGTCACTTCAACCCTACCTACATGTACAAATTACCTCAACTATCCTGTACCCCCACACACTGACTCGGTACCGGTACCCCCTGTATATAGTCTTGTTATTGTATTACTTTTGTAAAAATTACTTTAGTTTATTTGGTAAATATTTTCTTAACACTTCTTGAACTGCACTGTTGGTTAAGGGCTTGCAAGTAAGCATTTCACTGTAAGGTCTACACTTGTATTCGGCGCATGTGACGAATAAAGTGTGATTTGATGTTGGTTGTTTTGCTCTACGAACCCCATAAGCATCTTGGGACTCGTCTAACGTCGGTGCAGCCGATCTGCCAAATTCTGTCTGTAGCATCCGAACAGTTTGGGCTACACACTAATATGAACCCTCTGTGTAAAGGTGAGACTCTCACAAACACGTACACGTTTTGCTCTAGGACACCCACAGGCTTCACAAGACTCGTCTGAAGTTCCCCGGTATCAGTCCCCAAAAAATTATGGAAGTACAGTATACAGTACGGAGACTGTTTAGCTACAAAAATAAGGGGTTAAAAACGTATTTTAAAAAGTTTCCTGATCACTTTGGCACAAACTTCCTTAAAACATTTTTGGGGGGACTATCTGATGTTCCATGTAGTGAATCTGTTATTCAGTGCGTTTGAAGTAGTAATAGATTTTGGTGAAAGATCCTGAAATTCTTCACAAAAATTGAGTGGATTATCAAACATACACACTTAGATTATGGAATGGATGCATTAGTTAATTTCGTACAGTTATTATGCTTTAAAGGTGCTACACATATTTTTGTATTGTCATTTCAGAAAATGTCCATAATATATCTGCCGCTAATAGTGGAATGATGGTGTTTCACAGTATTACTTACCCGCCAATGTTGTGATTGGCTGTGATATTCACCTATTGATTTCTACCGCCGGAGCAGAATCTGTTGTCAAACTGGGAAAGATAATTATCAAAATGTATCACCAATCCAAATGTTTGTTTGCTATATCTACACGTGATTCGTTACATTTGATATTAAAACGCTAAAGGAAGGTCCTGCATAACACGTCTTGGATGAAGTGTTTTTATCCTGACAAACTTTAGAGGGTGGCTAAATTCCTATAGAATGGTACCAACCCAAGAGCACATGTCCTCAAATGCTTTTGAAACGATGTGTATTTGTGTGTCATGAGTTACAGTAATCATCTTCAATAATCAGTCATTATGAATTACGAGTATATATATGGTGTATACATTTATTTGTTCTTTATATTTCAGTGAAAATGGCCGAAAACTATCACTACTTAAAAAATGTCAACTTTGACTGCATTTACACCTGACCCCTTAGTTCCAATATCTCTGCCTCAGAATGTCCGATCCTTACAAGTGCATAATGTTTCTTTCTGATTAGTTCGCAGGGATCTACACTGTCTGAGAAAAGTATTTATGTTTGCTAAAGGCCACGTTTGACAGATCTTGTGCTCTGCACAGTGCACAGTGTCACGACTTCCGCCGAAGTCGGTCCCTCTCTTTGTTCGGGCGGCACTCGGCGGTCGACGTCACCGGTCTTCTAGCCATCGCCGCTCCACCTTTCCTTTTCCATTTGTTTTATCTTGTTTTCCCGCACACCTGGTTCACATTCCCACATCAGACTAAATGTATATTACCCTCTGTCTCCCCCCCATGTCTGTGTGTGGAATTGTTCTTTGTGTAGGGTGTTACGCTACAGGCTGGCTTGAGCTAGGTTTGTTTTGTTTAATCCGGTTCATGTTACCGTGGTTGTGCTGCCTCGCCTGTGCCTTTGGGCCAGGGTGTATATTAAAGTTCTCCTGTTATCACCCATCTCTGCTCTCCTGCGCCTGACTTCCCGGCAACCAGTCACTCACCCCGTTACACATAGGCTACACGTTCAGGAATAGGAAAATAGTATTTGCCATTAATTCAGTAATCAAGCCTTTCCTGCAAATAATAATAAGAACCAAAAAAAACGAGAACCAGTGTGTCAGCAATCAGACACTTCTGATACATACTCTTCAGAAAAGCAGATTTTAACAGGGTATGAGTAACATCTGATACCACCTCAGTGGCCTTGTGGTTAGAATGTCTGACAGAGATTGGAAGGTTGGGAGTTTGATGCCCGGCCGAGTTATACCAAAGACTGTAAAAATGGGACCCGATATGTCTCTGCATGGCACTCAGCATTAAGGAGACACTGTAGATTGGGGGTAAGGCCCTGTGTTAGACTAGCGTCTTGTCCAGAGGGTGTACTTGTACATTAAAGCTGACTCACGCTACAGAAACAGGCGATAGGCTCCTGCTCCTATGCGCCACCCCGGCTCGCACAAGGCTACTTACTTACGATTAACCCCTATTTTAGTGGCATGACACAAAGGGGAACTTCCGGTAACAGCGACCCCATAACAGAAGCCACTGGAAACTGTCAAATGAGTAATGATTCGTCAAGAAAAGCAATTTTGCCATTGTTTGCCTCAAGTTCACAACTGGTGTGAGATGACGCAAGTGCCTTTGTGTCCTTGCTGATGTCTTATTTAAGTTATAGGTCAAACTCTGCATATTGTGTGGTCTAGCCTACACAACCCGCAACCATTGAAGATATGTTCCATCTACTGTACATACCAGACATCATGTCGGATGGAACTATTGTACACTATAGCAACCATTTTATTTTTTTGTGTTGATCAATTAACTTATACATTTGTAATTAGTAGGTTTTGTTACCTGTTTTAACAAACATTTTTATTTTGTACTTCTGTATTGTGGTTTTCATATAAACCCTTGGGCTTCCAGCCACACCTGCACACTGTTTCTATCTGTATTGTGGTTTTCATATAAAGCCTTGGGCTTCCAACCACACCTGCACACTGTTTCTATCTGTATTGTTGTCTATCATTTACATTTAAGTCATTTAGCAGACGCTCTTATCCAGAGCGACTTACAAATTGGTGCATTCACCTTATGACATCCAGTGGAACAGCCACTTTACAATAGTGCATCAGATCTTTTAAGGGGGGGGGGGGGGGGGGGGGGGCAGAAGGATTGCTTTATCCTAGGTATTCCTAGGTATCACTTGTTTTCTTCAGTGCATATAAATTAAACTTAATCCAAACCCACAAGCACATCTTCTGAATTGTCCTATATTTGTTTACTAGCCTGCTGAATAGAATGGGTTGAATAAGATTGGGACCAAGATATATTTAATTGCAGTGGAGGTTTTCCTTATTTTCTTCACCTGTTGACAAATACGACTGAAAAAAAGCTTGAGAGCAAGTGTTAGACAAGCAAACAGCCTTGTTACGCAAAGTCATGTAATCCCATCTCACATCTATTGCTGTTCTCATTTGGACCCCTACTATTGTTGCAATTTCCTACAACACCAGTAACACACAGGAAGTGTCTCACCAAAGAGTAATTCATGCCCATGGAGGGTTTTGGAGCTGCAGTGTGAACAATTATTTGTGTTGAGGGAATAAATGGACGTATTAACACAGGGAAAAGAATAAATGGACGTATTAACAAAGGGAAAAGAATATAAAATAAATTGGACATCTCTTAGCCACTAATGGAGTGTGGACCATTAGAGGGACTAGTATGCGCAGTCTCTTTGGTAACATGTAAGCGCCTCTTGGAACCATCAGTGTCTTCCCCAGGTATATGTGGTAGAAAGACAGGAAGACGACCTCTGTACTGTCATGCACTCTCAAAGAGCCCCTTCTACATAAGAAGAGCGGGGGTATTTTCGATCTTCTAAGTAGCCTACTGTTTGCACCTGGAATTCCAATAGTTTTGGGAATGTTCAAAAGTGGTGACCCTGACGTCTCCGTTTGCCCAAGGTCATTCACAGAAAAAGAGGAAATGGAATTCGAAGAACAGTCACATTATTCAACCATCTTCCTGTGGCATTGAAGAATGAATTGGCTCAGCAAGGTCTATCAGGGTTTCATGTCGTAAGCGCAACTAATCCGTTCAGAGTGTCCCCCAGATTAAATATTCTCACTTTAATTGACTTTTTTAGATTTCAATTTAAGGCAGCAAAAATGTGAAAACTGTGCAAAGGGGTGTGTAGACTTTTACTAGACACTGTATCCTAGTGTCCCAGAGGGGTTAGTTTACCTTGGGTCTAGCATAAGTCTTTGTTATCCAAAACTTCCACCTTACCTAACAACACTATCAACAGGTGACCATCAATGATGTGTCCCCAGCTACAGTGGGTAGCCAACTAGTTAGTAGCCAACTAGCCAACTTTCTGAACCAAAATAAATAAATACTGAATCATGATAAAAAGTGAGGACCCCATTCCACAGGGATGCTGGCCCATGTTGACTCCAATGTTTCCCATAGTTGTGTCAAGTTGGCTGGATGTCCTTTGGGTGGTGGAACATTCTTGATTCACACGGGAAACTGTTGAGTGTCAAAAACACAGCAGGGATGCAATTCTTGACACAAACTGGTGTGCCTGGCACCTACTACCATACCCCGTTCAAAGGCACTTAAATGGCACACATATACACCCCATGTCTCAGTTATCTCAAGGCTTAAACATCTGTCTTTAACATGTCTCCTCCCCTTCATCTACACTGATTGAAGTGGATTTAACAAGTGTCATCAATAAGGGATCGTAGCTTTCACCTGGATTAAACTCTCACTGTAAGTACTTTTGAGGTAAAAGCCAACAAAACTCTCCAAATGGGTTATTTTCAATCCCACAGTCATAGTGCTCAGTATTAATAAGTTGGTTCCACTATTCATGAGAACCACTGAATATAAAACAAGTAAAATATATTATAAAGAAATTTTAAAAAGTGTCCCAAATGGCACCCTATTTCTTACATGGCACCCTACTTTTAAAAAAGAATATCGGTCTTGGCCAAAAGTAGGGAATACATGCCATTTGGAATGCAGCCACTTACTTCCCATCTTTATCTGAAGATATAGTTTTGTCACATAATGAACCCATTGCACTCACCCACCTAATTGAACTAGTCTTACTATTAGCTACCAATCAACTATTCAGAGTTGAATTGACTATTATCTCT